>NC_138546.1:15412875-15654352 GCF_964234715.1 Podarcis melisellensis | reverse complement strand
TGCATTGCAGGGGGTTGGACTAGATGACCCTCGAGGTCCCTTCCAACTCTACAGTTCTACGATCCTTATATAATTCGCTGCTCAGATGGGTACCAAAGTGCAAAGCTCAAGAATATCTATTACTCCTGGTAGGGAATGAGATAATCTGTCAATTTCGGCCTAGAAGTGGAAGGAAGAGAAAGTCCCAACTAAAAGAGAGTGGATAAGCAAGATGACTGACTACAATGGTACCTCGGGTTACAGACGCTTCAGGTTACAGACGCTTCAGGTTACAGACTCAGCTAACCCAGAAATAGTACCTCAGGTTAAGAACTTTGCTTCAGGATGAGAACAGAAATCGCGCAGCAGTGGCGTGGCAGCAGCGGGAGGCCCGATTAGCTAAAGTGGTGCTTCAGGTTAAGAACAGTTTCAGGTTAAGAACGGACCTCCATGACGAATTAAGTTCTTCACCCAAGGTACCACTGTATGCCGAAATGGCAAGGATGACCGTGAGGATCAGGCAGCAAAATGACAAGAAATTCAATCAAGAGCAGGAAAAGTTTATAGAATATCTTAAAGACCACTGTGTATACTTAAAAACGGTAGCAGGATTGCTGTAACACTTATAATGTAATATGACTTAAGGCAAAAAAAGGAGATAATATGGCTTGGAAAAATGTAATTAGATGCAGGGGAGGGGAATTGGAAACAAGGGGTTGGGGTGGGGGGAAGTCCGAGGGATCTAAGTAATGCCAGAAGTGTAGAAATTGAAAATGATGTGAATGTATAAGAATATTGTTTAAAAAATGGAAAATGAAATTTTTAAAAAATGAGATACCTTGTTGGAAATTCATGAAAATTCATTAGTGTTTTAATGTCAATTTCTCCTAACATGCACATTCTTGCAAAGCAGTTTCCTGTAAAATAATGCATGTTTGTACATTATTCCCACCAGTTTATGCATCTTTATGTATACTTTCCCCTACTATATGCATTTGGGTATACGTTGCTTGGCCGGAGAACTGCATTGCGAAATTCGAAGGAGTGCAAACTTTGATGGATGTCTGTGTTTTGGTTTCCATATCATGCTTCAAATGTGAAGTGAATCAAATTTCTTCCGCCAACCCTAACTTCTGGTTCCCGCCCCCTCTTGCTGCCAGTGGAAATGGAGCTAGCTTAAAAAGGTCTTTTCAGCACAGGAAAAAAATAAATAATTCTGCAAGCAGAGTCTCTCCCTGTCTCTCTCAAGAATAAAGGAGAAAAACCCTCTGTGTCTGGTGCTCCCAGGGAACTGTCTTTATGTAGCCGCACAGCTCTGTTCCTCTCCCCTTTGTTTTGGTCTTTTTGGCAGTAATGATATCTTGTGGGGGCGGAGAAAGCAATAAACAAAGCTGCAACAAGTTTAGTGTACGCAGGGAATACTCTTTTCATCTTTCACAGGCCAAAGAAATGTTCCCACCCTCCCCTTCCCAATTGAGCAATATAATAAAGAAGCTTTTTGCTCCGAAATAATTTCCTTCCTCTGAACAGTCTCATTCCCCCTCCTCACTTCACCCTTTCTATAGAGACAACAAGCTGGCTTCTGTAGAGGTGGTGGCATTTGCTGGGATTAAAACTAGGGCTGGGGGAAAACTTTGCCAGGCTAGGCTCTTGAGTAACTCGAACTCATCTCCCAGCTGCAAAATCTTACCTGAAACCCTGAAGAGCTTCTGCCAGTCAGTGCAAGACAACACTGATTCAGTTCAAGCAGCTTCCTATGTTCGGTGTTATGTACTGAGTTGAACAGGATCCAAACTGCAGCAGTCTGATTGGTCCTAGAACAATAGGATCCAGAATGCAGCCGTCTGATTGGTCCGCAGGAGCCACCCAACCCAACTCCAGGTGGAAGTGAATCCGCAACCTGATTGGCCTACAGGAGAATCCCGGAATTAGCCAATCATGTGGGGCCCATTGTGTACATAATGTATATAAAGCAGATATTTTGGGGGAACTTCCATTCCTCCTCACTACTATGAGCTGAATAAAGAGCATGAAATCCACACTTGACTCCGTGTATATTTCATTCCTAAAACTTGGGAAGCAGCCCTGTTTATTTTGAGCCCAAGTTAAGAACCTAGGGAAGGGCTGCAGACTTGAAAGGGACCTTTGGGGTCATCCAGTCTGACCCCTTGATCAATGCAAGAGCTGTAATGCGGGATGCAGCTGCAGAATCCCTGATAGATGGCAGACTAAAAACTCTCTCAAATGTCTTGTGTGAAGGATGAGAGCCCACTACCTCTCAGTGCAGGCTGTCCCCTTGTTGAAACATTCTTACTGAAGCTGAAAAATACCTTCATGTATGCGACAACGTCCGTGAGAGTCTTAATAGCACAAGAATAGAAGACTGAAGAAATCCCAACTAAAGAATCATGGCAAGAGAAATTGTTGGATTATGCAGAACTGGCAAAATTGACACATAAGCTACGGGACAAGGACAACTGTGATTTCAAAGGTGAATGGGAACCCTTTACAAAGTACTTGAAGATGCAACAAAGTGAATTGGACTCCTTGGCAGGTTTATTGTCTTTATTGACAATAATCAGTTAGACAATTTTAGGATTTATACAGCAGAGAATAGTATTTATAGAGAAACCAAAGACTGGAACTGAGGGAAGTTGGGGTGGGGGAGGGTTTCTTATGGGAGGGTGGGGGAGGGAGGAAAATGGGGAAAATTTATGGATGTTGTGTTTTCAGATAATATGTTTTGTTTAAGTTTCTAATCTTTTTTTTTTTAAAAAAGAACCATTCTTACTGTTGCAAAACTTTTCCAAACAGTTTTCCAGCATCAGATTCCCTGCCATTTATGCCCATTGGTTCAAATTCTAGGGGAAGGTCCTATCAGGCTTCTCCACTTACCAGCCTTGTCATGTCCATTATTATGTATGGATCTACTCTGTGCAGGAGTGACGTTGGCTACAACCCAGTGGACTCTAATCTACTCTGAGCTTGACTTAGCTGGATACCACTCAGCATAATAGTTCATTCCTGTAGGTATGCTTAACCATCCCCTTGAACCTTTCAGCTCCCCTTTTCTGAACCTCGTCTACCTCACAGGGTTCCCGTGAGAATAAAATTGGGAGGGGGAGAACCAGGCATGACTCGTAGAGGTTCTTGGACGAAAGGATGGGTGTAAATGTAATTTTAAAATAATAAAAGAAAGCAAAGCAATACCAAGGTAGATGGCTATTAAAGTGAAAGGCACTTGATTTCATTATATGGAGTGAATGGAAATCCTTTTCTAAAAATCTGCTGCCAGCACCTTTCATCATCATCAACCTTTTATTCGACCGTCAGTCAGAAAAAGTACATTTGTCAATACACAGTTAAACATCCAGGAAGATTTTAGAGCTTAGCCAACACTAAAATGGGCTAAACAGATAGCCCCATATCAATACAGTCAATTATAGTCTTGCGACGCTTAAAAGCTAAAAAAAGAAATTTGGCCACCAAAGAAGGTATAGCTCTAGTGACATTATTCAGCAAGTGTAAAACCTGGTTTTCTCCGGGTAGGAAGCTAAATTGACATAGGAGTGGATCTATAAAATTTTGTCTAAGCTCTGCATAAGAAGGGCAAGTCAAGAGAATGTGTTCGGTGGACTCAACCACACCCATGGCACAATGACAGGTTCTCTGGGCGTATGGGACTCCCCTGTACCTTCCCCATAATATCGCAGAGTCAAGGACATTTAATCTAGCCGCTGCCAGCACCTTCAGTTTTCTAGTTTATGCGCCTGAAGAAGTCGGCTTATGCCCATGAAACCTTTTTTCTACATTAAATGGGTGAGGTCACTTTAAATATTTGTCGCTAGTTTTCTGTTGCAAACTGTGTCGAATTGTGTTTGGGGATGTATTTTTGCAACTTGTATGACTGTCCCTTAACTCCCACAAGATGGCACTGTCAGATTTCTCCAATCTTTCAATTACTTTACTCCAGCCTTTTCCAACCCAATCCCCTCCACATGTTTTGGACCAGGGGTCAGCAAACCTTTTCAGCAGGGGGCTGGTTCACTGTCCCTCAGACCTTGTGGGGGGCTGGACTATATTTTTTTGGGGGGGGAAATAATGAATGAATTTCTATCCCCCACAAATAACCCAGAGATGCATTTTAAATACAAGGACACATTCTACTCATGTAAAAACATGCTGATTCCTGGACTGTCCGCGGGCCGGATTTAGGAGGCAATTGGGCTGGATCCTGCTCCCGGGCCTTAGTTTGCCTACTCAACCTACTAAGCTGATGGGATTTGTGGTCTGAAATATCCAGAGGGCACCAGTTGGGCAAAGGCTGCTGTTCCTTCTTACAATTTTTAAAGTAACCTCTGTGTTCCAGTCACATGCTTTTGACCAGAAGTAGCCAACGTGGTGCCCTCCAGCTGCTGTTGAAATACAACTTGTTTTGCCTAAAAAAAAAAAGAAAAAAAAGGCCAAGTTGGGGAAAGATTCAGAAAGGGGCAAGAAAAACAAACAAGTGCATGGAATGACTCCCCGTGAGAAAAGGCTGCAGCGTTCGGGACTTTTTAGTTTCGAGAAAAGGCAACAAAGAGGTGACATGATATAAGTTTATATAATTATGCATAGTATGGGAAAAGCAGATAAAAGTTTTTTTCTCCCTCTCTCCCATATTGCTAGAACCTGTGGACATCCAATCATAGAATTATAGACTCATAGAATGAAGCTGAATTGTCCAATTCAGGACTATTAAAATACTCCTTTGTGCAGAGCATTGTTAAACATTGGAACTTTCTGCCACAGGTGGCCACAAACCTGAATGGCTTTAAAAGAGGACTGGACAATTCATGGGGGATAAGACTATCGATGGCTATGCTCTGCCACCATAGTTGGAAGCAGTAATACTTTTGAAAACCAGTTGCTGGAAACCGCAGGAAGGGAGAGAATTCTTGTGCTTGGGTCCTTCCTGTGGGTTTCCCTACAGGCACCTGGTTTGCAGGTACTGGTGCTCAGAGGTGCCCAGAACCCTCACCCTCTGGGCTCAGATGTGTGAGGCAGGAGCATAGCTCTTTGTGTGTGTGTTTGTGTGTGGCTGCTGGGGCGATGGCCCAGGCACATTTTTTAAAGGGGCGCTGTGCATTTGGCTCTTTGCACCACCCTGCCAGTCCTGTGCCGCTTTGCGAGGCTGGGATCTGATCTGGATGATTAGCTGGGCAAATCATCCAGATGAGATCCCGTTCACACAGTGGCACAGGGCTGCGTGGGAAATACACAACAGCCACGCACCCTCCAATCCCAGCCTTGCCCTCGCTTTGTGTCCTTCTCATGCCGCATTGCCAGCCCCGAGCAACTTTGCAAGGCTGGGACGATCAGCTGGCTAGGCTTCCCCTGTGTGGGCAGGCAGGCAGCATAACACAGCTCGTTTTGGCTCTGGTAGCATCGGCAGCAAGGGCTGGGCTGCCACCGTGGGCTCTGTTCACCCCCTGTCCCCCCAGTGTGCGTGTGCCCACCCACCCTGGGCACCTGCAAACCATGCTATGCCACTGGTGTGAGGGATAGCTGGGGTAATCCAGGGGAAGTGAAAGGCACTGTGCACTTGCTGATTACCTGCATATACATTGTGTTTGTAAGACGGTAGGGCCCTGGCTCAGTGGTAGAGAACACGCTTCCTATGCAGAATGTCCCAGCTTCGATCTCTGGCATGGAAGATGGGCAGAGATTCCCTGAAGTGCTAGAGAATCATGGCGACAGTTAGTGTAGACCAGGCTTCTTCAACCTCGGCCCTCCAGATGTTTTTGGCCTACAACTCCCATGATCCCTAGCTAGAAGGACCAGTGGTCAGGGATGATGGGAACTGTAGTTTCAAAACATCTGGAGGGCTGAGGTTGAGGAAGCTTGGTGTAGACACTACAGAGTTAGATGCACAAATAATCTGACTCTGTATCAAGCCATTCCCTTTGTTTTGGGCAAGGCCATAGCATCTGCCACCATAAAGAAGGCTGATCGCCAAAGAATTAATGCTTTTGAATTATGATGCTGGAGGAGATTCTTGAGAGTCCCATGGACTGCAAGATGATCAAACCTATCCATTCTTAAGGAAATCAGCCCTGAGTGCTCACTGGAAGGACAGATCGTGAAGCTGAGGCTCCAATACTTTGGCCACCTCACGAGAAGAGAAGACTCCCTGGAAAAGAGCCTGATGTTGGGAAAGATGGAGGGGGCAAGGAGAAGGGGACGACAGAGGATGAGATGGTTGGACAGTGTTCTCGAAGCTACCAGCATGAGTTTGACCAAACTGTGGGAGGCAGTGGAAGACAGAAGTGCCTGGCGTGCATGGGGTCATGAAGAGTTGGACACGACTAAACGACTAAACAACAACAACAACAAATAGCATCTGCTTTGCTCACAGAAGTTCCCAGGTTCAATCCCTGGCATCTCCACATAGACTTGGAGAGACCCTTGCTCTGGAGACCTCTGGAGACTTGCTGTCAGTCAGCCTGGACAATACCTACAGTCTGGTTTGGTATAAGGCAGCTTCCTAGGTTCCCTCCTTCAAGAACTCAATTCTGAGCATCAGAGTGGGTGAAGGAGAAGGGAGGAAAATTGAGAGAGAGAGGCGACAAGATGTGACTTCTTCTCTCCACCCCTTTGCCTGTCTGAGGCAAAGGTTGCAGGAGGAAATTGGGCTGTCTGACAGCTTGATTTCACCTCCTGCGGAGAATGGGGCTGACGAAATATGACAACTCGGGGTTTTTTATCCATGATCTCAGCTCCTATTATGCCTTTTTATTTTGTTTTGTTATGCCAGCTCTGTCCGCCTTACACCCTTTGAAAATAGAAGGAAGGTGCAGCTGTTGCTCATGACAAAAGGAATGCGTGTCAGGATCTGGCGCTTCTGTTTCTGCAAGCATTTCACAGCCCTGCCAAATGCTGAGAGATGTAACAGTGTGAGATCTAATGTTATAGCTCAACAGAGGTTGTGTCAAGGCATTCATTAAAAGAGAGAGCAATTTCTTCCAGAGGTTTGAGGGTGAACCTCAGGAGATCAAAATTACCACCCTCCCCCTTTTTTTCTTCCCAAATTGTAGCCTGTAATGTAGTGGCAAGTTCAGAGCCCCTTCAGGATCATGCCCTCTCACAGCCGTACCCCTTCTAAGATCATGCAATAATCTTATAAATTATACAATAATTAAGGATGCAGTGCATCAGTGCAAATCTCCACGTGTTGCCTTTCAGCTAGTTCTGCTATTTTCTGGGCTTGTAACATGGGGGATTGATTTGGAGTGCTCTAATATCTTCTTTCAGAGTGATTCAAGTTGTGTTTTGCTTGAAGTTGCATTGTATGTGACAGAACTTGCACGCCCTTCTCTTGAAACAGAATGCCTTGCTGCATTAGTGCTTCTATATGCTGAGCTTTGGACCACGCAGAACAATTCCACCTCAACGTTCGTCCCACATGCCTTCTCCAAAGTGACCCTAGGAGCCAATCCTCAGTGGCCGATTCACCTCCTTTCACTCCGATTGGCTCCAATCAACGCAAAGTGTGAGAAAATGACTTCTCAGTGGCTAAAAACCTCCCCTGTCATGCTGATTGGACGACACTAGGATGTTGGAGGCAGGGCCCTTGCAGCAGAAATATTAACAGGCCTTCAATTCTTTGCGACCCCAGATGACCACACCACATCAAGGGAGTTTCTGCAAGGCAAGAGTCATCCAGGGGTGTGGTTGTAGAGATGGAGGAGAAATTCAGTTTTGTCTGCATTGTAGTAAGGAACCACCTAATTTGAACATCTTGAACCCAATACGGAAACCATAACACAGCTCTCCTTAAAAAATTGCACTTCCCTGGTTCTCATGATGTAGTTCTCCAACCCAAAACCCAGCTGTATAAAAATGCATATGTTAGGGGAAAGTTTGCATAGAATGCATATAATGGGCGAGAATACCTTACGAAATGCATTATATTAGGGAGAATTGCTTGCAAAAATGTGCGTATGAATCAATACTGCATACAAAAAATGTGCTTATTAGGAGAAATTGATACTGGAATGCTGACAAATTTGAACAAGGATTCCCCTCCGCACCCCCCCCCCCGCTGCACACAAATTGCTGCAGGAGTGAAGATAATGAAGTTTAAGGTTGGGAAAAGGAGAAACAGAGAAAAGCCAAAAAGGACAGATTTGTCCATCCTTAGGCATAGCATTGTGGCTATGCAGTGGGAAGATCCTGGCTTGAATCTTATCTCTGCCATGAACTTACTAGAATCACACACACACACACACACACACACACACACACACACACACTTCTTTGGCAATCACTCGTAGCTGAGTAAGATTGTCTTCCATAAACACGGTTTTAACAATGAGTCCATAAGTTACTGTGGAGGCCAATTCTGGACCCACACATCCTTCCACAGTGGGGTCATTGGTTTCTGGGTGGGAGTTGATCATGGTGTGGATTTGCCAAGCGTGCCTTCCTCTTAGCATGTTTCTCCCTTGTGTTCTGAGTTTGAGTGTCTTCAAAGTCCATGACACCTTTGGTAAAGGCTGTTCTTCAACTGGAGCACTCACAGGCAAGTGTTTCCCAGTTGTCAGTGTTTATACACCCACACACCCAGCAGTACTTTGTGGGAGGGATTCAAGGGCATGCTGGATCTTTAGGTTTGCACAACTGAAGCGGATTCATGCACTCTGTAATCCTAGCACGTCAAAATCACTCTCCCCCCATCCCTTTCCCCTTTAAAAAAGTCCCTTTGGTGGTTATGAACACGACAGGGAAATGCTCTGAGAAGATGGGATGAACGAATGGTCAGCAGGAAGACATGGGATCTCCGCTCAGCCAAGCAGATAAGGCTCATTTTCTTCCCCTGAGTTTTCGGAATCGCCTCCCGACGAATAACGACCTGAGCCTTTGATAAGACGCCAAGGCATGTTCCATTCAGCAGAGTTTTCAGCACAGGAAAAAGACGAGAGGTTTGGGCTACATTGCAAAGAGTTTTATTTCTAAGCTACGCAGACAGAAAAGACATCCTCTCTCTATGAAAGCAGAGAGCAACTGAACAACATAGGAACAGGAAACTACTAATGTCACATCTGTCTCCCGTGAGACTTCCAGCAGTATGGAATGTGTGGAATGTAAACAGAGTCTTGGGACTCCAAAGCACTGCTCAGTGGCAAACAGAAACTAAAATCCATGAGATGTTGCCAAAACCTGGAAGCAGCGGGCGACCAGTTGGTGGTCGGAGCAGCCACCCCTGTGGATCTTGCCACCAAAGCAGACTGCTTCATATTGTCTCATTGAAAGGCTGGCCCTGAGGAGGAATGCTTATTATAGGAGTTCAAGGACTTGTTCTAGGCAGGTAACAAAGCATTTTACAAGATGTAAATAGTTCTCAAGAGAATTGGCTACGATGCAAGGGGTGTTTGGCGTTCGATCCGACAGCCCAAACGTGCTAACAGATTGTAACCTGTAATTCTGTCCCCTCCTGCCACACCCAGGGAAAATAATTATGACCCACTTCAGCACTTGTTGAAACATTTCCAGGAACAAATTAGCTAAGTTGTGAAATGGGGGAGAAAATGTGGCATGCGTGTCTTTGTGCCACCAACACAACATGATTATGAACTCAACGCAAAAACAGCTTGGAGTGTGAACTCTGCATTGTGAAATGAAAATATAGAATAATAGTGGATCATTCCATAATCAAATAACCAAATAAATGTACTTTTTTAAATTTTCAGGTAAGTATAGTGCAGCCCACACACTTCAATCAAGCCAGCAGTAGGCTTTAATAAGCAATAATAACGTATAAAGGGTGGCTTTTCTGAGATGGATGAGGAGGTATATGCTTGTATAATTATGGGCTTTGAAAAGACAACACATGAAAACAAACATGATGTGTTGGCTCTTATTATGCCACTCAGCAGTCCATGGTAACAGATTCATCTTAGGAACAAGATGGCACCTGAGGTTGGGAACTTCCCTCGTTGAAAACTGCAGATGAGCTGGATGAAGCAGGCCTCTGGTGCCCAGAGACTGTGTTCATGTAACTGGAGCAATCAAAGGCTGGAGCATCTTTCCTGTTTCAATTCTCATTCCCTCTAACAGTGAACTTTGGTGGTTTGTGCCAGTCAGTTTCCTCACAAAACAAACAAACAAAAAACCCTGGCGGTTTCTTTACTTCTAGTGAAAAGATGAAATTTGATCCTAAGGTCCATTC
The DNA here is from genome assembly GCF_964234715.1 of Podarcis melisellensis. Lineage (NCBI taxonomy): Eukaryota > Metazoa > Chordata > Lepidosauria > Squamata > Lacertidae > Podarcis > Podarcis melisellensis. Next base: position 15,644,163 of record NC_138546.1, on the reverse strand, counting down.
CGAACTAGCAATTTAGCTCCCACTATTTGGTATCAACTAAAGTGATGCAGGTGGCGCTGTGGTCTAAACCACTGAGCCTCTTGGGCTTGTTGATCAGAGGGTCGGCGGTTCGAATCCCCGCGACAGGGTGAGCTCCTGTTGCTCGGTCCCAGCTCCTGCCAACTTAGCAGTTTGAAAGCATGCCAAAAAAGTGCAAGTAGATAAATAGGTACCGCTGTGGCGGGAAGGTAAACGGCATTTCCGTGCGCTGCTTTGGTTTTGGTGTTCCGTTGTCCCAGAAGCAGCTTAGTCATGCTGGCCACATGACCTGGAAAAACTGTATGTGGACAAACACTGGCTTCCTTGGCCTGTAAAGCTAGATGAGCGCTGCAACCCCAGAGTCATCTGCAACTGGACTTAACTGTCAGGGGTTCTTTAGCTTTACCTTAAAGTTTCTGAAAGCAGTCCCACGTAAAATGCATCATAGTCCTCTGAGGGGCTTGGAGACATAAGATGCTTCTGCTCAGAGGAGAGCCATTGAATCTGTCCATTAAATCAATACTGTCAGTGTTTCGTTACTTTCAACAGGTCTACTCGGAGTACGACTTGGTTGGATACAATCGCATGTCTGATAATGGAAAATAAAAGGAGTTGGGTACGCTTAGAGTGCAGAAGAGATTAGTAAGAGGTGATAATGGTAGGCTCCTTCTGTCACTAAGGCCTTATCTGCACTATACTATATATATAAACTGTCATGGTTTACCCCAAAGAATCCTGGGAACTAGTTTTTAAGGGTGCTGAGTGTTGCTAGGTGACCCCCTCACAGAGCTACAGTAGAGTGTCTTGAAAGTTAATCCCTCTTCTCAGGAAACTCTAGGAATTATAGCTCTGTGAAGGGAATAGGAATCCCCTAACAACTCTCACCACCCTTACCAGTTCCTAGTATTATTTGAAGGAGGTCATGGCTATTTTGAGTTATAGAATACTGATTTAAATGTATAACACAGAGAGGACCAAGGTTCAAGCTGGAGTGGTAGATTTTCCTCAACCTATATGGAGTCAGATACCAGTGATAAGTGATATTGACAGCTATTAAGAAAAAAAAGTTGTATTTATTTGTGTTGAAGGGATTTTTTAAAAAATAACCAAATCCACTCCTGCTCTTGAATTGGTAATGCGGTCCCTTAAATCTTTTCCCAATTTCTTCTTAAACGAAATCCAAGTTTGGTCTGCTTATTTATAATCCAATAATGCAGGCCAATTTTGGGGTATTAGGATTTATTATCCAATTCTTAAATATCGCCTTTCCTCAAGGGTATTTTGCTACCAATTGGATTACATCATGTCTCATTTGAAAATATTGAAAAATTGGAGGCTGATACCCTTCTGCATGTAAGATTGGGGCATCTTGGAAAATGTATTCTGTTTATTGACAGATGGTCTCTCTCTCTCTCTCTCTCTCTCTCTCTCTCTCTCTCTCTCTCTCTTGCCATCGCACTGAAAAATCTCCCACTGGTTAGAATAGTATTCCTGTTTGCTCTTTGGACATTATGCATGTGAGTGATGATTATTCAGGGCTTAGGTACTCCTGAAATTTTGACTCCAGCATAGCCACATCCAGCACAGCCAATGGTCAGGGGTGACTGGAGCTGAACAAACAGGTTCATTCCTGTCTGTTAGAAAAACAATTATCTAGCAAGGATAAGGCAGGGTACATGATGGAGACTTAGAAAAGTATGCACAGCTTAGACGAGGCAGATAGATTTTTACGCTGGGAAAGGAACAGCTCTAGCCTCAGTGCACATATGCTTCTGCCACCACCATTCCCAGCTGGTATCCTACAGATGTTTTGGGTGAAAATTGTTGAGTTACTGAATAATATGTTTGAACTGTTTCTGAAAAATGGACCCTTTGAGAAAGGATTTTTCTTTTTCCTGAAAAAGGCTGGGTTAATCCTAACTGTAGCACAAGGAGTCTCCTCCGTCTGCTCCTTTTTTGCCTGCTAATGGTGCTACCCACGTTTTGTGGCCAGTGTCCTGACAAGGTAGGTGCCACCACAAAGAAGGCCCCTCTCCAAACAACTGTAAGACGTAGATCTGCAGCAGCAGCAGTGACAGCGTGTCTCCGATTCAGGGGCCAAACACAGCCCTCAGTCCCCTTTATCTGGCCTTTGAGACTCTCCTCAGCCCACACCCCTCTCCCCAAGCCACACCCCTCACCTGCTCGACTTCACATCCTTCTCAAGGGTTTGTCTGTCTTTGATGTGTCCTTTTGCCTCTCGCTTGCCTGGATGGAGGAAAGAGGCAGCTGCAGGAAGAAACCAGCCTGCTGCACACAGGGAAAATGCTTGTATATTGCTGTGCCCACTTTTTCCTCCAGCACTACCCACCACTAGCATGCTGCCCCTGCCCCAAATGTGGTGCCCATGAGTTTCCCCACCCCTGGCCTGCAGGCCGCGGTACAATTAATAGGACTTTCTCTGCAGACCACAGCACTGTATGTATTGTTAGAAATTTGTGTGTGGTGAGGGGCAAATTCCCCTGAAAGACCTGGGTACTAGATTCCTGTCCCCAATAATTTCAAGAGTTAGTAAATGTAGATTACTCAATGCTTGAAGTCTTTGTCCAGGTGGGAGACATCTTAGCAGTGCAAAAAATGCAGACTGAATCAACTTCCTGGCCAAGAATTGTATGGGAAGAAGAACCAGAACCATCAACTACTAGTACAAAGTAAAATCTCCTCCTCCTCCTCCTCCTCCTCCTCCTCCTCCTCCTCCTCCTCCTCCTCCTCCTCCTCCTCCTCCTCCTCCTTCTTCTTCTTTCACTCGTAGCTGAGAAAGATTGTCTTCCATAAACAGAGTTTTAACAATGAGTCCATAGGTGACTGAGGAGGCCAATTCTGGATCCACACATCCTTCCACAGTGGGGACATTGGTTTCCGGGTGGGAGTTGGTCACGGTGTGGATTTTCCAAGCGTGCCTTCCTCTTAGCACGTTTCTCCCTTGTGTCCTGAGTTCGAGTGTCTTCAAAACCCATGACACCTTTGGTAAAGGCTGTTCTCCAATTGGAGCGCTCACAGGCAAGTGTTTCCCAATTGTCGGTGTTTATACTTATACAAAGTAAAATAACAGGTAATTGACACACAAACTGGGCTGGACAGTAGAGCAATGTGAACCTCTTCTTCTAGGAAGGGATGGTGAGCAGAGACAAAGACCAGGTTCAGGATTTCAGTGTTTGATCATGTAAGCTGGGAGGGGGAAGGTTGAGAGTCGTGAAGGCTGCTCCCTGCAAGGCCCTTTCCACCTGGCCTAGGGGTCGGGGCCCAGACTCACCAGCTCTACTAAAGAGGCGCCTGGTAAGACAAGAGGGACATCGCTATGCCTGACAACAAACCCGAACTACTGAATTCTTTTGCCCCATCATTTTGTGCCTGCCAAACAGCCATGTCATGCTTAGGATAATATTTTCTTCTCTTGTTAATTATGCTGTTTTAAATGTGCATTTTATATTTGACTTCATTTAGCAATGTTTTTTTTAAATTGTTAAGATTTTATTTTATTTTATTGGTTTAACCACTTCAACAGTTCCTTTTATCACAAAATCCCATCTGGCAGATACAAAACCACAGGCTTGGAATGGACCCAACGATGACCAACACCACAATCGTCTAACAAACAATTTTTTTTGCTTTGGTGGACATTTTATTTTAACAATCAACGGGAATTAAAGGCAAAACTCCACACAACAGATATTAAGACAACCACGAACATAGTTGGATCCCTGTATGCCCCTGGTTACTATAGTTTGCTTTTCCTACAGAATCCCAACAGTCTTGGTTTTATTTTATTTATTTTAAAACCACGACTAGTGCTCATCACACACACCACAGATGTAGTGAGAGAAGGTCAGAATAAGACTGAGGTTTGTTTCCAACTAAGTCCAAGCAGAGCAGACCCACTGAAATTAAAAGACTTAAGTCAGTCATCTCCATTAATTTCAGTGACTCTACTCTGATATTCAGTCAATAATAGGACATGTGTCTCTGAGGATCCTACAGTATGACTGATGCCCCATTCCCACCATATGTTTAAGGCACTATTATCCCACTTTGAACAGTCATGACTTCCCCTCAAAGAATTCTGGGAGCTGTACTTTGTGATGGGTGCTGAGAGTTGTTAGAAGACGCCTAGTCACTTATCAGAGCTAGAATTATTTCCAGAGTTCTTCAACAATCAGTCTCTCTTCCCAGGGGACTCAGGTTCCTCACCTCTGACATGGGCTCTGACTATCTGGCCACGGCTCTCAGCTTCTGACTCCCCACTACCTTGTGGCTTATCCATGCCAATGGCTTGAAAAAGAAGCCATTGCCAAATGAACAAATGTAGCTGGTAGTGTAGAAACCAGCTTGCAGAATTTGGGGGGGGGGGAGAGAGAGAGAGGTGGGAAACCCCAGGCAAATGTTCTTTGCTGCGCGAGAATAGAGAGTGTTAGAAGCTTGTTCCTATTTTCACTTGCATAACAGTGAAGGATATATGACTGTAGACCAGGGAATGTGACTTATGATCCTTTCTGGCTCAAGCACCTTGTTGTTGTGCCCTGGTTTCCTAAGTTGAAATTAAAGTACAAGCTTGCATTTAGGCATTTGACTCCTCCATATATATATTTATAGAGGCTCTGCCTTCGGGAATCCAGCCAGTAAATCTTGTCCTGTATGTTAGAAGCTGATAACAGTGTGGTACACAAAAGGCAAGAGGGAAGGGAGTGGAAATGAGCGATAAGAGGTTCACCCAGATACTTCTTTTGTTATTGTGCAATTTGATAGGTATATTTCCCTGCCCAATAAATGACAAAGTGGCTTTCTTTGGGTAACAAAGAGCCCAGCTTTTTCTGTGATCAATAGTGATGTGCAACCAATAAATTATAAAACTTTCCCCCCAACCTTTTTTGTGCTAGTTTTAAATTGGATGGAGCAGTAAGGAAGAAACTGCATGAAGAAGGTTAAGAAATGGTTTTTGTTTACAGATAAAAAAAGGGGAGTCCTTACCAGAATAAAGGAATAACAAAGTAAACACATCTAAGTTTTGTGTTTTTTAAAATAAAAAAATCACAACTCCTAATTCTACCAAAATTAAACACTCAGGGCACTTCCAGACCATTGTTTTTTTTGGGGGGGGGATGGGATTCAATCACAAACCGACAAAGCCAGGTTGCAGAATAAAAGCTGCTTTGGAATGCTTGAGTAACACCTCCTTCCCCTCAAAATGCATTTGTTTTTGCAAGAAGTAAAATGATGGGAAATGCACTGGGAAGTGTGGGATCGTGTTGCTTGGTGTAACCTCCCCATGAACAAATCAGAATAAATGGAAGCAACAGAAATGCTTCAAAGACTTAGAAAAAAGGGAATTATCTGGCTTTAGTAGAAAGGATATAAGGAGTTATGTATAAATACCGGTATGTTTTAAATTTTGAACTTTAAGGTCTTTTATGGTAAGACAAGGTTAAACAAATTAAGGTAAATTGAATAACAGAATATGGTAAAAAACGTAAAGGATTTGTTGAGTTAACTAATAGGTTAGACTATCATGATAAACTATCTAAATAAGAATTGAGAAAGATGGAAAGAATTTACTGAAACAACGAATTAGAATACAAAAAGGGAGGTGTGAGGAGGTTAAAGAAATAAACAAATGAAAAGATGTAATATGGGATTTATCTTTCCCCCCTTTTTCCCCTTTTTATTTTTTCTTGTTGTGATGTATCTGTTCTTTTTTCCCCTTTTTTTGTCCTTTTTCTTGTACTTTTGAAATTTTGAATAAATATCATTTAAAAAAAACCTCAAAACAAAGACTTAGAAAAAAGTATACAATTCAGGGCTGGGGAGAAGAGGTGCTACTAATTCTGGAAACATATAGAGTCCACCTGTTTGAATGTTCCCTCACTTAAAAAATCTGTCGCTTTTGCAAGGTTGGCAAATTAGGGTAAATGCTAAACTTGAAATTTCTCCTCTCAAGCACTGGCTTCAAAGGACAGTGGATTTCTGATCCGGGAAAACATTCAGCTAAGACAGCGAGTTTACAGATTATTGCAAGCATTTTCTATGCACCGTTCTATGTTATTTTCATTATTATATTTGTTTCCACCCACACTTTCCCTCAGTATATGCATTTTTATAAACTCTGGTTAGCTGGAGAAGTGCACGGCAAAATTGGGATAGGTGCAAGTTTCAAAGGATGTCTGCTTTGGTTTTCACATTGGTTCAAGATATGTAAATTAGGCAGTTTCTCGTGAAAATGCAAACAAAATCAAATTTCTCCTCCATGCCTTGGCAGAGTTAAAAGGGACTCTATCCTGTGCCAAAAATTTTATTGACTGTAATGGGGGGAGGGTTGTGAGCAGGACCTCTACTCTGTCCAGTTTCTCCCCCACCTACCGGTATATTTCTGAGTATGTATCTTGTCTATGGGGACAGCTGTTGCCGCAAAATACAGTGCAGCATGAACTGCTGAGTAGAACACATTGTTTTATTTCTATTTTCTGCCGATTTGTGGAAGAGGAATGCCTCGGCAGCTCTAAAGACCCTGCATGGAAGAAACATAGATGCTGGCAGCACGTTTTGCTGAACTAAGGTTGTGTCAGCAACAGGTCAACGTCATAATTCAAGAAGACAGCCTGATGTCAAGCACACATCCTTAAACACAACAGGGCAAAGTGTTTGCCTATATAGCTTCTCTTTCTCTATTTCCTTCCCTCAGACTCATAGGGATCTGAGGAGCCTTTTATTCCCTCCCTGGATGCCTTTGACCCATTGTGAGGTAAGAAGGCCTGCCTTCCCACCAGCCCACACCTGCCTGCCTTCTTACCTCACAATGGGTCACAGACCTGCCAAGTGTCCCTATTTTCCAGGTACAGTCCTAGCTTTTCCTGGCTTCTGATTTGATCCTGCAATGTTCCGCTTGTCCTTGGGACGTCCCTATTATCATTGGAGAAATCTTGGAGGGCATGGAGTTATGCAACCCCTAACCCAAGGAGAGAATTAAATATACAACCTTTAGAAGACATCTGAAGGCAGTCCTGTATGGTTTTATTATGCTTTTGGAAGTTGCCCAGAGTGGCTGGGGGTAACCCAGTCAGATGGGTGGGGTACAAATAAAATAGTAGTAGTGTTAATAATAATATTGGCCATCCCTGTTTTCCTAAGAGAAATGTTAGATGGTACTTGTCAGCTGCCTTCATCTTCGTCTCAGCGTTGCCCTTTGTAGAACTCAGCTTGCAAGAGGAAGATGGGGGCTAGAGATAGTTGGCTCTGCCTCTCATTGCCTCTGGCGCCACCTATGGTTGGACTCCCTGCCTTCTGCCCTACCAGAGATGGGCCACAGGTTCTTCATCCCTGCTGTAGTTGTGTCCTGCATTGGGATGCAGGCTGGCATAGGTGGCCACCCAGGTCCCAATTCTCTAACTGGCCAAGTGAATTTCTGAGGAGTCCTTTCACACGGATCGTGCTAGCAATTCTCTCCAAGGGCAAGGGGAATTTAATACAAAGAGGATGCTGCCTTATACTGAGTCAGAGCTTTGGTCCATATAGCTCAGCTTTGCTTACACTGGCTGGCAGCAACTCTCCAGGGGACCTGCCCGCTTTCCAGGAGATGCCAAGGATTGAATGTGGGACCTTCTGCGTATGAAACAGGGGCTCCGTCCCCGAGCTATGGTACCTCCCAATAGTTGCCTGAAATGGAATGAACAAACATCCCCACTTGGACCTTATTCAAGGAAAGGAATGAGGATGGGGTTGAGTCCATCCTGTAGCTGGCCACAGCGTGCACTGTTACTTGCTAGGAATTAATGGCAATTTAAAATGGCATTTACTGGCACTATAGAATTCTGCCCTCTTTGATTTGTCATGTGAGTTAACTGCTGGTTTTTTTTTGTCCTTGCAAATATAATCCATTCCTAACAATCATGGTCACTTTTTAATTATTATTTTTTTAAACTACACCTCTGGGTATAGGTGGTGTGCTTTGGTTGGATGTAAAAGATTCTGCAACGCTGAGACTTCACTAGTTTTCTAGGTCATATGCCATTTTCCCACCTTGGGATATTATTTAGAGCTGTTCAGCCATCCCATGTTCAGCTGGTTGCTTTGAACTATCTAGGTCATTTGGATCTATTTACTTGGGATAATTATAACCTTCAAGTCAACATCCTGAAGAACAGCTTCTCTTACTGTGGGCGTTCACATGTTCCTCACCAATTTGCATTACTAGTTGGCACTAACCCCCCCCCGCCAGAATGAACCAGATAAGAAACAGTCAAAATGGATAAAATAGATGCAAAACCACCATCAAACTGTCTCTATGTGCAGTGGTGTCAAGGTTCAGGGAATCCTTTCCCTCCCCTGGCAGTGGCAAAAAGAGTAGGTAACAAAAAGAGTCCTTACCACGTAATTTATTCAGGATTTACACACAGAGAGAAAGGAATGTACTCCCTACTTAATCAATGGCGTTGCTCCGAGTAACCTCCCCTTGCTTTTACTCTATGTCGTCTGCAGTGCCACCCCTGCTACAACAACAACAACAACATTTTATTATTTATACCCCGCCCATCTGGCTGAGTTTCTCCAGCCACTCTGGGCGGCTTCCAACAGAACACTAAAATACAATAACCTATTGAACATTAAAAGCTTCCCTAAACAGGGCTGCCTTCAGATGTCTTCTAAAAGTTTGGTAGTTGTTTTTCTCTTTGACATCTGGTGGGAGGGCGTTCCACAGGGCTGGTGCCACTACTGAGGAGGCCTTGGTTCCCTGTAACTTGGCTTCTCACAGTGAGGGAACTGCCAGAAGGCCCTTGGCACTGTACCTCAATGTCCGGGCAGAACGATTGAGGTGGAGACGCTTACCGTGACTGTGTAAGACCCTGTGAGATTGGGGGGGGGGTCAGGAATGCACTCTAATAATAATAATAACTTGTCAGCCAGCTCTGTTTCAGCTCTGCTGTTTTCCCCTCTTCCCCTTCCATAATCTCCCAGCTCTTTCCTTCTTCTGCAAACCACCATTGTAAATCTATATTGTCCTCTTCTTCTTGGGTAGGTTCAGGAGGAGGGGTGGGGTCAGCCCCCACCATTCCTCTTCAGTCCAGTCGCTGACAAGAGGACACTTACACCTGTAAATAATCAGGATTCAAGTGTCATGAGTTTTTTGGGGGGGGAGGTAACTGGGCTAGTTATGGGTGTGGCCTGTGTTATGTACTGAAGTTCTCACCCTGGGCCAGCAGGGGGATACTGTAGATAGTTTTCACTCAGGTCCACATATGCAAATAAGGGATTGAAAGTGACGTTCAGAGATTGTATAGTTATATAAAGTGGTTACTGTTGCGCTGTAGTTGAGCTCTATATAAGCAGGTTGGCTGAACCCTTCAGTTCAGTTCTGTTTTGGCCTGTGAATAAACAAGAGCTGTTTGAAGAATCACTGTGTCGTCTGATATGTTCACCCACAACTTAACAGCCTGGGAAGAGGGGTTGTTCTCTGGGGAATGACCAGAGAAGAGTTCTGAAGGCCTCATGCAGAGACAAAGAATGTCCCTGGGTCTGTGGGTCCCCATGCCTGTTGTAATGGGACACAATTTAGGAACAGGCCAAATCCAGGGATTAAAAAAAGAGCCAAACATAGATGGGAGGTTGTTCAGCTGGGCAGACAGTAACTTTTCAATGGATAAGGAGGGGAGGACAGGAGGGATGAAGTTCTGTCTTGGCTATACTGCATTTGAGACAGTGTGGTGGAGAATGCTATGAATATGAAAGATGCGAACAGGAAGCACCTCACTCATTGAAATGTTTGGCCTTTGTTCCCCCCTCACCTTCATAACTTCACTAAGGCTGTGCATCTGTCCTCCTAAGGGACAATTCCTCTTCTAGAATTTCCAAGGCTTGCAACATGCATTTTTTCATGTGTTGCCTTACCAGCTTCTCAATCATTTCCTTGGAGCCTATCCTCTGTCAGCAAATCCTCCCTCATATATCCATCGCAGTCGTCTACTGCGATGACGAGAGCCTTCTAAAAAAGCAGGTTTTGGGTGGGGGTGAGGGGAGATAGGGAGCTGTGGCTAAGCAGTCATGCATGCTTTGCTGACAAAAGGATTCAGACTTGATCTGCAGCAGCTGGGACAGGTCCGTTCTGAAACGCTAGAGCAGTGGTCTTCAGCTGGTCCAGACCCAAGAGCCACGTCTGTCTCACAGCCTGCAACACGGGACCCAGTGATTTTTACATTCTGGGAAGAGTCTAGAAAGACATAGAAATAGACTAGAAAGTGAACAGACTGCACCTGCACAATATAGAGCTCCCTTCATGGGTGTGCAATAAAAAGGCACATCTGGAAGGGCCCTAAGACCACCTGACCACCAGTCAGGGCCCCCTCCAGACACCATTTTTATTGCACATTCATGAAAAGTCAATTGATGGCATTGAGCTCAGTTCAGGCTGATAATTGCACCAGCTCCAGGCTGATGCAGCACTTTTCCTGCCCGCTCCCCTTTCATGCTACCCAGAGGGGCCAACTTGAATAAAATATTGGGGGGAGGAGCAGGTAATCCCTGCCCTGCATAATTGATCACAAGATGCGCCACATGCACACCATTTGAATGGCAATGCCCGTCAACTTTGGCGGGCCTGCTCCCCTCAAAAAAATTATTGGGGAGACCCTGAAGGGACCTCATCCCCTAGGCTTGCTAGCCACCACATACAGTGGCATAGCGTGGGGGTGCAGGGGGGGCCGGCTGCACCGGGCACAACACCTGGGGGTTAGGGGGCGCAAATCCACGGGTTAGGGGGCGCAAATCCATGGGTTAGGGGGCGCAAATTACTTGCCTTGCCCCGGGTGCTGACAACCCACGCTACGCCACTGACCACATATGACAGGGCTAGGGGTGCAGCAGTGGCCCAAAGCTCTTTAAAGCCCCACCGGGCTGTGGAGGGACTTAGGAATCTTCTTAATTCCTCTTCTGGGTCTCTTGGAATGGAGGAAAAGGCAGAATAAAAAGCGAGGGGGCAGAAGAAAGCACAGATCTGGGCCTGCAAAGCATCTCTTGCAGTTGGGAATATCTCCCTGCCCGTGGCCAGCCCTCTCTTGTCAATTCATAATCCACCACTTCAATATATAAAGGCACAGCATCTAGTGATGGTTGTTTTGACATCTAATTAAAAGTAAATATGCCAACATCAGGAATTCTTGACTTGTGTGAAGCTTCTTTCTCTGGTTCTGTAAGTGTTCGTTCTGCATCCAAATATAAAATTCTCTCACTCTGGGCACAAAGATTGGCATCCGGTATCAAAGCAAGAATGCTCTGTTAAAAAAATATAAAAAAATAAAGAAGCCAGCTTTGAAATTCGAAGTTATATGTCCCACGAGGATCCTGGGGCTTTTAAAAAAAATGTTTAATAAGACCCAAACTTCCCACTTCAGGGTATGTTTCTCATCTTACAGTCATATCATTTGCTATATGTAAAAAACAACAACAACAAAAAAACAGTTCCAGTTTCTACAAAAATATAAATATCAGAATATAAAAAGTATTTGTAGCTTTGCTAAATATTTCGTATGCAGCCAAATGTAAGGTAGAACTCAGACACTATCTCCTCATAATTGCAGGAGAATTATAGTTCTGTGAGATTCATAGGGGTTCCTAGTAACTCTCGGCACCATTAAGAAACTAGGGCTGCCATATGTCCGGATTTTTCCGGATATTACTGGGATTTCAAAGGCGGAAATGACGTCCAGGGGATAGTGCTTTGTCCTGGATCTCAGGCAAGTCAATCGAGAAATTGTGGGGTTTCTTGGCGGTTTTTTTGGGTGTCCCGGTTTTTATTTTTTGAAAAATGACAATCCTATGAACAAACTATAGTTCCCAAGATTCTTCAGGAGAAGCTAAATGCTGGCTAAAGTGATATCATGGTGCTTTAAATGCATAGTATGGATGTGGCCTAAATGCTCCTTAAACTATAATGCTTTAGAATAAAAGATAAAGGAAGAACTGAAAAGATGAGGACAGCTTGAATCATATTTTTCTGGAAGACTATCAGGAATGAAAATACTGTTCTCCTTAAAATAACCTTTTTGTTTTGTTTTTCTGCAGTATATTCCTATAGCAACAAAAGAGGGGAAAATGAATGTGTGGCAATCAATGATAAATAAATTTGTGTTGGAATACAGGGAATCTAGAATCAAGAGTAAGATAACGGGAACTAACAGAAAAGGAGGAAGCATTTTCCTTCCGGATTTCCAGATGTCTACTCAGAAGAAAGTCCTATTAAATTCTGTGGTGTTTACTTCTGGATAAATAGGCCTTTTTTACTTTACTTTAAAAAAGAGTATATCTCACTTTTGACTACTCAGAGCAGCTTACAAAAGAGAAAAAAAAATAAAAAAATTGGCAGAATCCGAGACCTGGGAGAGGAAAGGATCGAAGAAGATTGGAAGAAATTTAAGATTTATCTACAGAAACATTGCGATTTGGTGGAATATTAAGAAGGATGCTTGGTTATAAATAATTGGCCATCACTAAATTGGATTAGAATTTGATGATAAGAGAGATTAAGAGAAACAAAAATTGGAGGAGAATTATTTTATTGTATTTAAATAAGTGGTTATAAAATTGAAAATAAGATGATAATTTGCTTGACAAAAACTTATTAATGATGTAAGTGGGAGCGGGGGATGTGAGGAAGTCTAAAGATGTTATGAAATTCTGTAAAAACAAAGTAATGCTGTTTATTATTTCTGTATTTCTTTTATTAAAAACTTCAATAAATATTTATATTAAAAAAAACAAAAGAGAAAAAAAAATACATTATACGTACAAAATTTACAGTGTAAGTTAAAATATCATAGAATCAATCAGTAGAGCAGCATTCATAGCACCTGAAACTTAGCAGGGATGGGGGGGTCTGTCTGATTTCTAATGGGAGGGATTTCCACAGAGTTGGACCCGCTACATTGAAGACAAGACTCCTTGATGACATGAGGCCCCAACTGCACCTTACATTTAAAGCAGTTGTATACTTTAAACAGTCATGGCTTCCCCAAAGTATCCCAGGAAATATAATTTGTTAAGTGTGTTGAGAGTTGTTAGGAGATATCCTATTCCACTCCTAGAGCAACAATTCCCGGAGAGGTTTAACAATCAATTCCCCTTCTAGAGATGGAGGAGAAATTCAATTCAGTATATATTTGAGGCCGCATCTATCAAATTCACACTTTCTGAAACAAGATGCAAACTGAAACACAGCTACCCTTTGAAAGTCACAGTTCTCTGAATTTTGCAATGCAGGTCACCAGGGTTTACAAAAACACATATATTATAGGGAAGTTTTTATATGATCACACTAATATTTGAAATTGTTCCTTGGGATTTGGCTTGCTTTATTATGAATTATTTGTATTTTGCTGTTTTGGGGATGTTTTACATTCGTTTATATTTTATTGTGATTTGGACAGAGGCTTAACATGTGAAGCAATCTATGCATAGAACAGTCTTAACTGTAGGTTACAACAGAAAGACAAATATGAGAGATGAAATATAGTAAACTTGCAGGCATGTAAATGAAAGGGGCCTATCCTATGAAACATAAGAAGAACCTTCCTGGAATCAGGCCTGGATCCCATCTAGGCCAGCACCCTGTTCTCACAGTGGCCAACCAGAGGTCTGTGGGAAGACCATAATAACATAAGAAAATGAGGCATCTAATTATAAGCCTGCATTTTTATCAAAGCTTATATATTTCAATCAAGGCTTGTATTTTAAAATGAGCTTAAAAAGGATTTTCAAATGTTTCATGCCAGGCAGAAAACCTTGGCCATTCTCCTAAGACAAGGGGCCCCCCTTGATTTATAGCAGGAAAAACAATTCTCAAAGTCATAAAAAAAGGGAATTACATACACTGCCCTTGCAGGTTGAGAAAACACAATTAGGAATGGGCAAATAGTAAAATGATACCTTCGGCCTCTCGTTAAACCTTGAGCTAAATTTTCAAAAGCCAGGAGCAAATGGGGAAAAACATCTAGCTGACAGAAAAAGAGAGCATTTTTAGGAAATCTTCTAAAGCTGTTTCTTTCTTAAACTGAGAGAGTTAAAAAGGGCAATAAATGTTGGGAAAGGCAACTGGCTTGGCTGGAGAAGAAGAAGCTTCTTCCTATTTTATTTTGAGGCTGGAAAGGAGGGTGAAAGGGGGAGGTGTAAACTAAAGAGGCTTCTTTAAAAGCTGTTTTTTACTGAGTTCCTTCCTTTTTACTTTGAGAAGCTTTATTCTTTTAAAAGGCTACCTATGATAATGTATGAAATATATTAGCTTAAATATATTGGCTTAAATGTAATTATGCAAAGGATTTAAGAAATGCTAGATTCATAGAGTCATATTGCAATAGGAGACCAGAGGGGCAAATGAGCCTAGCCCCCCTTGCCAGACAGGAGACGCCATCGAACACTTCTGATATATAGTTGTCAGGCATTTGTTTAAAAGACCCTCAAATGAAGGAGATCTTTCAATGATGTGAACTTAAGATCCTTGACATCTGTTGAAGATAAAAATTTAAGATTAACCATTTGTTTTAGAAGGCAATAGGGCAAGGAGGGCAAGAGGTGAGCTGGTAATTAAGATTCCATGTAAGATATATTATTACTTATTTGTCATTTATATATAGCTCTTTGTCTCCCTTATAAGGATAGAAGGAAATGGGTGTATCTTTTGTGATTGGTTCTAGCAAACAGCCAATAGGAATTCCAACCAGGCTGATTGGACAGAGGCAGCCACAGGAGGAGCAAAGGGGGCTGGATTAAGGGAATATAAGTGCTGGCCAGAATGGCAGGAGGGCAGGCCAGAGCTTGGTAACCATATACCACTGAGCCTCTCATTTATTTGTCTGACAAATAAATTAATATTTTAATTTCTCTATTGCTGCGTTGAATATTTCATTCCAGCTAAGCGTTAACCACAAGCAGAGGTGCTACATTTTATGGTGCCGTGACTCGGATAAGTGGTCTGCTGGAACGCAGCCCCTTCGCCCTACTGGGCAGGGTACAAGAGAGAGGATCTCTAAACTGCTTACCCAGCGCGCACTGGTAAATTTTTCCAGGGGGAACGCAGAAGTCTCGTCTGTCTGATACCCTGCTCACTGGCGGCGACGGACCGGGGGAAACAGGGAACCAACCAAGGGTAAGTGCACAAAGGGATTTTTGGCCCTCCAATTAACTGGGAGGAAGAGAAGTCTTGATCAAACTTCTGCGTCTCAGTAAGGGGAAACTGAGTACGCTAGGTGGTTGGGTACATCAGATGTTGGTCTGGTGGAGGAAAAGGGAAAATTGGGAGGTAGAGTGTGGTGAAGTATCCAGCGCATTGTATGTGTGAGAAAGTACAGAGCAATCTGTAGCTGACCTGAGTGTGGAGTGGGCAGTACTTCGGTTCCTAGTAAGGCGACTTCACTAGGCAAGGAAACCCACAAAGCGCGTCTGTGAGTGACTGAGTGGATACTTCACAGGGCCATACAATGGGAGTTGGGGGTTCAAAGGGGGAAAATACACCTCTTGAGTGTATGTTAAATAATTTTAAGAAAGCCTTCTCAGGGGCATATGGAGTCAAAATGACGCCAGAGCGCTTGAGAACGTTATGTGAACTAGAATGGCCAAAACAAATTACTGGATGGCCATCTCAGGGAACCTTTGATATAAATTTAGTAAACAAACTTTGGTCCGATATCGCCAAAGAAACTGGAGGGTGCCCAGAACAATTTTCATATATAGATTCCTGGCTGAGCACATTAAATAAAAATCCTCCATGGATAAGGAAATGCAAAGTCAAACGATGCAAACTATTGGCTGTAAAAGCCGAAGCTAGGAAAGGAATCTTGCCAAATAAACTTAAACCCATTTTTGAGGGACCAGAGGAAGAGGTGCTTCCACCTCCCCCCTATGCTCCACATCGAAGGGAGCCTAATCCAAACACTCCACCAGTTGTAACCCCGAGGCAAGAAACTGGAATGAATAATGGGAGTGGAGTCACAGAGCTTGATTCCTTGATAGATTATGATAAATATCTTCAGGAGGCATTGGAGTCCTCTAATAAAGCCCAAGCAGAAGTGGTTATTCCACCTGTGACTCCTAATAGACCTCCATCTACAGTCTCCTTTAGTGGAACAACTGATTGCCCACCCCAAACCCCTGTACATCCAAGTCCCAGAGAAATATTACAGAAGTTACAGGGAGACCTTGATCGGTCAGCAAGCAATACAGCCAGGTGTATAAAGCTGCTAAAAGAACGCCTTGGAACAGATACCATCCCTTATGATTTGAGGCCCCTAGAGCAAAGTGAAGAGAAAGGTCACGTAGTAGCCCCTCTTAGAAGAGTATTTGATGCACTTGAGGAGCCTGTGCTGGTTAATGGGCAACCCGGACCACGGCCACCTCGAACTTCGACCCTGCAATATATTCCATTCACAACTACAGATCTGATGAATTGGAAAACACACACCCCATCTTTTGCAGAAAAACCTCAGGCTATGATGGACTTGGTGACTTCAATAGTAAATACTCATAGCCCTACTTGGACAGATTGTCGCCAGCTCCTAAATACTCTTTTCACCACTGAGGAAAGGAGAGACATAATTGAAAAGGCACAGATATATTTGCGTGAGCAGGCCAGAGTGGGAAATATTTTTAATATTGACCGTCATCTCCAAGACAACTTTCCCTTGGAAGATCCTAATTGGGATCCAAACAATGCAATTCACCTGACCAGACTTACCACCTACCGCCAGACGCTTGTGCAAGGTATCCGCAGGGCATGTCAGAAGCCCACTAATATGTCTAAAGTCTCAGAAGTAGAACAGAAACCAAATGAGAGTCCGGGAGACTTTTTAGAGAGGCTGCAGGAAGCCTATCGTATATGGACTCCTTTTGACCCTGAAGCCCCTGAAAACAGCAGAATGATTACTGCTACATTTGTGGCCCAGTGCGCTTCTGACATTCGTAAGAAAATTCAGAAGTCAGAAGGATGGGAAGGGATGCTGATGAGCCAAATTATGGCCATTGCACGCCGAGTTTATCGGAATAGGGATGAGGCTGAGAAACAAGAGAAGAAGAAGTGGCAGAAGGAAAAGATGGTGATGCTAGCCACAGCAGTGAAGCAAGACTACCGCCCCTTAAATGGAGGGAGAGGGCGGGGAAAGAATCCACCACTGGGAAGGAATCAATGTGCAAATTGCAAGAAGGAGGGTCACTGGAAGCGGGAGTGTCCTGAACCCTTGAGGTTGGAAGAAGTACGCCCAGGCCCAGGCCCAGGCCCAGGCCCAGGCTCCAGCCCAAGAAACCAGGGACGGGGACGAGGAATGATCCGAGATGGAAGATATCAGAGACCAGGACAGGGACGGAGTAGAGACAATTTCATTGGACTGGCAGAAGACTAGGAACGACCGGACTCCATAAAGTTAGGCTTCCAGGAGCCCACGGTCACGATTCAATTAGGGAGCCATTTAATAGACTTTATGATTGATACTGGGGCTGAATACTCAGTACTCCCAGAACTATTGCAGAAAAAGGCATCCAAAAGTGTAGTCATTAAAAGTGCCACTGGACAGTCAGCTAAGAGATCTTTCCTCCAACCTTTGGAATGCCAGATTGGGGGACATCGTTTAACCCATCAGTTTTTGTATATACCTGAGTGTCCAATACCTCTCTTAGGCAGAGATATGCTGTCCAAATTGCAGGCCCAAATCACCTTCACTCCTCGAGGTCCAGAAATGAAGCTGCCATCAAAAGCAGCAGGAATAATTACCCTCTCAGTACCTAAGGAACAATCATGGCGCCTAATGTCAGCCTTGCAAGTCCAACCCACATTGGATACAGAATTAAACAAGCTCCTCCGAACTCTACAGGTGCCACCAGGAGTATGGGCCGAAAATAGCCCACCAGGAATGGCTAAGAATATAGCTCCAATTGTAGTAACCCTAAAACCTATGGCTACCCCTGTATCTGTAAGGCAATATCCCTTACCCCGGCGAGCAGCAGAGGGCATCCAGAAACATTTGGACCGCCTATTAAAATATGGTCTGCTTAAGCCTTGCCAATCAGAATGGAACACACCCCTTTTGCCTGTTCGAAAACCTGGGACAGATGAATACAGGCCAGTGCAGGACTTGAGGCTCGTAAACCAGGCTATCGAGACCTTGCACCCAAATGTACCAAACCCATATACCTTGCTGAGTTTGATCCCACCAGAAGCAACATTTTTTACTGTATTGGACTTGAAAGATGCATTCTTCTGTTGCCGGCTGGCACCACAGAGCCAACCTATATTTGCCTTCCAGTGGGAAGACCCTTTGACAGGAACAAAAGGCCAGCTAACCTGGACAAGATTGCCCCAGGGATTTAAAAATTCCCCAACTTTATTTGGCACTGCCTTGGCGAGGGATCTAACAAGTTACCCCTCAATACCGGGAGAAAAGGTGGTTCTGCAATATGTAGATGACCTTATACTAGCGGCAAAGGATTTTGATACCTGTAAAGAAGGGACAGAGGAACTGCTCCACTTGCTCTGGGAAGCTGGCTACCGAGTTTCCCAGAAAAAGGCACAGTTATGTTTAGAAAAGGTCAAATATTTGGGCTTTGACATCTCACACCAACAACGAGCATTGAGACCAGAGAGGAAAGAAGCTATTTGCCTTTATCAAGGAACCTACCACAAGAAAACAACTTAGAGGATTCCTGGGAACAGCAGGGTTCTGTAGACTATGGATACCTGATTTCAGCAGTCTGGCCAAGCCCTTACATGAAAGCACTCGAGGTGCAGAAAAGGACCCATTCGTATGGGGACCTGAGCAGAAACAAGCCTTTTTAGTTATCAAACAACGACTTATGGAGGCCCCAGCCCTTGGATTGCCTAATTCGGAAAAACCCTTTCAGCTGTATGTACATGAACAGAATGGGATTGCAGCGGCAGTCCTGACCCAGAGATTAGGAAGTTGGAATCGTCCAGTAGCTTATTTGTCTAAACAATTGGACTCAGTAGCAAAAGGATGGCCTCCATGCCTAAGGGCAGTAGCGGCCACTGCAAGCCTTGTCAAAGAAGCTGATAAATTTACCTTCGGCCAGACGATGTATGTGAATGTACCTCATGCTGTTCTGACACTCATGGAATATAAAGGTAGTTATTGGCTAACGAACCCAAGGATGGCTAGATACCAAGGCCTATTGTGTGAAAATCCCAGGATTCATCTACGAGTAGTGAATATGCTCAATCCAGCGACTTTGCTGCCCCTACCAGAGGTAGATGATGAAGAATCACATGATTGTCTCCAAATAATGGATGAAGTTTATTCCAGTAGACCTGATCTGAAAGATGAGCCATTGAAAAATCCAGATGTTGTATATTATACGGATGGTAGCAGTTACCTGCATGAAGGTGCCAGACGAGCAGGATATGCTGTGGTCACCAATGAGGAAGTTGTGGAAGCTGAAGCTTTGCCTGCTGGCACCTCAGCACAAAAAGCTGAACTTATAGGCTTAACTAGAGCTCTGCAATTGGCAGCTGGATGTAAGGCAAACATCTATACTGATTCTAAATATGCCTTCTTAACCCTGCATGTACATGGAGCTCTATGGAAAGAAAGAGGTCTAATAGGAGCCCACGGGAAGGCCTTGAAATATGGACCTGAAGTAGAAATCCTGTTAGAAGCAGTATGGGCTCCAGAACAGATTGCTGTAATGCACTGCAAAGGTCATGGACGAGGAAGGGATCCAATAACCAGAGGAAATCATGCTGCTGACAAAGCAGCCCAAGAGGCAGCCCAAAAGCCTGTGGGAGGATTTATAGCAGCCCTCATACCAGAGGTAGTTCCAGAAGAAGTTAAACCTCACTATACCCCAGAAGAGAGGAAGTGGGCTGAACAGGAAGGAGCGGTTGTGAAGGACGGTTGGATGATCCTGCCGGACAATAGGATTTATGTACCTCATCATCTAGCAGGCACAATTGTAAGAAATTATCATGAATCTACTCACCTTGGCGGTACTGCAACCAGAGAGAGTCTCAGTCGGAAGTTGTATATTATTAATCTATCACAATTAGCAACTTGCATTTCACAGAAATGTGTTCTTTGTGCTAAAAACAATCCCAGGCAGGGACCGGTACAACCTCCTGGAATTCAGCATGTGGGATACGTCCCCATGGAAAGCCTAATTGTGGACTTCACAGAGCTGGTCCCTTCTAAGGGATTCAAGTATCTCCTTGTGTTTGTAGATACTCTTACCGGATGGGTTGAAGCTTTTCCCACCCGAACTGAAAAGGCACGAGAGGTAACTAAGAGACTCCTCACTGAATTGATCCCGAGGTTTGGATTACCTAGATGCATTGGAAGTGATAATGGGCCAGCGTTCATTGATCAAGTAGTACAAGAAGTATGTCGAGTCCTACAAGTAAAATGGAGACTGCATGCAGCCTATAGGCCTCAGAGTTCAGGGAAAACTGAAAGAATGAATCGGACTCTGAAAACCCAATTGGCAAAATTAACCCAGGAAACGGGATTGGGATGGGTAGATGTGTTACCCATAACACTGTTTCGTGTTCGGTGTGCACCCACAAAAAGACTTAAGTTGTCACCTTTTGAGCTCCTGTATGGGAGACCGCCCTCCTTTGTTCAGGATATTCCAGCTGATCTTAAACAAATAGGAGACTATGTGACACAGGGACAAGTGCAATCTCTCTCCCGTGTTTTTGTTTCTCTTAACAGGTGGGCCCTCGAACGCACGCCGTGCAGCATTGCCGAGCCGATTCATCAGTTCCAGGCTGGCGATAGCGTATGGGTGAAAGAGTGGAAACGCGATCCACTTGTACCTAAGTGGCGTGGACCTTACACCGTCTTGCTCTCTACTCCAACAGCGGTGAAGGTAGCTGAGGTGACCCCCTGGATTCATCACTCTCATTTGAAGAAGTCTGAAGGCAGTTGGACATGCAAAGGTGACCCCTCTAATCCTTTAAAACTGACTCTCTCCAAAAACCCCTGTATCTAGCCCTACCGGGAACGGGCTAGGTCACGGGCAACATTTGACGACCGGCCTGCTGCAGCCACAACCTGGAAGCTGGCTGACCTGCGCACGCCTGAAGCTTGAGGAGCGTCTGAACCAGCAACTGTGAACGGGAAGATTCTCTTATACAATTGATTGACTGCCCCCTTGTGGAACAATTATAAGGGATATTACTCATTGGGGATCCTCAGGATATATGTTTTGGTCTTGGTGGTTCCCCATTTCTGTCACTGGGGGAATTATATTGGGACTAATATTTATTTGCTATCACAATAAGGTAATCTTTTGTGGAAGGAATGCATATGCTAGACATCAACATGATTTCATTATTAATCCTGATCCCTTGGGAAGGGGAAGGGTCCATGAATCTGACCAAATTTGCTAAATATGGATTCCGCCATGACCACAATATGTGGGTAGGCTTAGCTGAGATGGTAGCCAATGTTGCAAATAGGACTAATTGCCTTGTTTGCTCTCTTGGGCCAGATGATTCAGAGGGAGGTATGCCCTTATTACCAATACCATTAAGTGCCATTGGTATGGTAAGCGAAATGCCACACCAAACAGAAGTACAGAATTTCCCCGGTTGGAACTCAACTAAACCAATACGAGTTATACCTGTGCAAGGGGAAATCTGTGTGCATAAATCATCAGATGCAGCTGATCCTACCATGATAGGCTCTTCTCATTGCCACTATACTTGGGATTATATTAAGAATAGTCAAACCTGGGCAAACGGTACTACGTATCGAACTCGGAATACCTTGCCCTGTGCACCTCCTTTTATTCATGCATGGAAAGTGGTGTGGAACATAACTGTGACAGAAAAAGGCAATCTAACATACTGCACTGTGAACTCTCTACCCCTTTTGATATTTCGCCTTATGCACTCCACGTACCAAAAACCTCAGACCCGATGGTTGTGGTGGATATGTGGAGAATGGGCATACAAGAAACTCCCTTCCAAATGGAGTGGGACTTGTTTCTTGGGATGGGTATTACCACCAATGTGGATTATGCCCACTAGTTCGGTCAAGCGTACACGAAGAAACGCTGATATTTCTCATATAGCAGGAGGAAGTACCCAAAGTTGGAGCGGTACTGATGATTGGCCACCAGAGCGCATTATAGCCTATTATGATCCTGCCTCCTGGAATCCTGGTGAGCTCATACAAGGGGCACGGGATCCTATTTATAATCTAAATAGAATAATTCGATTGCAAGCAGTAGTGGAACTTGTAACCAATGCAACGGCCCAGAGTTTGAGACTTATTGCACAACAGTTGGATGAAAGTAGAGCCGCCATTTTGCAGCTGAAAATGGGAATGGATTATGTACTTGCCAGGCAGGGAGGCCTATGTGGAGTCTTGAACTTGACAGGGAATGCCTGTTGCTTTAACATTTCAGATAATGGTGAGGCAATCCGTGTGTTGGCCACAAAGATGGAGAATATAGCACATGTCCCAGTACAAACATGGGAAGGATGGGATATGGGATGGCTCACCAATTGGTTACCTAATGTCACAGGACTCAAAGGGATACTATTGTCTTGCTTGTTTTTCTTGACAGTAGTAGTAATGGTTTTATGTATGATGCCATGTATCATTTCATGTTTTAGAAGTACAATTAGCAAGATGGTTTCAAATGAAACTCTACCTCATATCATGGCCCTATACAGAGCTTTACCTCAGGAATATGATGAAGGTCAAGCTATCAAGGACACTTGGGATGAAGGTCCTTGAGCTTGAAAGGGGGGAATGAGGCATCTAATTATAAGCCTGCATTTTTATCAAAGCTTATATATTTCAATCAAGGCTTGTATTTTAAAATGAGCTTAAAAAGGATTTTCAAATGTTTCATGCCAGGCAGAAAACCTTGGCCATTCTCCTAAGACAAGGGGCCCCCCTTGATTTATAGCAGGAAAAACAATTCTCAAAGTCACAAAAAAAGGGAATTACATACACTGCCCTTGCAGGTTGAGAAAACACAATTAGGAATGGGCAAATAGTAAAATGATACCTTCGGCCTCTCGTTAAACCTTGAGCTAAATTTTCAAAAGCCAGGAGCAAATGGGGAAAAACATCTAGCTGACAGAAAAAGAGAGCATTTTTAGGAAATCTTCTAAAGCTGTTTCTTTCTTAAACTGAGAGAGTTAAAAAGGGCAATAAATGTTGGGAAAGGCAACTGGCTTGGCTGGAGAAGAAGAAGCTTCTTCCTATTTTATTTTGAGGCTGGAAAGGAGGGTGAAAGGGGGAGGTGTAAACTAAAGAGGCTTCTTTAAAAGCTGTTTTTTACTGAGTTCCTTCCTTTTTACTTTGAGAAGCTTTATTCTTTTAAAAGGCTACCTATGATAATGTATGAAATATATTAGCTTAAATATATTGGCTTAAATGTAATTATGCAAAGGATTTAAGAAATGCTAGATTCATAGAGTCATATTGCAATAGGAGACCAGAGGGGCAAATGAGCCTAGCCCCCCTTGCCAGACAGGAGACGCCATCGAACACTTCTGATATATAGTTGTCAGGCATTTGTTTAAAAGACCCTCAAATGAAGGAGATCTTTCAATGATGTGAACTTAAGATCCTTGACATCTGTTGAAGATAAAAATTTAAGATTAACCATTTGTTTTAGAAGGCAATAGGGCAAGGAGGGCAAGAGGTGAGCTGGTAATTAAGATTCCATGTAAGATATATTATTACTTATTTGTCATTTATATATAGCTCTTTGTCTCCCTTATAAGGATAGAAGGAAATGGGTGTATCTTTTGTGATTGGTTCTAGCAAACAGCCAATAGGAATTCCAACCAGGCTGATTGGACAGAGGCAGCCACAGGAGGAGCAAAGGGGGCTGGATTAAGGGAATATAAGTGCTGGCCAGAATGGCAGGAGGGCAGGCCAGAGCTTGGTAACCATATACCACTGAGCCTCTCATTTATTTGTCTGACAAATAAATTAATATTTTAATTTCTCTATTGCTGCGTTGAATATTTCATTCCAGCTAAGCGTTAACCACAAGCAGAGGTGCTACAAAACAAGCTGGATCAACTAAAGCATGGTGGGCTGCCCTAAAACATTGGCTCAAGATTTCAGTGTTTGATCTAGGGAAGGGTTTGTACCAACACCTGACCAATGAGGAATTTGTCAGCAAATGGCAGAAAACCATGGCTAAAAAAGCCACCTCTATTGATCTGTCACCCCCCCCAACTGTATTACCTGGGTTATGAAGGCGCCCTAAAGACGTTAAAGCAAAGATTATGGGATAATGCACACAGTGACTTGCGATCTCGATCACACACAGTTTGTAGTCCGCTGGCAGTAGGAGTACAATATGGGCATGTCTTTAAGTTAACATCTTACATTAAAAACCTGACAGTACCAAATTATCGAAGGCTTTTCACCAAAGCCAGACTAAACGTCTTTCCTTCTGCAGTGTTGGATGGCAGGTTGAGAGAAGTTCCCTGCCAGGACAGACTTTGCTTGTGTGCTCAAGACATCGATTCCATAAAACATACTTTGTTGCATTGTGCAAAATACGAGCAAGCCAGGGCTGAACTGATACTACCCTTGCTGGTACCTTTCCCGGGAAAATCAGAGGCTCACTATGTCAGGTTCCTATTGGAAGACCGGACAAATGCTAGAACATTAGCAGTGGCCAAGTTTTTATCAGTGGTTGCAAGATCAAATGAGCCCTATATTCTGAACGAAATGCTTGTTTAACCTGGAGGTAGGCTGTATGAATTATGTATTGCTTTGTAACGATTTGTTGGGTCTCTGGACCGTAATAAAGGTTGATGATGATGAAACTGGATCGGGCCAATTGCCAGTAGCATTGTTGCCCTTTTGAGACAGAGAAGCCAGGCCCTGAAAATTTCTTCTCTAGCCCTATGTCCCATTTCAGAGCATAAGAAACAGAATATACAATCCCCACTGAATTTCTCCTGTTTCAAGTGCTCTCACAAAAGCTTATTTCTTCTTCAAAGTTTCAGATGTGGCCAAATCCTTTTTGAGATGTCAGAAATAACTAATACTTTCTTGTCTTTTTACATAAGTTAGGTTTCATGAATTCTATCTCTTCTTGCCCAAAATATCTCTCCCTTTTGTGAATGATGCATAATAAAGCATTATGAGAGGGATGGAATTAGTGGAGAGGAATATCCACTGAACAACCAAAGCTGGGAGTGCTTTGCAGGGCAGGCAAGCAAGCAAGAGAATGTGACAATAATAAAAGTTTGGAAGAAGATGAATACTTACGTGTGTGTGTGTTTTAAGGGAAGTATAAATTGTATAAATTGTATATTAGGGACACGGGTGGTGCTGTGGGTTAAACCACTGAGCCTAGGGCTTGCCGATCAGAAGGTGGGCAGTTCGAATCCCCGCGACGGGATGAGCTCCCGTTGCTCGGTCCCTGCTCCTGCCAACCTAGCAGTATGAAAGCACATCAAAGTGCAAGTAGATAAATAGGTACCACTCCAGCGGGAAGGTAAACGGCGTTTCCGTGCGCTGCTCTGGTTTGCCAGAAGCGGCTTAGTCTTGCTGGCCACATGACCCGGAAGCTGTACGCCGGCTCCCTTGGCCAATAAAGTGAGATGAGGGCCGCAACCCCAGAGTTGGTCACGACTGGACCTAATGGTCAGAGGTCCCTTTACCTTTAAATTGTATATTAAGGTGAACATAACCAGCCATTATGCACATTTACCAGGCTTCATACAGAAATGTGCACAACAACTGGCACCTGAAAAATGTTGCCTTCTACAGAAGCCTTCGTAGCCTTATTTGCCAAGCAGATACTATCTGCAGAGCCAGAATCTTGCCAGAATCTTCCCAGAAATATAGAGCTCCAAGTCAGTGCAAGTTAATAGCTTGTATTCAGGCTCAGGGTGATTGACTCTTGCTGCCTGGTGGAAGCAATAAAATTCGCATTGTGTCAAGGAAACCCTATAATTAGCAGAATATAGCATAGCAAACTGAATATATATATATATATATATATATATGTTTTGGTGTCCTCGGGTGTCTTCCCGTGTAAAAGTTGGGGTGTCTAGGCGACGTTTCGACGAGGTCTCACTCGTCATCTTCAGGCTGGTGCTTTCGGCTTCTTGTTACTGGAACAGAGCAGGATCTCAGTGTTTGAGTTCCTATAAATACTGTTGAGGGGGTGTGGTGTATAGCCTCCAATGTTCTGGGCAGAGAGGAAGTTCCCAGGCTAGTGTGCCTTTTCTTCTTTTGTTCCTTAATTACTTGAGGGATATCTTGAGTGATTTCTTGAGTGATATCCTGAGTACCACTTAGGTGGGTCATTAGGTGTGGATTAGTTGCTAAAGTCTTTGTGTCTTGACCTCTTGAACTTTGTGAAGAGTTTTTCTGAGAAGATGGCTGTACTGCACTTAGTTGTGCTCTGGCTTGGCTTCGTGTATAGGGGCGAGCTGTGGTTTTGTGGCCTGTGTCAGCCAGATCTGTGTAGGGATTGCAGGGGGGTGCAGCATCCGGAGGTGCCACCATGGTTTGGCTACTGGATGGTGTCTGTAATTTATCTGTGGAGAGGGTCTGGGTTTGGGTCTGGTGTGGTTGATTGGTGATGGCGTTCTGTGTGCCTCTGGATCTGGTGTCAGGGGTCTATGAAATACCCTGCAAAGTCTGCCCAGCCACGCACATTGGACAAACAAACAGACGAATAAATGCACGTATCGCAGAACACAAGAATGCCGTCAAAAAAGAAGAAAAAACTTCCTCTCTTTTCCAACACATGAAAGAAACAGGACACGAAATTAATTTTGCAGATTCCAAATTGCTCTTTAACATGGAACATCACCACAAGAGAATAATCATGGAAGCCATCGAGATAGAGAAACACCCTCACAACATGAACAAGCGTGACGACACATCCCGCTTGCCAGACATCTGGAAATTAGCCCTCCCCACAAAAACTGACACCAGATCCAGAGGCACACAGAACGCCATCACCAATCAACCACACCAGACCCAAACCCAGACCCTCTCCACAGATAAATTACAGACACCATCCAGTAGCCAAACCATGGTGGCACCTCCGGATGCTGCACCCCCCTGCAATCCCTACACAGATCTGGCTGACACAGGCCACAAAACCACAGCTCGCCCCTATACACGAAGCCAAGCCAGAGCACAACTAAGTGCAGTACAGCCATCTTCTCAGAAAAACTCTTCACAAAGTTCAAGAGGTCAAGACACAAAGACTTTAGCAACTAATCCACACCTAATGACCCACCTAAGTGGTACTCAGGATATCACTCAAGAAATCACTCAAGATATCCCTCAAGTAATTAAGGAACAAAAGAAGAAAAGGCACACTAGCCTGGGAACTTCCTCTCTGCCCAGAACATTGGAGGCTATACACCACACCCCCTCAACAGTATTTATAGGAACTCAAACACTGAGATCCTGCTCTGTTCCAGTAACAAGAAGCCGAAAGCACCAGCCTGAAGATGACGAATGAGACCTCGTCGAAACGTCGCCTAGACACCCCAACTTTTACACGGGAAGACACCCGAGGACACCAAAACCTGCATTCCTGTACCCGTGAAAATCTACGAAAGCATATATATATATATATATATATATATATATATATATATATATATATATTCTTCCTTTCCAAAACAAGATGTGACCATTCCAATTAATCAAGCCCAAGAGTGCAACACTATACAGAAAGATCACAATCAATGCCCAACACAGGCTGACAGCATTTTGCTATAAATATTTCTGCAATAAAAGAGAAAGTAACCCGCCTCCCCTATAATACTGTTTTGTCTCAACAGTGATTCTTTTATTACAAAAAAATGTGCTTAAGTCAGTCTATGGTGGTTCAATATGTGTGTGTGTTGCTTGCTATTCAGTGGTTCAAGGGATGGCAATTTTTTTTAATCATCTAATGAGTTCTTGAGGGTGTTCCATATGTGACTTATTCATTGATAGAATATCCTATCCTATTGATAGAATATGCATGTAGGAACACCGGAATCTGCTTTATATTGAGTCAGGGAACTCATCCATCTAGCTCAGCATTGTTTACATTGACTGGCAGTGACTCTGCAGGGTTTCAGACTGGGAGTCTCTCCCACACTGACCTGGAGATGTTGAGGACTGAACCTGAGACCTTCTGTATGCAAAGGAGAAGCTCCACCATTGAGCTATAGTCTGTTCCCAACCAGTGATTAGCTGGTGGGTCACTGTGGGAGACTGGAAGATGGAGCAGATAAGTGACCTTCTTATGTCACAGCTGTCCATGGAGGTGCAGGTCAATTTTGTGTCCAGGGCAGCTGTCTACCAGCTCCATCTGGTACGCAGGCTGAGACCCTCCCTGCCCGCAGACTGTCTCGCCAGAGTGGTGCATGTTCTAGTTATCTCCCGCTTGGACTACTGCAATGTGCTCTACGTTGGGCTACCTTTGAAGGTGACCTGGAAACTACAACTAATCCAGAATGCGGCAGCTAGACTGGTGTGGATGCCAAGACCCTATAACACTAGTCCTGAAAGACCTACATTGTCTCCCAGTATGTTTCTGAGTACAATTCAAAGTGTTGTTGGTGCTGACCTTTAAAGCCCTAAATGGCCTCGGCCCAGTATACCCGAAAGAACGTCTCCACCCCCATTGTCCAGCCCAGACACTGAGTCCAGCTCCGAGGGCCTTCTGGTGGTTCCCTCCCTGCAAGAAGTAAGGTTACAGGGAACCAGGCAGAAGGCCTTCTTGGTAGTGGCACCCGCCCTGTGGAACGCCCTCCCATCAGATGTCAAGGAAATAAACAACTATCTGACTTTTAGAAGACATATGTTTAGGGAAGGTTTAAATGTTTGATGTTTTGTCATGTTTTTAATATTCTGTTGGGAGCCACCCAGAGTGGCTGGGGAAACAAGCCAGATGGGCAGTGAATTATTATTATTATTATTATTATTATTATTATTATTATTATTATTATTCTTCAAGTTGCGTACAGAAGCCTTGCCTGGCAGGTTATAGTTACTTTCCAACTGAATGCCCCTGGCCAGGGTCGACCTAACCTAGGAGGCCTTATATTCAGGCTGCTCAGAGTGTTTTGGCTGTAGCCTGATATTCTCACTGGAAGAGCCACTGTTTAGGCTTGGTTCCCCAATACATTTCTACAATCTTTCCCCCTTTGTGTCCAGTGATTCCAGGGATTTGGGGACTATCATTCCCAACATTCCCTTCTGGGCAACCTTTGGTGGGTGGAGTGGGGGAGACACAGGATGCCAGTCGTGGGCAGGCCCTGAAGCCAAAGTGGTCAGAGCAATCCATGTTAAGCAGAATGCTGGAGTCTATTTGTGATGCTTTTGAATGTCAAATTTCAGGACAATGGCCACTCACATATTTCTCTCACCTTGTTGTAATGGAATATTCTCTTTATTGTCTATTCCCTTTTTATGGTAACTAGTACTTTGTCTTTTTTTTTTTTGATAAAGCACCTAATTTATTTCTAAGTTCTGTCCAGAGATCAAAATATAAGGCAGCATCACCATCTATTAAGGACTTGGTCATGAGATGGTGAAGGAGGTACCTAAAAAAGTGCCGCATTTTTCTGTGTATAAGATGCCCCCATGTATAAGACGCTCCCTATTTTGGGGGACCCCAAATTAAGAAAATGGGGGGAGATGGTCCAGATGGCCCAATGTTTTTGGAGGAGGATTGACCAGATTTGTTGAGCTTTCTTTGGAGGAGAAAACCCAGAAAATCACTCACCTGTCGCTGCTATTCGCATGCACAATTGCCGCACCAGCAGCCAATCCTAAGCAGCCCTTGCAATGGTCACCAATCACCCACCTGCAACCAATCGCCCATCCTGCATATGCACTATCTGTGTATAAGATGCCCCCCCTATTTTTAACCTTACATTACTGTAAAAAAAACCTCATCTTATACATGGAAAAGTACAGTACATAGAGCTGAAGGAGGAAGCTGGGAGAGTGGCCCCTCTGTCCCATTTCCTCTCTCAGTTCTTTCCATTTGCTTGGATTCTGCTGGATCCAGCTTTGAACAAATCCCTTGGAAAAGTGAAGTGTGTGGGAACTTTCCATCTCTAGTGGTGGTGGTGGGGCGCTGGTCTAAGCAGAGGGAGGGAAATGGCCTGCAGGAACAGCACCCGTAACACTAGTTCAGAAATCCAAAGTTGGCAACTCATTTCCAGGTCATAGAGCCCTAACAGAAAACTTTCCCTTCTGTTCCTCTTAGGAACAATTAACACCAGTGTCTTGCATTTCCCCAGCAGCTTTGCACCAAGGGTACCCTTTCCCTTCCTCTGTCTCTTTGTGAAGAAGTTAAGATTAATGAGTTAATATCTGCAGAGCATGGGGGGGGGGGGAGGAAAGGTGCAATGTAAGTGCTAAGTCTTATTAAGAGGGCGTAAGTGGGAAGTGTAAACTAATTACATGTATGGACAGGGCAAAGCAGGCCATCACGATTTCCCTAGAGCATCTTCTGCCGTGGTGTGGGATCACCCTTGAGGTCAATATTTAATATTAATGCCAGATGCACTACGAGAGCAATCTTTGTAAAGGGCAGTTTCCTAAAGCAATGCTTCTGAAATTTGGAGCGCAATTGAATTCTCTTGCCCGCCTTTCTGAATTGCTTTGTCACCCTCATTTCATCCACCCAGCCTTCCATTGGGATTTATACCAGAAATAATAAAATAAGCAGAACATCGCCTGGGGAATAAAAGGAGCAAACCCTCCCTGGGCCATTTTGAGGGAATTATTATTATTATTATTATTCCCACTATTTTTCTTTGAGAGCTTCCTCTCTGCAATAGCCAGCATCTGCGGCTAAAGGACCTCAGACAGCAGAATGCTTAAATGCCTTTGTTTCCTCAGAGCCACTGCCAAACAGAATAAATGTTTACTTTGTATGCAGGAAATTTACCCTGTGGCAGCAGGAGGTCCCCCTTCAGGGTGAGTGTATGTGTGTGTCTAGACGTTGCTATTTAAATTCCCCACACTATCATAGGGGCATTGTGAGGTATATAATTGCTGGACCACAGCCTTTAAAAATATATTGCAAACTCATCAGCTGCCCCAGAAAAACTGGAACATCCTGTTTCGTCCCATGAGAGTGTGACAACCATTCTGGGCACCTTGCTTTTGTGAAATTTCAGGCTGTGATCTTACCCCAAAGAAAGCATTTTGGGGGGGTCTGAGATCTTGCACGGTGCACCAATTTTTTTTGTGAAATTTCAGGCTGTGATCTCACCCCAAAGAAAGCATTTTGGGGGGTCTGAGATCTTGCACGGTGCACCAAAACACACAGAATTTCGGACTCGGAAGATGGAGTCCCAGATTTGGGCAACATCTTGTTGGAGGGTATGATATTGTTGTAAGGAAGACCCAGGGGAAGAAGAAGAAGAAGAAGAAGAAGAAGAAGAAGAAGAAGAAGAAGAAGAAGAAGAAGAAGAAGAAGAAGAAGAAGAAGAAGAAGAAGAATAGTAGTAGTAGTAGTAGTTTGGATTTGATATCCCGCTTTATCACTACCCGAAGGAGTCTCAAAGCGGCTAACATTCTCCTTTCCCTTCCTTCCCCACAACAAACACTCTGTGAGGTGAGTGGGGCTGAAAGACTTCAGAGAAGTGTGACTAGCCCAAGGTCACCCAGCAGCTGCATGTGGAGGAGCGGAGATGCAAACCCGGTTCACCAGATTACGAGCCTACCACTCTTAACCACTACACCACACTGGCTCAGTGTTAGGCCTTCCTTAGGTTCTGGGTTCCCAGCAGCTTCCTGAAAATTCCTGGTGTTAATGCCAGGCCTGTGTATTCCCACTCTGGCATAAAGCATTGCTCTGGGGTGAGCCTATGGCTAGGGGATCAGCATAGATGTCATCCTTGCCAGGGTGCTGGGTGCTGATCTTGAGTCCTTGTGTGGAAGGGGGGAGCAGGATCATAGCTGCTGGACTCACCCCTGACACCCACATTTCAAATGAATCCTCTGAACAGAACTTGCATGTGCAAGCTGCACACATACAGGTTCTGCCTGTGCAAATCTGTACTCTGCATCCCCGCCCCCTTTGCAGGGTTCACATTTCACATAGTTTCTGTTTAGAATATCTGTGTCCCATTCAGCTGCATTCTTCACACACAGTTCCAATAGCAGGTTTGTTGAGTTTCCCGGGGGATCCAAAGATTGGTAAATCAGGTCCTCCCTTAAAGAGGGCACGTACTGTGGTGAGATCTGGAAAACCAACACCCTGTGTTGTGGGTGGGTACGATTGGTCAGCCACAACACCCAATTGGTAGGTCCCTCAAAGCTGGGTGCAATCTGGCCAATGGGATGCAGTCCAAACGGTTCGAGGGACCTATATATACCCATGCACATGACCCAGAGCTTCTTCTTTCAGCGCGTGCATTCAGAACACCAGCCCACTTCTCCCTACTTTTAGGGCTTTGCGCTTGACCTTGTTATGCCATCGTGTGTCGTCTGTCATTGGGACAGGGGTACGGCAGGAATTTTCCCCACTTGGTTGGTTGGCTGTTGCCATTTGGGTTTTGCCTGCCATGTAGCAAATCGTCACAACTTGTAAGGTTGCGAATAGGCTCTGGTTCAGGTGATAGGGATGGGAGAACACTCTCGCCATCCCTATGTGAAGGGTATTCCATTAAAGGAATCCAGGGACTTGATGGTTTGGTCAACTCCTGAGAGGGGGTTCTGCCCATGCCTGAGTCCAGGGGGACAATTGGGTGGAGAGTTAGCCCATTCCCGGCTTTCCACTTATCCAGGTGTTCACCCTTGGCTGACCTATGCTGGAACCCTGGGTCAGCACTACCTGCATGGCAGGGAGCTAGTCGAACCGGAGCCTATGCAACCAGTCACTTTCTGTAATCAATAAAGTTGTGGCCTAAATTCTGCCAAAAACCAAAACCAAAATTTGAGTCAAGTATGAATTTATTTAGGGGGGAGGTTTCTGGTTCTGAACACGCAAGAGGGCCCCTCTCCACTCACAGTTCTTTCTTCACTCTCTTTCCTCTCCAACTGTCTGTGATGGTGCTATACATCTTCCTATATGTATAAGGATGTAAAATATCATCACACTCTGCAATTGAACTACAGTATGAGGAGCATCCCCGCGGCAGGGTGCACTCCCGTTGCTTGGTCCCAGTGCCTGCCAACCTAGCAGTTCGAAAGCACCCCCGGGTGCAAGTAGATAAATAGGGACCGCTTACTAGCAGGAAGGTAAATGGTGTTTCCGTGTGCTGCGCTGGCTCGCCAGATGCAGCTTGTCACGCTGGCCACGTGACCCGGAACTGTCTTCAGACAGCGCTGGCCCCCGGCCTCTTAAGCGAGATGGGCGCGCAACCCCAGAGTCGGACACGACTGGCCCGTACGGGCAGGGGTACCTTTACCTTTTATGAGGAGCATTAGCCCAGCCCAGGCAGGTTAACCATTTAGCTGTTTTGTATCTGCAATGAAGTTTAATGGAGGGATGAGGAGACTCATTGTCTAGTGGCCTAGCAACCTGCAGTGAGTTTTAACAGAGGGGTGGGGAAACACTTTGCCCAGTGGGTCACTAACTCATTGGGTGAATAGTCCTCCCCTGTTATACTCACCTGCAGCAAGTGGAAGCAGCCATGGGGCGGCGGCTGGAGGGTGGAAGGAGTATTTATTTACACACCACATGCAAACTGTTAACCTAAATACAGATGGATAATAGGCTGTCTTTGAGAAACTGGCATGGTAATAATAGGTCCTCTTGAAAATGCATGATCGCAGCATGGGAGTCTTTATTAAGATGGCCTTCCCTTGCAATTATGAAGAGCTTCTCGGAGACAAGCTGTGAACTAACATTTTCCTCCCCAAAGTACCGAAGGACTGGGAGGAGGAGGCACATTTGTCATTTGCAGTAAACTGGGCATCGTTATCCCTGGAGCCAAGGCACAAGAGTGATGAATGTACAAGAGCGGAAGGCAGTAATCGTGGACTGATGACCCTCTTCTGAAGGCAGCCAAAGCACTGAGCAAAGCAGTTGCGGTGGATTTAACTCTCTAAGTCAATTGCAAACGAGTATCAGTCAAAGAGAGCGCACACATCAAAGGCTCATGCCGCTCACTTGCCTTTATCTGTATTCAATATAGGTCTCATGATTACAAAATAAAAGACTGTAGTGGTGAAGAGAAAAGTAGGTAAAGGTAAAGGGTCCAGTCGTGACCAACTCTGGGGTTGTCCAGGGACCATAACTTGGGAGTCCAGGGACCGGTAGTCCAGGGACCATAACTTGGGAGCCCCTGACCCACCTCTGATGTTGGTTTAAGTAATGAAATTGACATAAAAGGTGGGAAATTCTACAGAAAGAACTTAAGAAGTACCTGCTGGATCAAGCCAATGGACCATCTCAGCCAGCTTCATGTTCTCACAGTGACTAACCAGAAGTCTCCTGGAAACCCGAATCTGGACCTGAGTGCCACAACACTCTCCACCCTCACAATGCCCAGCAGCTGGCATTCAGAGGCATATTGCCTCCAACAGGCAGAACATAGCCGTTTTGACTAGTAGTCATTAAATATACCCTTATCCTCCATGAATTTGTCTAATCCTCTTTTGAAGCCATCCAAGCTGGTGGCCACCACTACTTTTAATGTCAGAATTATAAACAAGTTTTTGGATGCCTGCAATTTTGGGATGGAGCAAGATGAAAACTTGATTTGTTAAAAGGAAAGTTTTGTGTTTCTTTCCATGGGGAAAATGTGAACAATATAGAATACTTTCTCTCCATAAGAGAAAGGTAAGAGAGCTTCCTGATATCCCTCAGGAACAAATTCTTGTAACAAAACTTCAGAACATTAAATTACTCTTTGATTGACATTTGTTGTTGAGAGAATATCTTCAGTGTTTCTTATGTTTTTGGCTAAGGATAAGATTTTCATAGCAGTATAGCTACTTGAGTGGAATTGAAGTATCTGCGACTGTTGTTCAGCAAGATTACTGTCCTCATTCTTTCATTGTATCATTGGGCTGTAAAATGTGTCGGCCAAAAAAGCCAGAATTGGTTTTCATATGCAAGAATCTGCTAAATAAACAAATTAGGCTTAAACTGGCATATTTGGCACTAGTGTAGTGGATTGCCCTCTTTGCTACAATATGAGAGGTTCCATCCGCATTGGCATTCTGCCGGTTCTTGAATATTCAACAGTTTAGGGAAGCATTCCCCTGAACTTGAACTTGTGTGCAGAAATGCACACATTAGGGTAAATGCACATACTAACGAAAACAATAGGAAACATTTCTTCTTCTTTGGCGATCACTCGTAGCCGAGTAAGATTGTCTTCCATAAACATGGTTTTAACAATGAGTCCGTTAGTGACTGTGGAGGCCAATATTTGCCAAACTATATACAACAACAGCAACAACTTATTATTTGTACCCCACCCATCTGGCTGGGTTTCCCCAGCCACTCTGGGTGGCTTCCACAAAAACCAAAAATACACTAAGATGTCACACATTAAAAACTTCCCTGAACAGGGCTGCCTTGAGGTGTCTTCTGAATGCCAGGTAGTTGTTTATCTCTTTGACATCTGATGGGAGGGCGTTCCACAGGGCGGGTGCCACTACCGAGAAGGCCCTCTGCCTGGTTCCCTGTAGCTTTGTGCTTATTACAACAAATTTTCACTGCAGTGCCAAAGAATTTCCATTCAATAAAAAAATAAAAATCACAAATTGCTCCAGAAATGTGGATAACTTAATTTAAGATTGGGGAAAATGGGAGAAAACCCAAAAGTGACAGATTCATCCATCTTTGCTCTAAGATAGCTCTCTAGCCTCCATCCAAACAAGAAGAGGCTTGTTCAAGGGCAACATTCCAGCGAGGCAAAAACACTCAGGATGTGAAGCAGGAACAATGAGATGTTTGGCCTGAGGAGAGTTTTGCAGGATAGATACAGATGCCTGGAGAGCTGCATTCAGCCCCCTGAAGTTCCTTCCACAGCCCTGAGAAGAGCCCTGCTGGATCAGGCCAGTGGCCCATCTAGTCCAGCATCCTGTTCTCACAGTGGCCAACCAGATGCCTCTGGGTAACAAGCAAGCAGGAGCACTTGTCTCCCATGAATTCCAGCCAGTGATATTCAGAAGCATCACTGTCTCCGACCTTGGAGGAAGAACATACCATATTTTTCTGTGTATAAGATGCCCCCATGTACAAGACGCCCCTATTTTGGGGGACTAAATTTAAAGAAAATGAGGGGAGATGACCCAAAGTTGTTGAGCTTTGGAATTGCACGCATGCCATCACCTCAGCAGGGCCGTTGCTGGGGGTTGGCAAAGTGGGCAGCCGCTCCCCCCAAGTCACTGTGGGCGGGAAGCACAGGCCACCAACCAGCTGGCTGGCAGATGCAAAGCTGCCCCCCCATGCCACGATCCGTGTATAGGACGACCCCAGTTTTTTGACATGATTTTTGAGTCAAAAAAATCTCGTCTAATATACATAAAAATACGGTAGCTATCATGGCTGGTAGCTCTTGATATCCCACAGGGATTTGTCTAATCCTCTTTTGCAGCCATCCAAGTTGGTGGATGGATCAACTGTTTACCTATGAAGAAGTACTTCCTGAATTTCCCACTGTTCAGTTCCAATGGACCTCCATGAGTTCTAGAATTATGAGAAAGGGAGAAAAACTCATCGCCACATTTGCCACAATTCTATGCACTTCTATGCTTGCCAAATACTTAATCAGGGTAAGTTAGAAGCACATGAAGGGGGTGAAGAGATGGGGCATGGCATGCCACGGCGGGCCCCCCATTTCACTGCCTAAAGTGAAATGGGGAAGTGCCACCCTGCAGTGCCTCCCTTGCTGAAGTGCCTGCATGTGTGAAGCTGCTAGGACAACGGTGGGTTCTGGCAAGATCTTGCCTGCCTCATGGTGGGCTGGCCCTGGTGGCATGTGAAGGAGAGGATGAATGAGAGAGGGGGAAAAGCTAATGGAAAGTTGGCAGGGGGGAAGAAGAAAAGAGAAGACTGTGTGAGGGAATCTGTGCAATGGTGGGAAAGTCATGCACAAGAAGCAGTTAGCAGATACAAACTTATTTCATGCAGAGATTCACTTAACGCCCTTGGGAAGACCCAGCACTAGTGATGAACTACACAAAAAGCGCTTCTGTGTAATGTTTCAACAGATTGGTGTTATCAAAATGTTTCACCGCCAAGGAAGGTTTATTCACATCTTTCTCCCTGTCTGTCTATGAATATTGTGCATTTAATATTTGTTGAGAGCAGATCTTCCAGGGATGTTCCTGATTTAGAGAAGCCTGGTTTCTGATTTGATCCTGGAATGTCCCACTTTTCCTTAGGATGCCCCTATTTTCATTTGAGAAATGTTGGAAGGTATGGAGTTATCTGCCCCTTGAGCCGTTTGAAGGCAATCCTGTATAGGGAAGATTTTTTTTAAAAAAATGTTTAATGTTTTATTATGTTTTTATATATGTTGGAAGATGCCCAGAGTGGCTGGGGCAACCCAGTAAGATGTGTGGGGTATAAATAGTAAAATTATCATTATGGAATGGGACATCCCTATTTTCATCGGAGAAATGTTGGAGGATATGTGAGAGCCCTCAGAGTGGCTGGGGCAACCCAGTCAGATGGGTGGCTAATAATAATAATAATAATAATAATAATAATAATATTAATAATAATAATAAGCAATGCCCTCCCTTTAGCTGGAACTGTTTTAGCTCATATTAGTGTCATGAGTTTGGGGTGTGTGTGTTTGTGTGGTAGGCTGTATGCCTGAGTCCCTGTTAATCTTGCCAGATAGAATGCATCTCTGTATGCTACTTTCACTAGTATGTGTATTTTAATGCCTGCTTTGCCCTAAAATATGTGCATTTTGGTATGCAGTTTTTGGTTGGAGAATTTCATTGCAAAATTGGGAGAAGTGCAGGTTTCAAACAACAGCTGCATTTTGGGTCACATTTTTTTTTGGTGAAGTGCAAACCAGGCAGGTTCACATTAAAATGTGAACCGGACTAAATTTCTCCCCTATTTCTACTGAGAACCATTCTGCAGAGTTTAGAGAACTGTGTGTAGTCCAAGTGACGGCTGGGTTCTGATCTGCGTATTCATTCAGGATGTGCAATTTGTGTTGGTTCTCTTCGAAATGCTAACATCCCTATGGACGGATGTTTTCCTGTCAAATCCTTCACCATCTGCTTGGTGAAGAGAAAGCAGTAGGGTTCACATTAAAATGCACCATTGTTTCAAAGTTGTGATTATTAAATCGTTCAGCTCAGCAGCTAGAATTCTAGATCTGCAACCAGCCATTTAACATTCAAGAGAATCCCCAATATGCAGCTAAGCTTCTTAATAGGCATCATCACTCAAACTCTTTGGAGATTATTCTGCTAACTCTGAATTATATTTTATCTGCACTCCAGTGCTATTTGTATGTTGCTTGGTTCTTACAAGAGCTCGTAAAAGTATTTAAGGAAGGCTAGAGAATGCATTAAATAAAATGAATGCAACATCGCAGAAATGCAGACTGGAGGGAAGAAGATGAAAATGTGTTCTCTGGTAATCAATTACACGAAAATAACTTTATCTTTGTCTTTCTTAAAAAAACAAAATAAAGACCCTTTCACCATCAAGTTGTTGTTGGGGTGCAGGGCGAATATCTGAATGATCAATTGCATGAAGGCCCATGCCCCTGCGTTAAAAACAAAAACCCTTTTTCTTTTAAGGGTGGAAACTGTAGGAAAGCAGAGTTGGGCAATAGACCAGGAGAAATGTCCTAATAGCAAGAGCTGTTTGATGGTGGAGAAGATTGCTTTGTGATGTGGTGGGCTCTCCTTCATGGAAGGTATTTAAGCAACCATCTGTCAGGGATGCCCTGGAGGAGCAGGACGCCAAACTAGATTATCTCCAGGAGTGCCTTCTATCCCTCAAATCCCTTGATGCTAGGAACAAATGCTCCTTCTTCGTGGCCTGAATCCTTGGCCTCGTTTTTATCATGATGGTCAATGAATGATGGGCTGGTATGATGGGGAAGGGGCAGACACCATTTTAATTCCCCACAATGCCTTGAAGTGATGCCTGGTGACACCACATCAGAGCCAGTGGGCTGCAGCCAATGTTTTCTGTCTGCTAGGGCAAGGGCTCTTGAGCAACAGAGGAGTCACTTGCCACAGTTCTGCTGGCAGAAACTCATTGCACAACAATTTCCCCACACAGTTTCAAACATGATCCAGAAGCAAGGTCAGCAAATGGCCCAAGGTCAACGTCAAAGGGAGGTCAGCAAAGCACAATAGGGGAAGGAGCTCTCTCAAGAACAAGAAGCCAAAAAACTGTGTTGCTTCCCACCACGGGGAGATCCTATATACTCTGGCCTCCTGGCCATGATTGCTGGTGGTAAAACGGTTCCAGGGATTGCTTATTCATGAGAAGCATGATGACTCTGGGTCTGTAGATCCATACTATGTCATCACTCTTCAGTTTGTACTGAACCTTTTGGAGCTGGCCTTCTGAATGGCTGCTGGTGGTTCCAACTTGTCCTCTGATAGCTTCAGGGGTTCTCCAGCAAGTCCCAACTCAGAGGGCCTTTCAGCACTGGTTACAAGGGACATTTTCTGCTCATCAACGTCCTCAGCCTATAGGGTGCCTGGTTACTCCTAGGAGGACTGTGTGTCTGGTAGCAGATCTGGTACCAGGTCAGGGCAAGGCAGGACAGGCCACAAGAAGTCAGAACCAAAGAATGACCACAGAGACAAGACAGTACCAGAGCCCAGGTACACCATGTTGCTCAAGCCCTTCCTGGAAGCCTTTACCGCTCAGAAGGGTGCAGTTGTCAACTTGGGTGGGTGAAGTCAGTGCAGTGCTGGAAGGTTCTTCAGAGAGATAGCTGCCCTCTGCAGTTCAGCTGTTTACCACTTGGGGCAGCCACACACAGAGGTTTAGCTATGACTGGCCCTACTTTGTCCACTATAGGAGCCCTTGAATTTCTAAAGCAGTAGAAGTGTGGTGATGCTTCCTGCTAGCTTCCCCACCTACCAGAGCTTCATCAGTGCTAAGCCCATCTCCTCCACATGGAAAAGTTCCTTTGTATTATGCAAGCCTCAACAAGCTTTCTCCTTGTGACTCACCATTTTGTTTTAGGCTGCCTCCTTCTGATGATGCGCTGGCATAACTTTGAAAGAGCTGCGGCTGTTGTAGGGATTAACCTATTGAGCAAAATAATATCTCTGGTTTGCATGGTAATAGCATGTCATGGCTCTTTTGTTCCTGCCTCTTATCTCCTCCGTCTTCTGCTGAATCTGCACTATAATCAGTTTTTCTTTTCATCCTTATCTTACAGTATTATTATTATTATATGGAAAGTCACATTGGCCCGGCTTTATCTGAGAGAAAATTGATAGTGTGAGGAATTAGGCGAGGAGTTAAAAAGGCTAATGTATGCTTCATCTCTCTCTCCTTCTCTCTCTTTTGGCATAACGACTCTCCGCCCATCTTGATGGTAATGACATTCTCCACCACCTTGGCCTTGTTCTTCACTTCTCGGGGAAGCAATAATCATCTCCAAGGAGGTTAATTCCTTCCAAGAGCCCTCAGGTTTTATAGTTGCCACACACATATGACCACTGGCATTGCCAGCAAAGATCAGTTTCATTGCTGGCGACTCCAGGGTTATAAAAGAGGGAGGCTTCTCCAGCTCAGATCAAAATCAGAGCTAGAGAAGAAATATTCCTGAGTTACCCTGCCTATTTTTCTTCTGCTTTGCTGCTGGGCTCCATCACCAAGAGCCCTGCCTTTCTACTCACCTAAAAAACAGCCCACATTTTAAAGAACTCACTCTTTTAGTGTGGCGGCACCTACACTTTTGAACTCCCTACCTATTGATACCACTTACAGATAGGTAGCCGTGTTGGTCTGCCATAGTCAAAACAAAAATTCAGATATTTTAGAATGAGGCAAACACACACGTTGGTGCATTTCTTACTCACAGTGTTCTTGTTACAGATAGGTAGCCGTGTTGGTCTGCCATAGTCAAAACAAAAAAAAATTCCTTCCAGTAGCACCTTAAAGATCAAGTAAGTTAGTTCTTGGTATGAGCTTTCGTGTGCATGCACACTTCTTCAGATGTAACTTAGTTGGTCTTTAAGGTGCTACTGGAAGGAATTTGTTTTGTATTGATACCACTGTACTCTTTTTGGAGCCTGCTAAAAACATTCTTATTGGACAAGCCTACGAAGATGTTTAGAAAGTTGATGTGAGTTTAATCTGTTTTCAGTCTATGTTTTTGGACTAAAACTAGTTTTTGGTCTAGTTTTGGTCTAGTTTGATCATTTTAGGGTTTTGTGTTTTTTTTGGAAACAGCTTTGAAGATGTTGTTTTTTCAAAAAATAATCAAGCGGTGAATAAATTTTAGGAAATAAAATAAAACAAATACGTAAATCAGCAGTTGTCCCAAGGTTAGCTCTCCACCAAAGACCCCAAAATCTGAAGTGGGGAATCTTTCACCCCCCCCCCAGGGTCACATTCCCTTAAGGAAAGTGGAATTGCATCTTGGTGGTGGCTGCGGCTAAAGCCCAAATAGGAAGAGCCAAAACATTCATTTATACACAGACACACATTCACACATGCATCTTCCACCCTACATTAGCTGCCCATGCAGGAAGAAATCACTCTCTTCCTCTATGTCCATCTTCTCCTATGGTCTTGCCTCTTTCCAAGTGTGTGGCACAGAAATTCAGTCAGTTGCTACAGATCTCCATCTCCATAGGTGGCTTTAGCAGAACTCATCCACACACACACTTCCCTGGCACTGTGCTACTGCCCATCAATCAACTGAGCCGTGTGTGTGTGTGTGTGTGTAGGAAGATATTGCAAACAGAGGAGGTTAAACTTCCCTGGCTTGTGACCAATTCCCCCACCTCCTGCACTACTCATCTAATTGAAGGCAAACAGCGCAGCAGCGCGGGAAAGTGGGCTAGGATAGGAAGGGGAGAGGATGGGGTCTGGAGGAATAGTACCATAGGGAGCTGCATACTACCAAGTCAGTGCATTGGTTCATCTAGCTCAGCACCTAAGGGGCTACCTTTGAAGGTGACCCGGAAACTACAACTAATCCACAATGCGGCAGCTAGACTGGTGACTGGGAGCGGCCGCCGAGACCACATAACACCAGCCTTGAAAGACCTACACTGGCTCCCAGTATGTTTCCGAGCACAATTCAAAGGGTTGGTGCTGACCTTTAAAGCCCTAAGCGGCCTCGGTTCAGTATATCTGAAGGAGCATCTCCACCTCCATTGTTCTACCAGGACACTGAGGTCCAGCACCGAGGGCCTTCTAGCGGTTCCCTCACTGCGAGAAGCCAAGTTACAGGGAACCAGGCAGAGGGCCTTCTCGGTAGTGGCACCCACCCTGTGGAATGCCCTCCCACCAGATGTCAAAGAGAAAAACAACTACCAGACTTTTAGAAGACATCTGAAGGCAGCCCTGTTTAGGGAAGCTTTTAATGTTTAATAGACTATTTTATTTTAATATTCTGTTGGAAGCCGCCCAGAGTGCCTGGGGAATGAATGAATGAATGAATGAATAAATAAATAAATAAATAATATAATAATAATAAACACTGTCAACACAACTTGCAATGGTTCTCCAGGATTTCAGGCAGGGAGTCTCTCCCAGCCCTACCAGGCAATGCCAAGGGCTGAACCTGAGACCATCTGTGTGCGAAAGCAAATAATTTACTGCTGTGCTGGTCCAGGGGGGAGATTACCGTGGGGCGAGGTCCAGGACCTGAGTTGAGGGTCGGCAGACAGTCCTCCACAGCGAGAAGCCGGGCAAGGACAGGAACTCTGGGGGAACAGGACTGGATGCTGGCCGAAACAGCTCTTCAACGACGTTGCTCCCGCAACCTGGGACCGGGCTGACTGGCCTTTATCTTCTCTGAGGCCAGGGGCGGTCCCGGCCCCTTGGAGACCTGCCTCTCCTGGCCTTAAGGTGAGCACTCCTCCTGGGAGAACCAGTTCCCTTCACCTCTCTGCCCTTCGCCTTTGCAGTTCAAGAGAGGCTGAAGGGTTACTGGACCCAGGGGGAGACTCACCTGTAGGCACTGAGTCCTCAACCACCTCCGGAGCCAGAGTGGATTCACCTGGTGCCTGCTCCTGAGGATCCCGCACAGGTGCAGGCGCTTCAGAATCAAGGCCCTGCCCCAGCTCAGCCGGCCCTGGAGGCGGGGACTCCTGTGCAGGCTGGGATTCCTCCGGTTCAGCCTCTGAATCGGATTCATGGGCCATCACCACTGCTGAGCTACAGTCTCTCAAGAGAGAAGCCAAGGATGGGAAGCTCTTGTGGGTCACATCTGGGTCATGCTCTGAAATTTTCCTCATCCCTGCCTTATATTGAGGCATCTAATGATAAGCCTGCATTTTTATCAAAGCTTATATATTTTATTAAGGCTTGCTTGTATTTAAAAATGAGCTTTAAAAAAAAGGATTTTCAAATGTTCCATGCCAGGCAGAGAAAAAACCTTGGCTTTTCTCCTAAGACAAGAGGGCCCCATTGATTTATAGTAGAAAAAACAATTCTCAAAGTCATAAAAAGGGGAAATTACATATGCTGCCCTTACAGGCTGAAAAAACACAATTAGGAATGGGTAAATAAGTAAAATGATACCAATGGGCCTCATGTTAAACCTTGAGCTGAATTTTCTAAGGCCAGAAGCAAATGGGAAAAACATTTAGCTGACAGAAAAAAGAGAACATTTTTAGGAAATCTTCTAAAGCTGTTTCTTTCTTAAACTGAGAGAGTTAAAAAGGGCAATAAATGTTGGGGAAAGGCAACTGGCTTGGCTGGAGAAGAAGCTTCTTTCTACTTTATTTTTAGGCTGGAAAGGGGGGTGAAAGAAGGGGTGTAAACTAAAGAGGCTTCTTTTAAAAGCTGTGTTTTACTGAGTTCCTTCCTTTCTACTTTGAGAAGCTTTATTCTTTTAAGAGGCTACCTATGATAATGTATGAAATATAATAGCTTAAATATATTGGCTTAAATGTAATTATGCAAAGGATTTAAGGAATGCTAGATTCTTATTTCATATGGTTGTAAGAGTTGTATTTATCCTGAAATTAAGTCAGCCACCAGCCTAGCCCCCCTGCCAGACAGAGGACGCCATCCAAGCACTCTTGATATATAGTTGTCAGGCATTTGTTTAGAAACCTTAAATGAAGGAAATCTTTCAATGTTGATGTGAACTCAAGATCCTTGACATCTGTTGAACATAAAAATGTAAGATTAAACATTTGTTTTAGAAGGCAATAGGGCAAGGAA
The DNA here is from genome assembly GCF_964234715.1 of Podarcis melisellensis. Classification (NCBI taxonomy): domain Eukaryota; kingdom Metazoa; phylum Chordata; class Lepidosauria; order Squamata; family Lacertidae; genus Podarcis; species Podarcis melisellensis. The sequence goes on along the minus strand of NC_138546.1, from coordinate 15,599,847 downwards.
GGCAAGAGGTGAGCTGGTAATTAAGATTCCATGTAAGATATATTATTACTTATTTGTCATATATATAGCTCTTTGTCTCCCTTATAAGGGCAAGGAAATGGGTGTATCTTTTGTGGGTGTATCTTTTGTGATTGGTTCTACCAAACAGCCAATAGGAATTCCAACCAGGCTGATTGGACAGAGGCAGCCACAGGAGGAGCAAAGGGGGCTGGATTAAGGGAATATAAGTGCTGGCCAGGATGGCAGGAGGCCAGGCCAGAGCTTGGTAACCATATACCACTGTGCCTCTCATTTATTTGTCTGACAAATAAATTATTATTTTAATTTCTCTATTGCTGCGTTGAATATTTCATTCCAGCTAAGCGTTAACCACAAGCAGAGGTGCTACATTTTATGGTGCCCTGTGACTCGGATAAGTGGTCTGCTGGAACGCAGCCCCTTCGCCCTACTGGGCAGGGTACAAGAGAGAGGACAACTGCTTACCCAAAGCGCGCACTGGTAAATTTTTCCAGGGGGAACGCAGAAGACTCGTCTGTCTGATACCCTGCTCACTGGCGGCGACGGACCGGGGGAAACAGGGAACCAACCAAGGGTAAGTGCACAAAGGGATTTTTGGCCCTCCAATTAATTAGGAGGAAGAGAAGTCTTGATCAAACTTCTGCGTCTCAGTAAGGGGAAACTGAGTACGCTAGGTGGTTGGGTACATCAGATGGTGGTCTGGTGGAGGAAAAGGGAAAACTGGGAGGTAGAGTGTGGTGAAGTATCCAGCGCATTGTATGTGTGAGAAAGTACAGAGCAATCTGTAGCTGACCTGAGTGTGGAGTGGGCAGTACTTCGGTTCCTAGTGAGGCGACTCCATCTAGGCAAGGAAACCCACAAAGCGCGTCTGTGAGTGACTGAGTGGATACTTCACAGGGCCATACAATGGGAGTTGGGGGTTCAAAGGGGGAAAATACACCTCTTGAGTGTATGTTAAATAATTTTAAGAAAGCCTTCTCAGGGGCATATGGAGTCAAAATGACGCCAGAGCGCTTGAGAACGTTATGTGAACTAGAATGGCCAAAACAAAGTACTGGATGGCCATCCCAGGGAACCTTTGATATAAATTTAGTAAGCAAACTTTGGACTGATATCGCCAAAGAAACTGGAGGGTGCCCAGAACAATTTCCATATATAGATTCCTGGCTGAGCACATTAAATAAAAATCCTCCATGGATAAGGGAATGCAAAGTCCAACGATGCAAATTATTGGCTGTAAAAGCTGAAGCTAGGAAAGGAATCTTGCCAAATAAACTTAAACCCATTTTTGAGGGGCCAGAGGAAGAGGTGCTTCCACCTCCCCCCTATGCTCCACGTCGAAGGGAGCCTAATCCAAACACTCCACCAGTTGTAACCCCGAGGCAAGAAAATGGAATGAATAATGGGGGTGGAGTCACAGAGCTTGATTCCTTGATAGATTATGATAAATATCTTCAGGAGGCATTGGAGTCCTATAATAAAGCCCAAGCAGAAGTGGTTATTCCTGTTATTCCAAAGCACCAAAGCTGCAGCAAGCAAAGGCAGCACAGTCTGCTGCTTGTGGCTGGAAAGCCAAACAGGATGTTTGTGACTGTTGCCATGGGAACAAAGGGGCAGTCCATTCTGTACTGAGCACCGGATGTTAGCTCAGTGGGTTTGTCATATGACCTGTACAGGATGTACATGGGTTGAGTTTCTCTCTGTTTGTTGAAGAGAGCAGACATGTTTACTGGATGACTGCTAAAAAGACACAAATAAAGGACATGTAGATACGTTACTGTCTGTGTCTGATTCCCCTCCCTGGGGATATGCAGGGAGGAGGAGAGGAGGAGAAGCAGTTGGTGTGTTTTCCTCACAGCCTGAGGAAAAATCGCCGGAACGGACCTCGTGTTGTTTATCCTGCCGGGAGACGCCGGAGGGAGGTCTAAGGAATTCAGCCGGTGCCTGATCAGATAGGCACATACCGATGACCGGGTAGCAGAATTCCAACATTGGTAGCAGAGGATGGTTTCGATCCATCGACCTCTGCATCAGGAGGTGGCTTCCATGGATGCCTGAGGTGAGAAAGCTGATTCTCTGCAGCCAGAAGCTGACCAGAGCAAGCTGGAAGCAAAAGCCACGGAGCCCAGGTATGTGCTTTTCGGGCTTAGAAGAGTGGATGCAGATTGAGTTATTTTCTCTGCTTCGAGGGAGCAGCGTATGGGAAACGGCTCCAGTTAAAAGTGAAACCGCATACCAAACATTCCTGTGGTTTCTTCTCCAAGGGATTGGAATGTACTGTTGCTAAGCGACGCCTTCCAGTGAAGGCTGATCCTCAGAGAGGAGAAGTGAAAGCAACAATAGAATGTTTTGACTACGAAGGCTGAGGAGCTCCTGGAAATTTCCAACGCAGCCAGCGTTGAGAGCTGCCAGGTGCACAGAGTGTAAACAAGCCAGCTATTGGATTTTAGAGGCTTGTGTTTTAAAGAGTCAATGCAAGGACTCACAATGGATGCCAAGAAGGGGGGAGGCCTGCCTTCTCCAGACCTCCTGACCAGTGACAATTATGCATCTTGGTCTATTAAGATGAAGGCCCTGCTGCAGAATCAGAGACTGTTTGGGGTGATTGAAAATCCCATTCCAGCAGCACCAACGCGTGCTTGGGAGTCACAGGATGTGAAGGCCAGAACTGCTATAATTCTGTGCGTGTCAGATTCGCAGTTGATACACATTCAAGGCTTAGAGCACGCGAGAGATGTTTGGAACACGCTGAGAAGGACACATCAGAGAGATGCAGGTTCTTCAGCGTTGCTGTATTTTGAGAAGCTGACCAACCTGAGGCTTGCGCCTGATGGAGATGTTCAAGCGCACCTGACGGAAATGAAATTTCTGCGTCAACAGATGGTGGAACGCAATTTCCGTCTGCAGGAGGAAGTGTTTTGCTTCATGGTGATCAACAGCCTGAATCGGACTTACAAAACAGTTGCCAGTCAGCTGGGGTCTCTCCCAGCGAATGAACTCACGTCGGAGAGGGTCTTTGCCGTCGTGTTGAATGAACATGACAGGCTTGCAGCCCTGGACGTGAAGGACAGAGGGAGGGAAGAACGGAGTTCTAACACCCCCACTGCTCAAGCTACTGGAGGAGATGCTGTAGCTATGAACGTTGTCCGATGTTACAATTGTGACCAGACTGGGCATCTACAGCGGTACTGTACGAAGCCACGTCGGAAGAAAGGAGCCAAGGGAAGCTCCACAAAGTCTGACGCGTCAGACAAAGGTCACACCAAGCCAAAGGCAAAAACTGCAAAGGCTTTGATGTCGCTAAAAGCCACACCAGAAGCGGGGAATTTCTTTGTTTTGGATACTGGAGCCACAGTTCACATGACGGGACACAGAGGACTGTTTTCTACGTTTAAGAAGCAAAGCTTCGCTGTACAACTAGCCAACGGTCAAGAGCTGGAAGCGACCGGAATTGGGACTGTGTATCTTAAAAGTCTGAACTTGACTATAAACAATGTTTATTTGGTTCCAGAGTTGAAGTTTAATCTGCTCAGCGCTTCGCAGATTGCCAAGAAGGGACTGAAACTGTCCTATGATGATGAGAAATGCGAGATCTACAAAGATGGAGAGTTGTATCTTTCTGCCAAAGAGAAAGATGGACTGTATTTGTTGACTTTTGATCAAAGTGATTACATGAAATGTAATTCTTGTGATTCTAACATGATCTCTTTTGCAGGTGTAGCTGAGAAAGACGCCAAGCAGGTGACCTCAAGGGGCAAAAGAGCATTTCAGCGGGTGTATGCTGATGTGATTGGTCCTTTAGAACCATCTAGAGGCAATGCAAAGTATTACCTAATATGTGTTGATTCTTTTACAGGTTTTGTCTGGATTTATCTTTTGGAGAGACCGAAAGAAGCCTTAGAAAGGTTTAAAGAGTTTTGTGACAAGGTTAAAAATATGCATGATGCTGACATAGATTGTCTTTGCACAGATGAGAAGCCAATTTTTCTTTTACAGGAGTTCCAGAGGTTCCTGAAGAAGAAAGGGATAAGACACAAACTTGCAGCTTCCGAAGAAGCTTGGAATAGATGTGTTTGTGTGAGGGTGAACAAAGAATTGCAAAAGGGAATGCATGCGCAATTGCTAAGTTCACATCTGCCACATGAGTACTGGGCTGAATCGCTAATGTCATATTGTTATACCTGGTTGAGAAAGTTTTCAAAAGAGTTGGGAAGTTCTCCTTTTGAGAAACTGTTCCACAGAAAACCTTCTGTTGCCCATTTCAAGGTTTTTGGGTCTCATGTGAGAACAGAAGCTCCAGGTGGAGTGAAGAATGCCAGAGGCATTTTTGTGGGTTATGAAAAGGGTCTCTACAGAGTAATTTTGTCTGAATCTGGAAAGGTGATTCTCACAAAATTTCTAGAGAGTGCTCCTGAACAGGAGAGAGTGATTGTTCACACATTTCCCACAGGTGAAGATGATTCTGATGATGATGATGATGTTGATTTTATTGAGTTCAGTAGTACTGATGATGACAGCGATAGCTCAGACAGCTCAGTTGTCACGGTCATTGAGAGGAAATCTCACACAATGACTAGACCCTCAGAAGAGGAGGATGAACCACTGATTAAGCTTAGTACTGGTTCTCCAGAGAGTTCAGAGGCTGAACCAGAAAGCAATGAAGAGCAACACCTCTTACGTAGGTCTGAGAGAGCAACGAAGGGTGTACCACCCAAGAGGTATTCACAAGAGTTTGCTTACCTAACTGTTGCTGTTGTAAACGACCAAGGTCAGATTGAAGCTGTGTCTGAGTCAGAGACAAAGGCACAACAGAGAGTTGTTAACCAAGGTAATGCAGAAGCACTCATTCCTTGGAAGTCACACAACCAGAGAGGTACATTGGTAAAACCAGTGGCGGGTAGTTCCAAGGGTGGAACTGAAACAACAGGGGAATGTTATAAGTATAACAACTGTTTGTTTTCTTCTCTGGATGACGCTTTGCTCGCAGCACGCATTGATACTTTAGGGGGAGGATGTTATTCCAAAGCACCAAAGCTGCAGCAAGCAAAGGCAGCACAGTCTGCTGCTTGTGGCTGGAAAGCCAAACAGGATGTTTGTGACTGTTGCCATGGGAACAAAGGGGCAGTCCATTCTGTACTGAGCACCGGATGTTAGCTCAGTGGGTTTGTCATATGACCTGTACAGGATGTACATGGGTTGAGTTTCTCTCTGTTTGTTGAAGAGAGCAGACATGTTTACTGGATGACTGCTAAAAAGACACAAATAAAGGACATGTAGATACGTTACTGTCTGTGTCTGATTCCCCTCCCTGGGGATATGCAGGGAGGAGGAGAGGAGGAGAAGCAGTTGGTGTGTTTTCCTCACAGCCTGAGGAAAAATCGCCGGAACGGACCTCGTGTTGTTTATCCTGCCGGGAGACGCCGGAGGGAGGTCTAAGGAATTCAGCCGGTGCCTGATCAGATAGGCACATACCGATGACCGGGTAGCAGAATTCCAACAATTCCACCTGTGACTCCTAATAGACCTCCATCTACAGTCTCCTTTAGTGGAACAACTGATTGCCCACCCCAAACCCCTGTACATCCAAGTCCCAGAGAAATATTACAGAAGTTACAGGGAGACCTTAATCGGTCAGCAAGCAATACAGCCAGGCGTATAAAGCTGCTAAAAGAACGCCTTGGAACAGATACCATCCCTTATGATTTGAGGCCCCTAGAGCAAAGTGAAGAGAAAGGTCACGTAGTAGCCCCTCTTAGAAGAGTATTTGATGCACTTGAGGAGCCTGCGCTGGTTAACGGGCAACCCGGACCACGGCCACCTCGAACTTCGACCCTGCAGTACATTCCATTCACAACTACAGATCTGATGAATTGGAAAACACACACCCCATCTTTTGCAGAAAAACCTCAGGCTATGATGGACTTGGTGACTTCAATAGTAAATACTCATAGCCCTACTTGGACAGATTGTCGCCAGCTCCTAAATACTCTTTTCACCACTGAGGAAAGGAGAGACATAATTGAAAAGGCACAGATATATTTGCGTGAGCAGGCCAGAGTGGGAAATATTTTTAATATTGACCGTCATCTCCAAGACAACTTTCCCTTGGAAGATCCTAATTGGGATCCAAACAATGCAATTCACCTGACCAGACTTACCACCTACCGCCAGACGCTTGTGCAAGGTATCCGCAGGGCATGTCAGAAGCCCACTAATATGTCTAAAGTTTCAGAAGTAGAACAGAAACCAAATGAGAGTCCGGGAGACTTTTTAGAGAGGCTGCAGGAAGCCTATCGTATATGGACTCCTTTTGACCCTGAAGCCCCTGAAAACAGCAGAATGATTACTGCTACATTTGTGGCCCAGTGTGCTTCTGATATTCGTAAGAAAATTCAGAAATCAGAAGGATGGGAAGGGATGCTGATGAGCCAAATTATGGCCATTGCACGCCGAGTTTATCGGAATAGGGATGAGGCTGAGAAACAAGAGAAGAAGAAGTGGCAGAAGGAAAAGATGGTGATGCTAGCCACAGCAGTGAAGCAAGACCACCGCCCCTTAAATGGAGGGAGAGGGCGAGGAAGGAATCCACCATTGGGAAGGAATCAATGTGCAAATTGCAAGAAGGAGGGTCACTGGAAGCGGGAGTGTCCTGAACCCTTGAGGTTGGAAGAAGTACGCCCAGGCCCAGGCCCAGGCCCAGGCCCAGGCTCCGGCCCAAGAAACCAGGGACGGGGACGGGGAATGATCCGAGATGGAAGATATCAGAGACCAGGACAGGGACGGAGTAGAGACAATTTTATTGGACTGGCAGAAGAGGATTTTACTCAAGACTAGGAACGACCGGACTCCATAAAGTTAGGCTTCCAGGAGCCCACGGTCACGATTCAATTAGGGAGCCATTTAATAGACTTTATGATTGATACTGGGGCTGAATACTCAGTACTCCCAGAACTATTGCAGAAAAAGGCATCCAAAAGTGTAGTCATTAAAAGTGCCACTGGACAGTCAGCTAAGAGGTCTTTCCTCCAACCTTTGGAATGCCAGATTGGGGGACATCGTTTAACCCATCAGTTTTTGTATATACCTGAGTGTCCAATACCTCTCTTAGGCAGAGATATGCTGTCCAAATTGCAGGCCCAAATCACCTTCACTCCTCGAGGTCCAGAAATGAAACTGCCATCAAAAGCAGCAGGAATAATTACCCTCTCAGTACCTAAGGAACAATCATGGCGCCTAATGTCAGCCTTGCAAGTCCAACCCACATTGGATACAGAATTAAACAAGCTCCTCCGAACTCTACAGGTGCCACCAGGAGTATGGGCCGAAAATAGCCCACCAGGAATGGCTAAGAATATAGCTCCAATTGTAGTAACCCTAAAACCTATGGCTACTCCTGTATCTGTAAGGCAATATCCCTTACCCCGGCGAGCAGCAGAGGGCATCCAGAAACATTTGGACCGCCTATTAAAATATGGTCTGCTTAAGCCTTGCCAATCAGAATGGAACACACCCCTTTTGCCTGTTCGAAAACCTGGGACAGATGAATACAGGCCAGTGCAGGACTTGAGGCTCGTAAACCAGGCTATCGAGACCTTGCACCCAAATGTACCAAACCCATATACCTTGCTGAGTTTGATCCCACCAGAAGCAACATTTTTTACTGTATTGGACTTGAAAGATGCATTCTTCTGTTGCCGGCTGGCACCACAGAGCCAACCTATATTTGCCTTCCAGTGGGAAGACCCTTTGACAGGAACAAAAGGCCAGCTAACCTGGACAAGATTGCCCCAAGGATTCAAAAATTCCCCAACTTTATTTGGCACTGCCTTGGCGAGGGATCTAACAAGTTACCCCTCAATACCGGGAGAAAAGGTGGTTCTGCAATATGTAGATGACCTTATATTAGCGGCAAAGGATTTTGATACCTGTAAAGAAGGGACAGAGGAACTGCTCCACTTGCTCTGGGAAGCTGGCTACCGAGTTTCCCAGAAAAAGGCACAGTTATGTTTAGAAAAGGTCAAATATTTGGGCTTTGACATCTCACACCAACAACGAGCATTGAGACCAGAGAGGAAAGAAGCTATTTGCCTTATCAAGGAACCTACCACAAGAAAACAACTTAGAGGATTCCTGGGAACAGCAGGGTTTTGTAGACTATGGATACCTGATTTCAGCAGTCTGGCCAAGCCCTTACATGAAAGCACTCGAGGTGCAGAAAAGGACCCATTCGTATGGGGACCTGAGCAGAAACAAGCCTTTTTAGTTATCAAACAACGACTTATGGAGGCACCAGCCCTTGGATTGCCTAATTCGGAAAAACCCTTTCAGCTGTATGTACATGAACAGAATGGGATTGCAGCGGCAGTCCTGACCCAGAGACTAGGAAGTTGGAACCGTCCAGTAGCTTATTTGTCCAAACAATTGGACTCAGTAGCAAAAGGATGGCCTCCATGCCTAAGGGCAGTAGCGGCCACTGCAAGCCTTGTCAAAGAAGCTGATAAATTTACCTTTGGCCAGACGATGTATGTGAATGTACCTCATGCTGTTCTGACACTCATGGAATATAAGGGTAGTTATTGGCTAACGAACCCAAGGATGGCTAGATACCAAGGCCTATTGTGTGAAAATCCCAGGATTCATCTACGAGTAGTGAATATGCTCAATCCAGCGACTTTGCTGCCCCTACCAGAGGTAGATGATGAAGAATCACATGATTGTCTCCAAATAATGGATGAAGTTTATTCCAGTAGACCTGATCTGAAAGATGAGCCATTGAAAAATCCAGATGTTGTATATTATACGGATGGTAGCAGTTACCTGCATGAAGGTGCCAGACGAGCAGGATATGCTGTGGTCACCAATGAGGAAGTTGTGGAAGCTGAAGCTTTGCCTGCTGGCACCTCAGCACAAAAAGCTGAACTTATAGGCTTAACTAGAGCTCTGCAGTTGGCAGCTGGATGTAAGGCAAACATCTATACTGATTCTAAATATGCCTTCTTAACCCTGCATGCACATGGAGCTCTATGGAAAGAAAGAGGTCTAATCGGAGCCCACGGGAAGGCCTTGAAATATGGACCTGAAGTAGAAATCCTGTTAGAAGCAGTATGGGCTCCAGAACAGATTGCTGTAATGCACTGCAAAGGTCATGGACGAGGAAGGGATCCAATAACCAGAGGAAATCATGCTGCTGACAAAGCAGCCCGAGAGGCAGCCCAAAAGCCTGTGGGAGGATTTATAGCAGCCCTCATACCAGAGGTAGTTCCAGAAGAAGTTAAACCTCACTATACCCCAGAAGAGAGGAAGTGGGCTGAACAGGAAGGAGCGGTTGTGAAGGACGGTTGGATGATCCTGCCGGACAATAGGATTTATGTACCTCATCATCTAGCAGGCACAATTGTAAGAAATTATCATGAATCTACTCACCTTGGCGGTACTGCAACCAGAGAGAGTCTCAGTCGGAAGTTGTATATTATTAATCTATCACAATTAGCAACTTGCATTTCACAGAAATGTGTTCTTTGTGCTAAAAACAATCCCAGGCAGGGACCGGTACAACCTCCTGGAATTCAGCATGTGGGATACGTCCCCATGGAAAGCCTAATTGTGGACTTCACAGAGCTGGTCCCTTCTAAGGGATTCAAGTATCTCCTTGTGTTTGTAGATACTCTTACCGGATGGGTTGAAGCTTTTCCCACCCGAACTGAAAAGGCACGAGAGGTAACTAAGAGACTCCTCACTGAATTGATCCCGAGGTTTGGATTACCTAGATGCATTGGAAGTGATAATGGGCCAGCGTTCATTGATCAAGTAGTACAAGATGTATGTCGAGTCCTACAAGTAAAATGGAGACTGCATGCAGCATATAGGCCTCAGAGTTCAGGGAAAACTGAAAGAATGAATCGGACTCTGAAAACCCAATTGGCAAAATTAACCCAGGAAACGGGATTGGGATGGGTAGATGTGTTACCCATAACACTGTTTCGTGTTAGGTGTGCACCCACAAAAAGACTTAAGTTGTCACCTTTTGAGCTCCTGTATGGGAGACCGCCCTCCTTTGTTCAGGATATTCCAGCTGACCTTAAACAAATAGGAGATCATGTGACACAGGGACAAGTGCAATCTCTCTCCCGTGTTTTTGTTTCTCTTAACAGGTGGGCCCTCGAACGCACGCCGTGCAGCATTGCCGAGCCGATTCATCAGTTCCAGGCTGGCGATAGCGTATGGGTGAAAGAGTGGAAACGCGATCCACTTGCACCTAAATGGCGTGGACCTTACACCGTCTTGCTCTCTACTCCAACAGCGGTGAAGGTAGCTGAGGTGACCCCCTGGATTCATCACTCTCGTTTGAAGAAGTCTGAAGGCAGTTGGACATGCAAAGGTGACCCCTCTAATCCTTTAAAACTGACTCTCTCCAAAAACCCCTGTATCTAGCCCTACCGGGAACGGGCTAGGTCACGGGCAACATTTGACGACCGGCCTGCTGCAGCCACAACCTGGAAGCTGGCTGACCTGCGCACGCCTGAAGCTTGAGGAGCGTCTGAACCAGCGACTGTGAACGGGAAGATTCTCTTATACAATCGATTGACTGCCCCCTTGTGGAACAATTATAAGTGATATTACTCATTGGGGATCCTCGGGATATATGTTTTGGTCTTGGTGGTTCCCCATTTCTGTCATTGGGGGAATTATATTGGGGCTAATAATTATTTGCTATCACAATAAGGTAATCTTTTGTGGAAGGAATGCATATGCTAGACATCAACATGATTTCATTATTAATCCTGATCCCTTGGGAAGGGGAAGGGTCCATGAATCTGACCAAATTTGCTAAATATGGATTCCGCCATGACCACAATATGTGGGTAGGCTTAGCTGAGATGGTAGCCAATGTTGCAAATAGGACTAATTGCCTTGTTTGCTCTCTTGGGCCAGATGATTCAGAGGGAGGTATGCCCTTATTACCAATACCATTAAGTGCCATTGGTATGGTAAGCGAAATGCCACACCAAACAGAAGTACAGAATTTCCCCGGTTGGAACTCAACTAAACCAATACGAGTTATACCTGTGCAAGGGGAAATCTGTGTGCATAAATCATCAGATGCAGCTGATCCTACCATGATAGGCTCTTCTCATTGCCACTATACTTGGGATTATATTAAGAATAGTCAAACCTGGGCAAACGGTACTACGTATCGAACTCGGAATACCTTGCCCTGTGCACCTCCTTTTATTCATGCATGGAAAGTGGTGTGGAACATAACTGTGACAGAAAAAGGCAATCTAACATACTGCACTGTGAACTCTCTACCCCTTTTGATATTTCGCCTTATGCACTCCACGTACCAAAAACCTCAGACCCGATGGTTGTGGTGGATATGTGGAGAATGGGCATACAAGAAACTCCCTTCCAAATGGAGTGGGACTTGTTTCTTGGGTTGGGTATTACCACCAATGTGGATTATGCCCACTAGTTCGGTCAAGCGTACACGAAGAAACGCTGATATTTCTCATATAGCAGGAGGAAGTACCCAAAGTTGGAGCGGTACTGATGATTGGCCACCAGAGCGCATTATAGCCTATTATGATCCGGCCTCCTGGAATCCTGGTGAGCTCATACAAGGGGCACGGGATCCTATTTATAATCTAAATAGAATAATTCGATTGCAAGCAGTAGTGGAACTTGTAACCAATGCAACGGCCCAGAGTTTGAGACTTATTGCACAACAGTTGGATGAAAGTAGAGCCGCCATTTTGCAGCTGAAAATGGGAATGGATTATGTACTTGCCAGGCAGGGAGGCTTATGTGGAGTCTTGAACTTGACAGGGAATGCCTGTTGCTTTAACATTTCAGATAATGGTGAGGCAATCCGTGTGTTGGCCACAAAGATGGAGAATATAGCACATGTCCCAGTACAAACATGGGAAGGATGGGATATGGGATGGCTCACCAATTGGTTACCTAATGTCACAGGACTTAAAGGGATACTATTGTCTTGCTTGTTTTTCTTGACAGTAGTAGTAATGGTTTTATGTATGATGCCATGTATAATTTCATGTTTTAGAAGTACAATTAGCAAGATGGTTTCAAATGAAACTCTACCTCATATCATGGCCCTATACAGAGCTTTACCTCAGGAATATGATGAAGGTCAAGCTATCAAGGACACTTGGGATGAAGGTCCTTGAGCTTGAAAGGGGGGAATGAGGCATCTAATGATAAGCCTGCATTTTTATCAAAGCTTATATATTTTATTAAGGCTTGCTTGTATTTAAAAATGAGCTTTAAAAAAAAGGATTTTCAAATGTTCCATGCCAGGCAGAGAAAAAACCTTGGCTTTTCTCCTAAGACAAGAGGGCCCCATTGATTTATAGTAGAAAAAACAATTCTCAAAGTCATAAAAAGGGGAAATTACATATGCTGCCCTTACAGGCTGAAAAAACACAATTAGGAATGGGTAAATAAGTAAAATGATACCAATGGGCCTCATGTTAAACCTTGAGCTGAATTTTCTAAGGCCAGAAGCAAATGGGAAAAACATTTAGCTGACAGAAAAAAGAGAACATTTTTAGGAAATCTTCTAAAGCTGTTTCTTTCTTAAACTGAGAGAGTTAAAAAGGGCAATAAATGTTGGGGAAAGGCAACTGGCTTGGCTGGAGAAGAAGCTTCTTTCTACTTTATTTTTAGGCTGGAAAGGGGGGTGAAAGGAGGGGTGTAAACTAAAGAGGCTTCTTTTAAAAGCTGTGTTTTACTGAGTTCCTTCCTTTCTACTTTGAGAAGCTTTATTCTTTTAAGAGGCTACCTATGATAATGTATGAAATATAATAGCTTAAATATATTGGCTTAAATGTAATTATGCAAAGGATTTAAGGAATGCTAGATTCTTATTTCATATGGTTGTAAGAGTTGTATTTATCCTGAAATTAAGTCAGCCACCAGCCTAGCCCCCCTGCCAGACAGAGGACGCCATCCAAGCACTCTTGATATATAGTTGTCAGGCATTTGTTTAGAAACCTTAAATGAAGGAAATCTTTCAATGTTGATGTGAACTCAAGATCCTTGACATCTGTTGAACATAAAAATGTAAGATTAAACATTTGTTTTAGAAGGCAATAGGGCAAGGAAGGCAAGAGGTGAGCTGGTAATTAAGATTCCATGTAAGATATATTATTACTTATTTGTCATATATATAGCTCTTTGTCTCCCTTATAAGGGCAAGGAAATGGGTGTATCTTTTGTGGGTGTATCTTTTGTGATTGGTTCTACCAAACAGCCAATAGGAATTCCAACCAGGCTGATTGGACAGAGGCAGCCACAGGAGGAGCAAAGGGGGCTGGATTAAGGGAATATAAGTGCTGGCCAGGATGGCAGGAGGCCAGGCCAGAGCTTGGTAACCATATACCACTGTGCCTCTCATTTATTTGTCTGACAAATAAATTATTATTTTAATTTCTCTATTGCTGCGTTGAATATTTCATTCCAGCTAAGCGTTAACCACAAGCAGAGGTGCTACAATCTCAAGAGCAGCACAGGAACAGCAGAACCCGTTGCACTAGCCACCAGCATGTTGGGGAGTGTGGTTCTTCCCACGACACACTAAAATTTGAGAATCCCTTATCTCCTCTTCAGACAGATAAATTCCCACTATCAGGGGGAGGGGGGGAGCATTTCCATTGCTGAGTTTGTACAGCTTTTATAAGGGGGAATCCAAAAGGAATGGAAGATTATGGGGTGGGGGAAAAATCTGTGGCAGATGCATCTCCCTTCAATTATTCAGGATTCCCACAGCTATTTATTTTCTCGGTTGTGAGATGGTGTTTGCCTTCCTGACTCTGGGGGATTGGTGATTTAATTTTGCATTTGTGGAAGTTAAGGCTGGTGATTCTGTAAAGAACTCTGGAAACCACAGTGCGAGGAGAGGCCGGAAATAATGAGGCAAGATGCTGTATGGAGGTTTAAACTGAGGACACTTTATTTAACACCGTGGTGAAAACATGTGTGGGATTGAATCTGTTTCAAATACTATTGAATAGGCTAGGGCGTCAGCAATCTTTTTCAGCAGGGGGCCGGTCCACTGTCCCTCAGACCTTGTGGGGGGCTGGACTATATTTTGGAAAAATAAAAATAATGAAGAAATTCCTATGCCCCACAAATAACCCAGACATGCATTTTAAATAAAATCAGACATTCTACTCGTGTAAAAACACCAGGCAGACCCCACAAATAACCCAGAGATGTATTTTAAATAAAAGGGCACATTCTACTCATGTAAAAAACACAGTGATTCCTGTACCGTCCACAGGCTGGCTTGAGAAGGCAATTGGGCCGGATCCGGCCCCCGGGCCTTAGTTTGCCTACCCATGGGCTAGGCTAGGGCAAGCTTACGCAGCATGGGGAGAAAGGAGTTAATATGCCCTGCATGGCTCAGAACCCAAATATCTTTCTAAGTGCCTCCCCTAATATAAACCTATCCAGACCTTTAGGTCTTTGGCTGTGTACATCCCATGCACATGAAGCACATTTAAAGCACATTTTCTTCCAAGAATCCTGGGAGCTGTATTTTATGAACAGTATTGGATACTGCAACCTGGTGATGGAAAAAATGGCAGTTCCCAGAATCCTTTGGGAAGAAAATGTGCTTTAAATATATGGTGTGTACACAGCCTTCATCTGAGACTCTCCCTGGGAGGGAGGGTGGTGGCAAGGGAGAGGGCATTTTTCAGACTTAAGCATGTTGGTTATAAGAGGCTGGTTACCCTACACTTCAAAGTAGATGGCTTAAATATTTCAGCTTCTATCCTCCACACTAGAACAGACTTCTCTAATCTCAAACCATTTCAGGTAGTATGGATACATTATTATTATTCCCCCCCCTTCAAATCCTCAATAAGTTGATCTATGGAACTGAATTGCTGATTCAATAAAATGATAAGAAAAAGTAATTTATTTCCTGGGGGTGGGGAGAGAAAAGGTCAAGCCTTCACCATATTTCAATGCTGGAAAAGAATTGTTCTCCGGCAAGGAAAAACAAATCAACAAACCCAGCAAGTAGAAGTTGTGTGTCCCAAATCAGTTCTCTGATTCATGAGAGGGAGGGAATGTTTGTTTGAATGCAGTCCTGGTCCATCAATAAAAAACTTACTATGGATTTTCACTTGACACGCAGCTGGAATTAATAGCTCCCCCCTGTTTACATACATATATATTCCCACGTTCAAGCATTATCTGCTAAGCATGTTCCCAACTCCAGTTGGGTTTTCCATATCTAACACCTTCAGATGTAACTGGTGAATCAGTTGCTGTGGGCTGAGGGTGCTGGCCCTCGTAGTCTTTTGGTTCCATGCCAGGCCTTGGTTTGGAGAGGGTGTAACAGAAGAAGAAAATAGAGTGGAAGAAATATTGCCAGCAGGATGTGGTGGAAATGTGATGGACTTCTGGAATGGGATGAAATGGTAAGTGGAGTTAAAATGAGTGACAAGTTTGTTCCAAAGGACTGGCAGAGAGTTAGAGAGAGGATTTGGAGTGAGGCAGGTTGAGGTAGAGTGTGACATCAGAGTGTGAGGGTTTAGATAAAATTCTGGAAATGTGAATAACTGTTAAGAGGGCCTGATAAGGTACGCTAGGTCAAGAGAATAAAACTATTTGTTATTGTTCGATGAATGCCACATGCCCCGATTGTTGTTTTCCATTGATAAACATATTGTTATGCACATCCTGATTTCTAAGTGGTGAGCAACCTAGGGGTGCTAGTGCTAAACCTGGGTTTAGTTTCCTCGAAATGAAAGTTTCTGGAGACCGCAGTGTCCCTTGAGAGAGCTCTTGGGGAGACTAATGGCCTCAGTCTGGCTTCAACTGTCAAGTTTGACAGGAGCCCCACCTGCACCTCAAGGGGCATCTGAGTCCTCTGACAGGAAAACACAGGTGAGATCTAGACAATGACCTCTCTCTCACTGTACAGGGTTGTTGCTGAATGCGCCCGCTGTAAAGGACCCATCTGGTGGTAGTCCTGGTATGTTGTTTCAAGCGGAGAACTGTTTCCCCAAATGCAGAGAAGTGTGAAAAGTAAAAAAAAGAAAAGAAGATAACTCCACCCACTTAAATGTATCAGCCAGAGAAGTGTGAACCGGCTGCTTCTTTTAAACATGCAGATTGAATTAAATCCTCACATTTCACTAGATGCAGCAAATTTGAACATGGGAGATAATCTCAGAAATCTTATGGCGTGTTCAGCTACAAGGGATGTTCCTGTTTTCCCCTTGTATGCAACAGGAATACTGCTGATAGCACAAGCTTGTAATCAGGTATGTCCTGAAGGTTTGAATTTTTCTTTCATGTCCTAGCAGGTAATACCTTGCATGTTGCTACTAAGCCTGGCTTTGGTGAGATAAGTCTCAATCTCTGCAGAGCTGTTAACAGCACCCAGAACTTGCCTACAGGGCGAAAGGTCCATCTGGCCAAGACAGACAACTACTGACACTTAAAAGACCTTCAAGCTGGAATAGCGATGCACAAACCTTCCCTGCCTGATTGCCTGGCTCGTGGGTGAAGAGAAATTCTTCTGGCTCGAGCTGTTTTATCATTCACGCAGAAACTGAGTTTGATGGATAGAGTCTTTGGGCAAAGCAACTACAAGCATCGATTGATGTTGAGAACATGGCCTGGTGTCGGTTCATCATTAAGGTGCTCCAGGCTCCATTCGCATTCTGCAGGTAGTCTCCCATTTGTTTTATGCTTAAATAAGGCATTAGTTTTTGTCATCTGGTGAAGATGTTGAACTGGTTTAAAAAGAAAAAGACAACTGGGTACATTCTAGAGTAGCTTCACAATTGAGAGACCAGACTTTCTCCTGCACTGCTTATTTAAGAAATACATTCATAACTTGGTTAATGTGGCATCAAATTAGTACATTCAACAGCATATTGTACAGCAAGGTACTCAAAGCTTAACCCAATTTGAAAAATTCTGTCTTAATACAAATGGCCGGGAGAAAGGTTTGGTTTCCACCTTATATCCAGTGTTATTTAAACTGGACATGGGAATCAAAAAGATGCCATGAAAGGAGTGTGAAAATTTGACTGGAATTGCTCTCTTATGGATTAAGATTGGGCAGCTATGTGGGGGGAAATTAATTATAAAACAACTTCAGCGAGTTTAAAATAAAATTCTGTGAAAACAATGCAAAAATGGCATTCAGTGCCTACAAAAAATAGCTTAAAGGGATAAATTCTATTCCTCTGCTTGCGGGAGGGGATGTACAGCTCATGGTTCCTTCACACATATGTGGTGGGACTGTCCCAAGTTTGCCCTCTTCTGGGATTAGATATTTGCAGGAATAACAATACTGAGAAAACCTGTTTAAAACCCCCCCAACCCTCCTGAAATATCATTGTTGGGTATACTCAGTGGAGACAACCATGGATTATTATATAAACATTTAATTGGTTGCTTATTAATGACAGCAAGAATATTGATAGCTTGAAATGAGAAAAAACAGAGGGTTTAAATGTACAAAAATTGTATAATGTAATTCAAGACATAGCACTTACTGAAGAACTAATGCAAAAACTTTGTGTGGCTACAGGGCAAAACCCCTGAGAGACTTTTATGGCAAGTCATTCATTTAGCACACGAAGGAAGACTATTTAGGACAAATTGTACTTGCTGCATTCCCTGATATATGGTTGTGTTAGCATTCTTCGTCACATTGATATTAACCACTTTCAGTCTCTCCACTTCAGTGCTTGCTCAAACTTTATTATTGTTTACATCTGAACTATGCCTTTGGGTTGGGGAAATCGAGGGTGGTGGGATGCTCAGTTTGTAATCCCCCCCCCTTTCAATAACAATTAAAAAGAGAAGGAAAAAGCTGGGTACATTTTAGAGTGCCTTCACAATGGAAGGTCCAGACTTTCTCCTGCACCATTGACACCTCTTATTTTTCTCCTTTTCTTAAAAAATGAAACAAACTGCTGGTTATTTTGGGAACTGTATCAGATGAACAGATGGAGGTCTCCTGTACTGAATCAGATCACAGGCACAGGCCAGGTCTGCCCGGGGTCTGAAGGGAGTCCCTGGCCAGAAGTACCCTCCTGAGGTGCAATATTACCTGAGGACCATGGCTGGTAGGGATGTAAGAAGCCACCATTCTCTATTGTGTCCTGTACTCACTGTACGCAGCATTGTTTCCATTCTTCTGCAATTCATCTACCACCCAAGAGAGGTAGAGCAGCTTAGAGGACCTGCAGATCACCACCACTGTTATGGATCGGCACCCTACTAGAGCAGGTGTGGGGAAACTTTAGCTGCAGTGGCGTAGCGTGGGTTGTCAGCACCCGGGGCAAGGCAAGTAATTTGTGCCCCCTAACCCGTGGATTTGCGCCCCCTAACCCTAACCCCCAGATGTTGCGCCCGGTGCGGCCGGCCCCCCTGCACCCCCCACGCTATGCCACTGTTTAGCTGTCCAGATTTTGCTGAACCAGAACTCCCATCAACCCCAGCAATCATGGAAATTGGCCAACGATGGATGGGAGTTGTAGTTCTTCTAGAGGGGAAAAAGTTCTCCTCACCTTGACTAAAGTATATACACATACAGGAATTCTAAGTGAATTCTCTCCCAAGAAACAACAGGTTCTTTTTCTTTCAGTGTGAATGTATCTTCTGATAACCTTAAGATATCTGAACACATTGATTGTATGTGAACACTCATCCGGAGGAATGCCACAGAAAGTTGTATTAAAGAAAGGGAAAAGAGAGCGATATCTTTCTGTGAATTGTAATTCTAAGTCTGTTTCCCTTTGGAGGATAAGAAAACACATTTGCCCTATTGTAAGGCATGCTCTAAGCCTTGCAATGAAGAGCCAAGAGTTTTATGAATCGCTTATGTAATGAATAGGAACAAAGAAGATCCTGGAGATTAAGTGGAAAGAAAGCGGCATTGCAATGGACAGAGAAGTAGCACAGAGTATTGTGATATTGGAAATTAATGGGCTCTGGGCTGCAGAGAATAAAACATTTTATTAGCAAACGAAGATGGGAGCGATAATGGGGTTGGGAATGTCATGTTGAGTTAAGGTATCTGGATGAAGTGATGGTGCAATTTGTATTTTCCATAGAGAGAGAAGTATAAAGGGAAGTCAATACGGATGGTGCTTCACTGAAAGGATGCCTGCAAACATTTTGGGGATGAAACTGCTTTTGAGGGGCAATGGGGGGTATTCATTTAACCTCCTTCGCATGATAAGGCACAAGTTGAACCTGGATTACCAAGTTTGTGAAGTTCCAAGCAAGGATATAAGCAGGCTTTTGTTTTCCATCCCAGCCTGTATTCCTCACATGCAGCACTGTTTCTTTTCCACGGCAGTTCATCTTCTGACAAAAACTCTGAGTTGTCTGTCTTATTGACTGCTGTGGTGAAATTACGCAGCTTGCGTAATTAATCACTCTTTATTCATTTATCATATATTTGTTACATTTGCATTCCAGCTGAATACCGGTTGTATTGCTTGGATTGATTCCCATTCCAAACATGGCAGGAATAAACAGCAGCAACTTTCTCTCCCATTTCCCATCGGAATTATCCCACATCTCTAGCAGCAAGCAACAAAAAGCCCCCCCCCCCATGTAAATGCCGTACACTGTTGCTTTTTATTTTTCATTTTATTTCAGATGAAACATTGAAATAAACAAAATGACCAAAGACCACACTGAAGAGAGAAAAAAAATGCATAGGTTCACTGTGTGTCCTTATTACAATTTTTGGAAAGAATATATGTATAAATGCCAAACGTATAGGATGGACAATGTAGGATGTCTGTACAACAGTTGTAAAAATGCATATGTAAAATTTAATAATAATAATAATAATAATAATAATAATAATAATAATAATATGCTTATTCTGAAATAGGACACACTTCTGAAATAAAAAAGGGTGTTGGAACATCCAAATTTAAGGCACACCATCAAAGCTGTGGTTCCCAAGTCGGTCTAGCTGAAGGAATACACTTAGCAAGTAAACAACCATTTTTGGTACTAATTTAGTTGAGCCCAGCAACTTTGGTACATAAGACATGGGGAAATATCACCTTCAGAGACTCATTAGCACTTTTTGACTTAGGCTAATGATGACTTTGGTATGTTTCCCCAACATAATGTGGCTATGAGTCAGCCTCAGTCTCACACCTTAACAGAAGCATCATCCTGATAAGTTGCATCAGACACAAGTTCATTAGGGACCATTTTGGATTATCATATGCAATAATAGTGACTCCAAATCTCTGAATGCTGGTCCCTTTGTAGTCAGTATGGCACTGCCTGCGCAGAAGACAGGGGCACCAGCAATCTTGCAAAAGTAAAGCGTTTACTCTGAGTAGGACCAACATTAGATACAACCCAGTAGACCTTTGGTATCCTGAGCTTTTTTTTTTTAAACAAAATCTTGTGGGGAATTATTTACATCGTGCCTCACTGAGGACTGATCATGCTCAGGGGACCTGGAATGCTTTCTGATGGTTGTGAGGAAAAATGAAAAGCCAGGGAAGAAGGGCAGTGAGTGGGATCCTGAACAGAGAACACTCTACACAAAGTAGGCCATTCATTAGGATTTTTATCCCACACTTCAACCAAAAAGACTTCCAGAGTGGTTTACAGGAGCACAAGAATAAAGGCACAACATTAAAGGAAAATGGATTGGGAGGGAGGAAAAAACACAAATTCTTAGTAACAAAGTACCTGCGCCTATTATACGTCTTTGTGTGTTTTCTCCAGCATGAGAATGGGGCCTTTTTAGTGGTGGCTTCCTGCTTTTGGGAATGGTTTCCCTAGGGAAGCTCACCTGGTGGCATCATTATCTATCTTTAGGCACCATCCCAAAACATTCCTTTTTAATCAAGCCTTTTGGCTGTTAACTATCTATGGCCTTTTTGCAGGGGTGATATTTTTAAATGTAATTTTTCTAAATAAAGAGATTTATATGATCTGAAGAGAAACCAGAGTTTCTTTGGTTGGCATGGCAAAATATGAACAACAACAACAACGACCATTAATTTCAGGACTTCTACTGAACGCAGCAGAAACCGGACATGTTTGTCAGCGACTTCCCGTGGCCTGTTCTGCTGCCATAAGCATGGACGAGTCTTATCTTTCCCACAGTGTGGTGCCAATTATTGTTGCATTCTCTTTTGTCACAATGACAAATTCTTGAGCTGACCCATTTTTTAATGAATCAACACACAACCTGCCTTCACCGAGGATGGAAATGCGGTTGCCTAAATAGATGGTTCTACTGATTTATCAAATCTTGCACGCAGTCCAGGCTGCAGTTTCTAGAATGAGTCTTCATGATTTCAAGGATGAATTATTACTATTGTTATTATTCTGGTCGGTCACCTTGTTTGTCTAGGAACATGGGCAGCTGCTTTCTGTAGAGTCAGCCCATTGACCCATCTAGCTCAGAACTGTTATCGGTGATTGACAGCAGCTCTCCAGGGTTTCAGATGGGGAATATTTTCCGACCCATGTGTGTGATGGTACATTAAATCAATCAGGGGACTGCTCCACTAACCTCAGCCTTCTGCCTTATTAACTTACAACCAGCCCATGGGATGGCACTACCTATAGCAGTTTCCTCCTGCTCCTTAGGGCCAGTGTTACTCTTGCAGAACTCAGCAGGAAGACAGAAGATGGGAACCGAACTAAGTTGACTCCACCTGGCATTGGCTCTGGTTCCACCTATTGCCTTGTGTGCGATGAAAGGACCAGACCTACAAACCCCAGTATTCCCACTAGGAAAATGCTGCTGCTGGGCAGAAAGCTGTCTGGTGCAGGGAACCAAGACTGAAGTATAGTGTGACCAGATCAAGGGAAGTAACAGAACTACTCTGTTCTGCCTTGGTCAGTCCCCACCTGGAGTATTGGGTCCAGTTCTGAGCACCACAGTTTAAGAAGGATATTGACGAGCTGGAATGGGTGTGGCGGAGGATGACTGAGATGATCAAGGCTCTGGAAACCAAGCCTTATGAGGAATAGTTGTGGGAGTTGGGTATGTTTAACCTGGAGAAGAGAAGAGAAGAGAAGAGAAGAGTGCGAGGTGATATCATAGCCATCTTCAAATATCTGAAGGACTGTCACAAGGAACAAACTTGTTTTCCGCTGCTCCAGAGGGTAGGAGCTGAACATGAACCTGGAGCAGACTTCTTCAGAAGATAGTGGATGCTCCATCACTGCAGGTTTCTCAACAGAGTTTGGCCAGCCACCTGTCAGGAATCCTTTAGCTGTGATTCCCGCATTGCAGGGGATTGGGACAGAACAGATGACACTCCAGCTCTACAATCTATGATTCCATGACCCTTGATAAGACTCTTCAGATAATAACCTTCCAAAATGGTGAGAACACATTGATTTGGTGACTCAGCAGCAAATAAACTCAGAGTGGAGACCTAAGGAAAGGAGGCAGTCCTGGAAGAAGAGGACAATTGACTTTATCAAAAGAGTTAGGGGATTTAAATTGGACAAGGTGGAGTTGAGGCCTTCAGATTCTGCAGTGAAGAGGTTGCTGATAATTTTAAAAGAGGGAAGCTCAGGGGGAGTCAAGAAACAACCAGAGAAGAGAAAACCGAGAGCAAACTGAAACCTAGCTATAAACGATCAACTGGAATGTGTGAGGTTGGGGGGCTGGGAGTCTTTGCAGTGCCTAAGGAGATTTGTCAGGCGATGGAGAGGTAGTCCTTCTAAATTAATTAGCTGGCATGGGAGATTGTCAAGCCAAACGTGCCTCTCTTATCCTGTTTTGACATGTCTCATTATCACTGTTGGTGTGCTGCCGCAGTCAGAACTTCAAACCCTGAAATCTAGAAAGGCAGACGATGATTCAAAGGGAACATCAGAATGCAGCATGGACCTGAACTGGATATATGATTTAATTATTTTCAGGGAACGGAGGTATCGGTTGTCATTTTCTCCTCCCTTCCATGATGAAATCTGTGTCAAAGCAAGACGGAACTGGGCAGATTGGTTGCGATGGGGGAAAGAAATCAGGAGAGTGATTATCATTAATTCTTCGGCTATTCTCTCTCTCTCTCTCTCTCTCTCTCTCTCTCTCTCTCTCTCTCTCTCTGGATATATAGATGCTTGAAGCTTAGATATCAGCACCAAGTGTAAATGGCACAGAGTTGCTCTATATCCACTTTCCAGTACATGATCTACTGGAAAGGTCCAGTCAGGTCTGCAACTGGAGCTGCAAGTGGCTACATTTCAACCAGCTGTCCTTTCGAAAGGAAAGGAGAGAGGGGGAAGCAGGCAAAGAAAATACAGTGGTACCTTGGGTTACATACGCTTCAGGTTACAGACTCTGCTAACCCAGAAATAGTACCTCGGGTTAAGAACTTTGCTTCAGGATGAGAACAGCAGCGGCAGCAGTAGGAGGCCCCATTAGCTAAAGTGGTGCTTTAGGTTAAGAACAGTTTCAGGTCAGTTTCAGGTTAAGAACGGACCTTTAAGAAGAGTTTCAGGATAAGAACGGACCTACGGAATGAATTAACCACTGTACTATCCACCTGCAAAGAGCCATCTACTACTGACTGCCCTGTGAGAAGGAAAAGAGAGCCAGGTAGCTAGGCAATGAACACATCAAAGCCTGCTCTACCTGGACTGTCCCCTCTGTCCTGAGGGCCATCTACCACCAACTGTCCTGTGAGAAGGAAAGGAACACATTATGCATTAATATGCAAGCAAAGAAGACATCAGAACTTGCACGACCTGGACTGCCGCCTTGTATCATGGAAGGGCCACCTACCACCGATTGCCTTGTGGGAAGGAGAAGACAGTAAGGGAGCCAAGACTCAACTGTCTTCTCCTTAATATGGCCATCAACCACCAAATGTCTTGTGGGAAGGGGGATTCTGGGAGAAGGAGGCCAGTAGGCAGGCATGCAGACAAAGGTAATAGCAGGTGCATGGGCTGCTCTTTTTTGTTTTAAAGGTAAGGTTAGTGGTAGGTTCATTGCAGGTCACAAATGTCATGAGACACTTTGAGGACTTTCAGTTGCAAAGTGGGAGATAAATTGGTCAGAGTGGTCAATAAATACCAGAAGCAGTGCAATTAATCCTCTTTTGGAGAAACAGTGTAACAGCGTTGGTCCAAGAAGTTAATTTTACTGCTTCAAATGCAGCCCAAATGTTTGTCCCTTGCCTTGCTAAGGACAACACTAAACAACAACAACAAAAACAAAAACAAAAAGCTCTATTGTTCAGGCAGACATTTGCAGCTTTATATCTATTCTAAACTCATCCACCCTTCAGTGTACAGCAGACTTAATTCAGCATTGTAGAACTAAATATGACTTCCTTGTCTGGGCAAAATGGTAGGTGTCTGTAGAGAAGACAGGGGACAAGAGGAGTTGGTCGTCTTTAAGATTGCCAAGAGATAAAATTCCAAAAAAGAACAAAGAGTCAGTTCAGGCAGTTGCAGGCGATGTTAACAGTGAATGGGTACGGTAGTTTTGGTGAGTTTCCTAAGTATGAAAAACGGACAACCTTGCATTTCCAGTTCTTTCTTCAGCCTTCCACCCCCTTCTCATCCAGCTGCCAGTTCCTCCACTTAGAAGGTGCCTGCACATTTTGCCCCATGACTTTCTTTCCAGGAGGGCTAGAAACTTACTTTTTCTTTTTTTTTTTTAATATAACAATAGAAGCTTAGAGTCTGGAGCACTTGCTCAGGGGCACCAGCAAAAGCTGCTCTGGATGCCATGATGTCTGCAGACACTGGCTTGGAGACCCCTGGAATCAGTTGTGCTGTGTGCTTGCTTGCCGTGGGCCTGTGATGCCAACAAGAGTTTTTCCTATTTGCAAATGTGCTACGGGCCCCCAAAGGTCGGCGACCCCTGAAGTAAGCACTCTTCTTGTCCTTGGGCCATTCATTTACCAAATGTTGCCCTTTCTGGCTAGACACTAGAAGACAAAATGATAAATGGTGGAAGATGTTCTCATAGCATTAATCCCACTCTAGGCATGCTGATGAGTTGTCAACTGTCTGGACAAATTATAGGCCTCAGCTATGCCGATTAAAAGCTTTCAGTGCTGTGTCTCTTGTTTGTACTTTGCTGTCATTGAGAAGCAATCAGCTATTTATTGTGGCTGGGTGTTGAATAGAGTCATTTTGTCTTTGCAAGTGCAAGGTAGGGCGTCAATGAATCTAACGTGAAAATGCCACCTTGGATTCTATTAAGGTGGATTCGAGGGCTGCATGTCATGAAGAATATTTGTGGGGGACTGTTACATTTTGCCTTGCCAACGATTGTAGTGTGAACCTGCCTTCTACCGAATCGGACCTACTTGGATTGGCAATGGTTTCCAGGGTACCAGGCAGAGGTCTATCCCATGAGCTGTGATCTGATCTGTAGGGAATGTACTGGTGAAGCAGCATCAACTCTCCACTCACCAGCTGATGAGTGTAAGGTTCAATTCTGCTCTCTTCAGGGGTCTGCTTTGCTAGTGCGTTCTCCAGAGGGAATGTGCTGGCAAAGCAGAACCTGGTAGGATTGAACCTTGCCACTCTGCCCATCAGCTCATATCATCTAGGAATGCCAGCTGATTGACAGGTAGGTGTGGTTTGGAGAAAATGGCCCCATGGGCCAAATTGGACCCACTGGCAGGCAAGATGATGCAAGCTTGTTTTCTCTTGCTCTGGAGGGTAGGACTCAAGCCAATGGCTTCAAGTTACAAGAAAGGAGATTCCGACTAAGAGCTGTTTGACAGTGGAACAGACTCCCCTGGGAGCTTGTGGATACTCCTTCACTGGAGGTTTTAAGCAGAGGTTGGATGACCACCTGTCTTGGATGCTTTAGTTAAGATCAGGGGTCAGCAAGCTTTTTCAGCCGTGGGCCGATCCACCGTTCCTCAGACCATGTAGTGGGCTGGACTATATTTTGGAAAAAATATATGAACAAATTCCTAACCCCCACAAATAACCCAGAGATGCATTTTAAATAAAAGGACACATTCTACTCATGTAAAAACACGCTGATTCCCAGACTGTCTGCAGGCCAGATTGAGAAGGTGAATGGGCCACATCCAGCCCCCGGGCCTTAGGTTGTCTACCCCGGGACTAGATGGCCCTTGGGGTCCTTTCCAATGCTATGATTCTATGAAGATCAGCCTGTGGTTTGGCAGTTCTTTAGCTCTGGCATGGAAGATACCGAAAAGGATGAATGCATTGTTTGCCTTAGGAACCTATAAACATAAAAGAATCTGTTTTTCTTTGCAACTACTGCAGCAAAAATATTATATGCCCAAAAATGGCGGGAAAAGAGGGGCGGCAGTTGAAAATGATGGAATATGCTGAATTAGCAAGTTTAACCAGTAAAATCAGAGAGCAAGATGAGACAGCCTTTAAGTAGGATTGGAAAATGTTTGTAGATTATTTAAAAAGCTATTGTAAACACGCTAAAACGCTAGCAGGTTTGGAGTAAGTCCAGCAAGCCAAAGTTATGCTGAGAATGAGGTCAAGGAAAGAAGGTATAGATTAACTACAATATGCAGCAGCAATAGATAAACAGAGGGAACCATGGAAGTGTGGAGGGGAGCCCTGGTAAGCTCCACCCACATACTTGATCAAAAGATGTGGCACACACCATTTGAATGACAATGCCCATCAACTTTGGGGCCCCCTCCGGTAACCTCAAATATTTTATTGGGAGGGCCAAAGGGACATTGGCCCCTAGGAGTTGGCTCCTATGCTCAGTATTGTCTGCAGTGACTGATAGCAGCACTTCAGGGTCTTCCCTGGAAATACCTGGGATCAAACCCAGGCCCTTCTGTATGCAAAGCAGATGCTCTAACGCTGAGCCCTGTCCCCTAGTAAACAGCACCATCCATCCAGCTGATGTTTATGTGACCAAAGAGCATATAGGAGATAGTGAGCGGAGCAGGACAGATTTGGCAGGAGCAGACAAATTCCCTTTAGCTGTTATGTTCTTAAACACTATTACGGCGGAGTCCATAAACCCGGCTACTCAATTCCGCTTGATCGCATGCCCTAACAGTTTTCCTTCGAGTGCTTAATGCTCTAACCTCCAAAGGCCAGAAGTGCCACTGAATGCCGCGTGAAGCAATAATTTCCATTCCTTAGCTCCAGATGTTACCTGACAAAGGTTCATTTTTAAACCCCCCTCGCCCAATGCATTTTGCATTGTGGAGTAACCTTCCCCACCCTCAAATGGCTTCTGTTTTTTTTTTTTTGTCCTTTTCTTTCGGAAATTCCTGCATTCACAACTGGCTGAAACAAGGCAGGGTGGAAACATCATTTGTATACGAGCGGAGAAACTGGAAACTAGGTTATCAAAGCTTGCTGTAAACCCTGTTGTAAGAATTTTAAAGTAGGAGCCCACAATAGCACCTTTCAGATGAATACACTCAGTGTGGCATTGCAAACAAACAACTCTGTCTTCATAAAAGGAGCCCAGCATGCAAAGGGCTCAGGCTGAGCGAGGGGAAATTGTTCTTTTGAGAACAAGGCAGGCTCTGCTCGCATCCAGCTTCTGAAGCACTCTGAAAAGCAGAGTCCCCATTTGCTCTTTCTTCCTAGGAGAAGAGCAATTGATATTTGAGGGTCTTTCTCCCCGTGGCGCCAGTCACACATCTACTCTCTGGGTGCCAGCGATTTGTTTGGGTCTGACTGCTGTAATGCGTTCCACATGGGGCTGCCTCTGAAGATGATTGGAGCACTTCAACCAGTGCAGAACACTGCTGCCCAGTTGCAGGTTGGGGCAAGGCAATCGACACACTGCAGATCGATCCTGGATAATCTGCGTTGGCTCCTGAGACCCATTCAAAGGGTGGAATTTTAAACCTTTAAATGGTTTGGGATGATGTTATTTGAAGAACCACATTGGCTGCTCTTATCTACAATTGACGCAAAATGGCTTAGTTCCTATGGGTTAGCTTAGCTGGGGAGGGCGGGATATAAATAAAATTTATTATTAATTATTATTATTATGCAAAACCAGCCTAGCCCGGCTAGCTCTGAACCATTAAGGGACACTGGTAATGCAAAAGAACTGCCTCCCACTCCTCTGAAGGGTGGAGAATTGGCAGGTTGCCAAGATGACCGAGTATGTGTGTGTGTGTGACATCACATGAAAATTTGTCCTTTTTGAAATCGGAAGGTGTTCTGGGAACAAGAAGGAGGAAGTAGGCTCCATGAGGCACTGACTGGAAAAGCCTGCAGAGATGTAAGGGAAAAGAAGGTACTTTTTACCATATGTGGTGGGAATGCAAGAAAGTAAAAGACTTCTGGGAAATGATTTATAATGAGATTCAAAAAATGTTGAAATATACATTTGTAAAAAAAAAACCAGAAGCCCTTTTACTTGGTGTAGTAGGTACAGAGATTCACAAGCATGATAAAAAAAAATGTTTTTATATGCGGCAACTGCAGCAAGAATACTATTAGCCCAGGGATGGAAGCAGGAAGAACTACCAACAAAAGAAGAGTGGCAGATGAAACTGATGGACTATGCTGAGTTGCTGAAATTAACTGGGAAAATTCAGAACCAGCAAGACCAGACTTTCCTGAAAGACCGGAAGAAATTTATGATATATTCGAAAGACAATTGTAATCAATTGACATTGCTTGTAGGGTTGCAAGAAGTTTTGTAAGGAGAACCATAGGAATTATTGTGAAAGAGGACTAAGAAGGAGTTTATTTAGGATATGGATTTTATAGCAATAACTATATTGCTATATTATTTAACTATTATTTAACTATAATTATATTATTTAAAATAAAATGCAAAACCAGAAAGAAAGCTAGAAAACTATTAGTCGAGGTTGATGGAAGTCTTAGGCTGTGATAGCCAAAGGTTTGTTATGTTGTATAGGATGGGATATTTGGAAAATGTGTCCAAAACCAATAAAAATTATATTTTAAAAAAGAGGAAGAGGCTGCAGCAAGGGACTGGAAGCCATGACTAACTACTCAAGCTTGCTGAAACTGTGAGAGAAGCAATGGTATGATGTTCTGCACCCCCTCCATTGAAGACTCCAGGTGTAAATATGTGTGTAAATATATTTCTGAAAGACACTTGTCTCCTCTGTGCCTTTGATTTCCCAATGGAAACACAAGGTGAGTACCCGGAACCCCCTGGAATCTTACTACCACTTGGCAGAGATTGATGCAAACTTCGTAACAATAATTTGCAGTTCAAAGTTAATATTGAAACTATTCCCCTGCAGCTACTGTTTACAGAAGCTTTCAAAGAATGACGAAAACTTGCTAAACAACACAGATGGGGGAGAGAAACCTAAACACACCTTACATTTTACTTCATTCAAATCCCTCTTCCCTTCACGTTGCCATGTTGTGGCTGATTCTTTTTTGGGTTGTAATTATATTATGGAGAAATGCTGCTGATGCAGATAAGGCGGGGGCAGAGAGAGAGAGAGTCAAATGTGATTTTAGAGCACATTAACAGAAGCGGAATTTCCTGATGAATCAATAGTTCCACCTTATTCTCTGTTAATCAGGCCTAATCCAGAAGACTATGTCCTGCTCTGGAGGCTGCAATTTAGCAACAATGTAGGTGAACTGGAACAGGTTTAGAAAAGGGGAACGAAGATGGGCAGGGTTGCAGAAATCAAATCCTACAATGGTTATGGACTAGTAGAGGGGAACTCTTTTAAGTCAAAGGTCCGTGTTTCTTTTGGGACAATCCATCCAAGGGCTAGATGTAAGATCCTGCATGGGAATCAGGCAAGAGAGGATCTCCTAAGGTGAGAGCTGGGAAGGCCCTCCATTTGCTGTGTGAGACAAGGATTAAGATCTACCTTTGAGAGAGGCTCCTGTCTTTCCTTTCTCTTTTTCAAGTTGATTTCTTTCATTGGATCTAGATTAATCTGTTTTTTATGCTACTACGCCTGTTGAAAAATCTCAATGAAAATAAATCGGAAGAAGCAGGAGTGGCGAGGATCAGATGGGTATTTCATTTCAGCAACTTGGCTTCAACCCTGCTTGACGTTAAGAGGTGGAAGCTGAGATAGATGGAGGGAAATAAAATGAATGACTTGCTGTTTCTTGCCAATGGAGAGAGGGTGATCCATCAAAAATTGGTCCTATCTCCTCCGGCTACAAATGGGAATTGGGCAAAAGATTTGACTTGTGCTGTGCTGAAACCCGTTTCCAATTTCTTCTAAAGTTTCTTCCCTCATGAAGGTAAGGCACCTGTTTTTTTCTGTCTCATTCACAGGGCACTTTAAAATAACGGGGGGGGGGGACCTCTGGGGCTTGGGTCCGTGAGGCCATTTGGGTGTAGCCCTGCCATAATGTCATGTGTGGGGCAGGCAATATGCAGCTGATCCAGCACAGGTGAGGACCCTTCGGGCTCATGCCCCAGCCCTGGCTCAGCTGGTTCTGGAGGCAAGGAATCCTGTGCAGGCTGGGATCCCTCAGGTTCAAAATTTGAGTCCGAATCCCAGGCCATCACATGATCAGCAGCAAATGCCAAGCTCCATGTACAGTGCTTTGCAAGCACAGGCAGTCAGCTGATCATCTGTGCTCCACCCACCTGCCAAAATGGGCCTGTGTGAGGGTGGAGACAGAAATGGACTTTGGTACTATGCTTCCCTGTGTGAGGCCAACATTTGACTCCCTCTCTCCAGCCCTCGTGGCATGGCTTAAGCCCAGTGAACAAGGCAACGGACTTGGGGAAGGAGGTTTGAGGCTCTGGCAGGGTTCTAGAACCTTCCCACCTCCTTCCCAAAGCCTTGCCTGTCAGAGCCCTCACGCCTCATTCTCAAAGCCGGACAAGCTCTTACCTGGCTTTGAGAAGGTGCCCTCCTCAGCTGCGCACCGCTCCCACTTCCCTAAATCTTCCTCTGGTGAAGGACAGAAGGATCCAGCCCACTAGACAGACCCAATGTCCCATCCTTCTGATGAGAATTTCACCATCACTGTCTCTCCCTTTTAATAACTTCCGTGTGCAATTTATTTTCTCATTGAGGGAAGCAGAGAATAATAATGAAAAAAACATGGAACAAATTTTTGAAACAGCACTAAACTGTGATGTGGGTCTGCAGAGGCATTTTTAAAGTTGAACCTGACAATGGTGATGACACTTGTCGTACTTAAAGCACACAGAAGAAATGGTTCCATCAGTCCACAGATACTGGTTAAATCAGTTCAGCACCACTGACAGCTGCCTGTTCAAGCTTGTTCATCAGATAATCCATAAATATATTGAATGCTGGAGGTGAAACGATGCTGCTGTGTTGAAGTCGCCTGCAATTGAACTGATCCATCAGTCCTTTCTGATGTAAATCTGAAGACCTGCTAATAAAAGTGTCAAGTGAAAGACAGGGGAGAACTAGGAGAAAGGAGCTTTGCAGATCAATGGAACTGCAGAAAGTCCATTGCTTTCCACACTGATGAGGAGTTATTCATCTGCTTATATATAGCTCTTTTTAACATGCTGTATGGATTTGCCATTGGTATTGCCTTTGTCTGCTGTGTCTGTGAGAGAGATGAATGTTATTCACGCTTTAGAGAAGAGGACCCGAAGCTAAGAGAGTGGTGAATTTGGGGCACCACTGAGTTTTCAATGCAGGTCTTGTTTGTCTAAGACCATCACTCCCACAGGACCAAATGGAGAGCAAGGATCCTGGTACAGAGGATATATTTGCCATTAAATGACCTTAACAGATTGGAGAACTGGACCCAAGCTAACAAAATAAATTTCCAAAGCAACAAATGTAAGGTTCTGTACTTAGGCAGAAAGAACCAGCTGCACAAATATAAGATGGGGGACACCTGGCTTACTAGTAGTACATGTGAAAAAGGATCTTAGGGTCTTAGTGGGTCACCAGCTTAACACGAGTCAACAGTGTAATGCAGCAGCCCAAATGGCTAATGCTATTCTAGGCTGCATCAACAAAAGTACTGTATAGTGTCCAGATCCAGGGAAGTAATAGTACCACTCTATTCTGCCTTAGTCAGATCACACCCAGTTCCTGGAGCCACAATTTAAGAAGGGTCTTGACAAGCTGGAATGTGTGTGGAGGAAGGCAGCCAAGATGATCAAGGGTCTAGAAACCAAGCCTTGTGAGGAACGGTTGAGGGAGCTGGCTATGTTTAGCCTGGAAAAGAGGAGACTGAGAGGAGATAAGACAGCCATCTTCAAATATTGAAAGGAGGATGGAACAAGCTTGTTTTCTCCCACTCTGGATGGTGGGATTTGAACTTCAAGTTACAAGAAAGGAGCTTCTGATGAAACATCAGGAATAACTTTCTGATAGTAAGAGGTATTTGAGAGTGGAATGAACTCCCATGGGAAGTTGTGGATTCTCCTTCATTGCAAGTCTTTAAGCAGAGGCTGGATGTTCACCAGTCTTGGATGCTTTAGTTGAGATTCCTGCATTGTAGAGGCTTGGACCAGATAACCCCTGGACTCCCTTCCAACTTTACGATTCTATGATTCTAGGAACAGTGTGGGACTGTCCCATGAAGATGCTAAAAAATGGATGTACGGAAAAGCACTTATCTAGGGATTCCGGCTAAAGAGATCCAAAATAAGTTATGCATTCTGAGACCACCCATTTAATACACAAAAATAGAACTCTACTGAATCAATTTGTGAACACATCTACAGAAATGAGGCTCCCTGAACAAGGAGATGTTCCAATCCCTCCAGCCAGTTATTGTCCTGAGAGAACTTGTTGTTAATATAATATGACTTGGGTGACTCATTTCACAGCCAGTTTTGAGGTTATTACGAATAAAAACCAGCCTATGCCTTAGGTACTGGAAGGAAGAATGAGTTGCTTTCCCTGTCTTTCATCTTGTTTCTCCATTAGGATGCTACTCTGTTTTATTTTTATTTATTCCACTTATATCTTGACTTTTCTTCTCAGAACTCAAAGCAGCCCTGTATCAGGAAGTTTTTAATGTTCGACGTTTTATTATGCTTTTATATGTGTTGGAAGCCTCCCAGAGTGGCTGGGGCAACCCAGCAACATCATCAACAAAAACAACATTGCTCGTTCTTCCCATTTTATCCTCACAACACCTGGAAGTAAATTAGTGCTGAGAGATCGGGACTAATTGGGAAATGATTTATTACGAATTGAAAAAAAATGTTTACAATTACTTTCCCTCAGAAAAACAGAGTTCTTTTTGTTGGAGATAACCTAGACTGAAATTCCCAGGTGTCAGAAAATGTTATTTATATATGCAACAACTGTGGCCCGAGTTTTGTTAGCCCAAAAAATGGAAAGTGAGCGAGGTCTCAGCTACAGAGGATTGGCAAATTAAGTTGACATAATATGCACAACTTGCAGATTTAATATCTAGAATAAGAGAACAACAATAACATACGTTTAAAGAAGATTGGAAAACATTTACTGAATATATGGGAAATAATTGTATATGGCTGAAAACGCTGACAGCATTAAGATAAATTCAGCAATGATATTGGTCTATAATTTTTTTACTTTTAAAGATAAATTCAACAGAGTAAATAATTTTTGACAGATGTAAAAGTGGAAAATGGATTTGAATGGTTATAGGAAAATATGGAGGGATGTGTGATATGTAAAATGAACTAAGGAAAGAGAAGAAGGGAAGTCACTGGTTATTTCAAGGTTTGTAAAATGTTCATTTGAAATAGTAAAACAGAAAATTTAATAAAAATTGTTATAATTCAAGGGGGGGGGGGAGAGAAATCATGACTAGTCCCAGGGCAACCAGAGAACATGGCTGAGTCCACATTAGTCTCCCTCATCCTAGTCTGAATCCCTATTAAACCCATGGCTCTGTTTCCATGGGGAATAGCTTTCTCTCTGTGTATATATGTGTGTGTAAGGAAGTGCGATTGTGTGCAGATCTGGCCCTGATCACTATCAGAATACAGCCCCTGACAGTTTACCCTAGGTCAGGGCAGTCCAACCTGTGCTCTTGAGGCTTCTTTGGTGGCCCTCAGCAACATTTGATGCTCCAGCCCTTGCTCTGCCTTCCCAAAGTTAAGTGTTGGACATAGGAAGGAGTCATGAGGGCTCTGACAGGGTCCTAGAGTCCTCCATTCTCCTTCCTGAAGCCTTGTTAGCAATTTCCCAACTTTGGGAGGAAGGTTGGGGGCTCTAGGACCCCGCCAGAGCCTTGTGAAGCTGCATTTTAATATTTTAATGTTGTATTTTAATCTCATATTTTAAGTTGTATTTCAGTCAACTTGTTTTTATTATTGGTTGTTAGCCGCCCTGAGCCCGGTCTTGGCTGGGGAGGGAGGGGTATAAATAAAATTATTATTATTATTATTATTATTATTATTATTATTATTATTATTATGCCTCCTTCCCAATGCCTGGTACCTCACTTAGCCAGTTTGGGGAACGCAGCACAAGGGCTCTCTCTCTGTGTGTGCATCAAATTTTTGGACTCGCTCCTCCCCTGTGCAACAAGGCAGTGTGCAACCTGCAGGTTCCATGTTGAAGAACTCTTGCAGCCCGCTTGGTATGAAAATGTGGACTGATAAAGCTTTTACCCTGCTGATGTAACTGCTACTCTACGCCGGCTGCTAGTATAGGCAGTGCCATCTCATAACAATCCACCTGAGCGAGATCATAGCATGGGGCATTTCATCCGTGCATCAAGGCCCATTCCAGGCGGCTGGCCACCCAAAGAGATGGAAGCAATTCAGCTAATAGCCCATTCATGAACTTTTGTGATCACAATCAATGGCGAGGCTTCCCCAAGAGAGAAGGCTGCCTCTCTGCTCTGCGTGACAGAACAACAATATGCCCACAATATGCTTGCAAGAGATCTGCTAATCCATGCCTGCTGAAGCATTCAGCTGTTCAATAACCCCCCTGGCACATTAGCCTATTGATTACTGATCCAGCGATTGAATGGGATAGCCCCATCACGCCCCACACCTGTCACTGGCTCCTTTAATCCTGGGATAACAAAAGGCCATCAGAAGAAAAAGCAAGTGATGAACCAGGGCTTATTTATTTACTAATTAGCATTGATAATTGGCAACTTGCTTATGCCAAGAGTTAATTAAAGTTGTCAGGTTCATAGTCTGGAGTGCCTTTTGCCCCTGTAGGTCCCAAGCACATTGCTGGCAGTTGCGGGTTGTAGAGTCATTTATATTTTGCTGAATTTCCCCCCCAATTGATTGTTAAATTAGATAAATATTCTTTTGCTATCTGTTTGGACTTTTCTTCACAGCACAAGTTTTACATATACCGTATTTTTCATCCCATAGGATGCTCCGTCTCATAGGACGCACCTAGTTTTTTTGGGGGGAAATAAAGGAAATTCCCGCTCTTTATTTCCCCCCCAAAACCAGGTCAGGGAAACCAAACTAGGTCGGGGAACAGCGGTATGGCGGTGCTCCGCCTCCCCGCTGTCCCCCGAGCTTGTGGGGCTGGCTCTGGGGATGCCTGCCCGGCGCGCGGGGCGCTCTGCTTCAGGGCGCCCATGCGCCGGATGGCAGGCTGCTATCCGCAGCTTAGGGAGCCCTGCGGGAACTCCCTCAGGGCTCCCAAGGCTGCGGATGACTGCCTGGCGTGAGGGGCGCTCTGCTTCAGGGTGCCCGCAGGCTGGACGGCAGGCTGCTATCCGCAGCTTAGGGAGCCCTGCGGGAACAACCGCAGGGCTCCCCAGGCTGCGGATGTCTGTCCGGCGCACGCTGCTTAAGGGCGCCCTGCGCGCCGAGCAGCAGGCTGATATCTGCAGCCTAGAGAGCCCTGCAGGCTTGCTGATAGCTTCCTGAAGCCTGTATTCGCCCCATAGGACACACACAGATTTCCCCTTCATTTTTGGAGGGGAAAAAGTGCGTCCTATAGGGCGAAAAATACGGTATTTTACTCACTTAGAAGTAATCCTCACTATGTTTAGTGGGGCTTACTTCCAGGTAAGTGTTTATAGGATTGGGTCCATAGGCTGAAATCCTACACTCACTTACCTGGGGACCAGCTCCATTGAAAATGGACCTTCTAAATAAACATGGATGGCATTGCACTTTTTATTCCTAGGGTTTAGTATGAATCATTCAGTCTCGGTGGAATTTAGAATAGTGTAATATGTGACATTTGGATGGAGTTATTGGAATATGGCTCATGAAAGTGTGTGACTGGGGAGAACTCTAAGGCCAGATAGAGAGGCATGGAGGGTTTAATTTACTCCCTGCATCTGAGTTCCCTCCTGTTTCTTCTGTAACCCAACGGAAATGATGTGATGATACCTGCCTGCTACAAATTTGGATGGCCTAGGTCCAGTATACCTGAAGGAGCATCTCCACCCCCATCATTCTGCCCAGACACTGAGGTCCAGTGCCGAGGGCCTTCTGGCGGTTCCCTCACTGCGAGAAGCCAAGTTACAGGGAACCAGGCAGAGGGCCTTCTCGGTAGTGGCACCCACCCTGTGGAATGCCCTCCCACCAGATGTCAAAGAGAAAAACAACTACCAGACTTTTAGAAGACATCTGAAGGCAGCCCTGTTTAGGGAAGCTTTTAATGTTTAATAGTGTATCTGAAGAAGTTTAATATCTGAAGAAGTGTGCATGCACACGAAAGCTCATACCAAGAACTAACTTAGTTGGTCTTTAAGGTGCTACTGGAAGGAATTTTTTTTGTTTTGACTATGGCAGACCAACACGGCTACCTATCTGTAAATGTTTAATAGGTTATTGTATTTTAATATTCTGTTGGAAGCATCCCAGAGTGGCTGGGGAAACCCAGCCAGATGGGTGGGGTATAAATATATGATGATGATCATGATGATGATGATATAGCACTGAACAAACAAGGGGTGCATTTTCAGTCTGAGGGCCACATTCCCCTCTGGGCAACTTTCCGGGGGCCCACATGTCTGGTGGACAGGACCAGAAGCAAAAGTGAGCAAAGCAGCAACTGCGAATTCATAGGGCTAGTCCCTATGAATGCTTGCACGCCCCTCTGGATCCTCCATCCGGGCATCCAAGACACACTGCAGCTAGGTAAAAATGCCCAGGGTGCAAAACATTTTAAAGGGCAGGGAATTTTCTTCATCCTGAAAGCCATATCCCATTCTGGGCAACCTCCCAAGCACCCCATGTCACTGGTGGGTGGAGGCAGAAGCAAAAGTGGGTGGAGCAATGAATGCAAGTTTTACCTTTGTACAGTAAGCTGGTCTGTACACTCTCACCCTCTAACCTTCATCCAGAGAAGCAAGGGCCATTTTTAGAGTTTGAGGACACTTTCTGGCCAGGCAAAAACACTCAAGATGAAAAACAAGGACAGTGAGGAGTGTGACCTAGGCAGAGAAGTTATGGCCTGGGGAGACTTTTGAGGGCTTTATAGAGAGGGACTTGTTTCCCACCACCTGGCCTGAAGTTCACCATACATTGCTGTGAACACAGAAGCATAGTTTTTGTTACAGCATCTGGTTGGCTACTGTGAGAACAGGATGCTGGATTCAATGGCCCAATGACCTGATGGTCTTCTTATGCTCTTATCTGCATGAACTTTGGGCCTGCATTTGCCCTCTCCCCCTCTTTCTTCTAGCATGGCCACCCAGAGGAGATCTGAGCCTTCTGCTTTTGAACTAAAAAATTACATCCAAAACTGGACCAACTTTGGTTTCTGAAACCACAATCCAGTTTTGGCTTATGATCTTGACTTGATCTCAGTGCTTCTCCCTACTTTTTGATTGGGTTTTCTGGTCCAAGGAGCTCCGCTGAAAGATTTCCTGCCCCCGAGCCAATAAATGAAATGATGTTATATGACCTGCCTGAATCAGACCTTGCTAGGATCAGAGAAGGGTAAAAGAGAACAACAGGGGCCAAATTACCCTTCTTGGGGTGGTTGCAAGCTGGCACAACATCAGTTTATGAATGGGAATCCTGTCTCTGTCGGCTTACTCCAGTGATTGTGATTCCATTTTCAAATCCCCTTGCTAAGTAATGGCTTCTGAAGTGAGTAGAAAGATCAAGATGTAATATGAAAGTGTCTACCCTTTTATGGCAATGAAACTGAAGCTAACAATTTGAAGATGCCTAGCTGAGTTAGTGCTGGTGTGTTTGATGTAGAATCAAGCTGCGTTATGCATATATGTGTTTATGACTAGGTTTCTGTTTATATTTAAATAATGAAAGATTGAAAAAGAAAGGATTGAGCGGGATTGTCCTAAAAAAATATAAACTAGCTCTGCTCTTGTGTATTTAACAGGAGCCTGACATACAGAAATTTAGCAGGTGAAGCTTTTGTGTGGGGATATGCTCAAGACTCCCAGGAGAGGCCGGCAATGGCATTTATTGGAAGGGCAGGGTTATGTCCAAAAGATCAGAGTCAATAGATACATTATTCAGGATCACTGCAGGCAAGGCAAATTTCAGTCTTTCAGTACCCTGGACAGATCACAGTGACAGGTGCCAGTTTGAGAATACCCAAGAAGAGCTGTTGTCTCAGCAGCATGCTGAGGCCCTTTAGAAGGTTTGCTGGTCTAGACCTGCAGGTGAAAGACTCTCTGTCCATGGCCTTCAAGAACTGTTACCAGTGAGAGTAAACAAGGCAGCACCTAATGGACAAATAGACCGACGTTACATAAGGGACCTTGCTAGGTTTCTTAATGCAAGCCAATTGCACCATAGTAGATACCCTTTGCCCAAAGCATATACAACCTACCTGTTTCAGCCAAAGGGTAAGCTGCAATTAATTATTAACACATCCCAAAGTGTTCAGCTTGAGATCCATAGGGGGCGACAACTGGTTGCTACAATTGCAAGAGATATATGTACATGGAAATGAGCAATGGGTGAGAAATGCTTTTTTTAAATAAAAAAAATAGTCACATTTTTAATGCAGATTCCAAAGCACTTAGTAATAAGCAATTTGTTGGCAAGTGTTCTTGAAAAGCCAACTTAATTCTGTGCCCAACGTATCTACAATAAATGCTAATTGCAGAGTAGCTATAGACAATAAAATGGAGCTGAGTTATGACACTGAGGAAAATTACACAGCTCTGATTTCCCCAAAATTGGATTGTAAACCAGATTAGTCATCTTCATTTTGAGTGCTAAGTACCCGGCAGTTCCCACTGATTTCAGCATGAGAATTTTTTTGCTTTTCAGTTCCAAATGGCTGGGACCGACACTGTGATGACAACAAAGTCCCTTCGTTTCTATGCAATTTCTCAATAGTTCTGGGACTTTCACCTCCATGTTTTGCAATGAAGATGGCACTCCTGGTCCTTAGTATTGTGTAGTGTTTATAGGAAGCTATTTAGATATAGATTAATTTATTGAAACTAACTAACTAACTAACTAACTAACTAACTAACTAACTAACTAACCAGTACTGTTTGGGCTGATTGTCATAGCAAATTGACAAAGAAATGGGGCTTTGCTGAAGACCTCATGCCATTTTGTAGACACAACTGGACCATTCCCATTCTCATTCTGTCCACATGCCTCGCTATCCTCCAACCTGGTAAGCCAGAGTTCAAGGACACATTCCGGTGGGGCAAACCCACTCAGGGTATGAAGCAGGGCTGGGGAGGGATGTGCCCTGGGGAGAGTTTTGAGGACCAGATAGAGGTCTGGGAGGCCCTATATAGCTGCTGTGCCTGAGGTTCCTACCCATGATTTAGCTTTACTGGTGTGCTAGGAACAGGAGAAGACAGAAGCCCTGTTCATGCATAGCCTGGATAGCTCATTTGGTTAGTGCTGATAATGCCAAGGCTGCAAGTTCAATATCCATAAGGGACAGCTGGATATTCCTGCATTGCAGGGGGTTGGACTAGATGATTCTCAGGATCCCTTCTAACTACAATTCTACATTACTTGTATGTAGCACACTCACCATAGCTGTCAAGCGTCCCTTATTTGGCGGGACAGTCCCTTATTCCAGCACCATGTCCCGCTGCTGTCCCTTATTGATGATGTCTCTTAAATAAGCTACTGAAGGTAATGGGGCCCTTTCTATGTCCAGCTTGCTTTGTCAACAACAAATTGTGGCTTTTTGTGTGTTGAATATATGCTATATGGTAATTTATGTACCTAATAGGTATCTAAAGTCATTTGCCCGCAACAAAATATGTATTTTCGAGGCTGCTGGTCCCTTATTTTCAAATCTGTAAGTTGACAGCTATGACACTCACATGTAGTGGTGGAAGCTTGGGGCATCCCTGCCCCACTGCCAGCTTTCACATGTCTATTGCTTTATTTAATTTTAGAATAATTTATTCTTTGATTAAACATAAAAGGCATAAGTGGTGTATCAGGACTGGGCAATCTTTTCCAGCTCAAGAGTTGTATGTTGGCCAGCTTTCCAGGGACCACAGTAGTATAGTTTCAGCACACACTCAAACACCCCTCTCTATCCACCACCCAGGGGGGGAAAAAGCATTATCAGAATTCAAACATACATTCCATCTGGATTGAAACACTGAAGGAAGGTGCAGGGCAAGGCTGGTGAGGGGTGTGGCCTGGTTAGAAGAGGTGTGGCTGAGGAGGAGGAGGAGGAGGAAGAGCAACCTGGGGAGAAGTAGATCAGGCTGAGAGGCAGTGATTGGCCCAAAGCCACCCAGTGAGCTCCATGGCAGAGTAGAGATTTGAATCCTGGTCTCCCAAGTCTTAGGCCAACACTGTAGACACCACACAGGCTCCAAGCTTTATGTTTGGCTAGGCTTGCTGAAATGAAATAAAGTTTTCAGCAGCAACGCCCCCACCCCAGTAGCAGAGAGAAGCCTGATTTATGCTGGATTTCCTTTTCAAAAATAATTGAGACGTTCAAAGGTGGATTCTGCAAAGGTTCAATGATTGTACAATGCTACTCAACTGTGAATGGTGCAAAAAATTGCTTTGGGCTCTTGTGTCCCTCCTGAGCTTGCAGGATGATGTGGACTACAAATGTTAATACTTTTAAAAAGAGAAAAATTGGATAAGAGGCAATGATAGCAGTAGTCATTATTACGTGATCTCATTTAGGGCAGGTAACAGCACTGGGTGTCTCAGGGAAAATAGATTTTCAATGGATGTCACAGCCTTCATTTTTTAAGCCTAGTATCTAATGGATTTCAAAAAAAGAAAAAGAAAACAAGATTTTATTATTATTATTATTGATAGCGTGTTTCAAGCAAACTAATGAGCTGTAGTAAATCTGCATACTTATGAAGCCGAATCATTTATTCATGGAGATATCAGTGGAAAGGCTGGCATTAATTCTGTGAGAGGGTTGTTGAGAATACGCACTGCTCCTTGCTTTGTCTCCTCGGAGCTCCCTCTAATATAGGCACATTCTACTTTAAAGACAATTTCCCCTCCTGAAATATTATACAAAGAGATAAATAGCCCCAGAAGGCTGAATTCCATGGCTGTCTGTATTTTAGCTTGGTATCTAAGCTAGCCAAGGCTCATTAGGAACCTCATGAAATGATGGGAAGCAAGCCAGAGACTGCCCTAGCTAACTGGGAATCTGTTTGTCTTCTTGGATACAGGTGCCCAGGACTGTCAGTGCATAATTTCTTTGGGTTGTTTGTTTTCTCTCACTTGGGTTGATCTAGATTGGGGCAGGGGCCCTTTTAAAATGGAGGGCCACATTCCTTTGTGGGTAATCTTCCAGGGGCCACATGCCAGTGGTGGGCAATAGCGGGCAAAGCAATGAGTGTGGATTCTATCCCACTGTACAGTAGGTTGGCTTCTACAAATATTAGCCACACATTTCTCTTTATTCTCCATCCATGCAAGAAGCATGATCAGGAATTAAAGGGAACGTCCAAGCCAGGCAAAAACACACAGAACGATTTCTGCCACTTACCAGAGGAGGAACAGAGGCAGTAGGTTAGGCTGGCCTCAACAGAGCCAGAGCTTTTTCGGCTGTGGCTCCGATCTGGTGGAACGCTCTGTCACAAGAGACTGGGGCCCTGCGGGACTTGACATCTTTCCACAGGGCCTGCAAGACAGAGCTGTTCCACCAGGCCTTTGGCCAAGGTGCAGTCTGACCACCTCCTCTGGCAATCCTCACAGAACTCTAGCCCAATGGTTGCCATTAATCTGATTGGAATTAATTTTCTAATGAAATGATTTTAGAAAGTTTTATATTTTTACTGTTGTTAGCCGCTCTGAGCCCAGCTTCGGCTGGGGAGGGCGGGATATACGGTAAATAAAAGTTATTATTAGTAGTA
This sequence comes from Podarcis melisellensis, assembly GCF_964234715.1. Taxonomy (NCBI): domain Eukaryota; kingdom Metazoa; phylum Chordata; class Lepidosauria; order Squamata; family Lacertidae; genus Podarcis; species Podarcis melisellensis. The sequence continues at coordinate 15,557,682 of NC_138546.1, read as the reverse complement.
GTAGCGTGCAAAGGTAACTGGATGTCCCAGGAGGTGTGCTGCCTTCCAGGTGCAAAGATTCATGGTGTGACAGAGAAGTTGCCAAGTCTTACCAAGCCCTTTCTTTCTGATTCATGTGGCTACAAATGATACTGCCAGACATAGCCTTCAATGTATAGCAAGGGACCATGAGACTCTGTGTAGGAAGCTGACAGGGCCTTGGGGCACATGTGAGTTTCTTTCATCACTCGTTCCTGTTTAAGGCTGTGGCTCAGGAAGAGAGGAACTGGCTGTGCAGGTGGTGTCACCAGGAAAGGTATTTAAAATATTTTAAAATATTAAAGTATTTAATATTTTAAAATATTTAAATATTTAAAATATTAAAGTATTTAAAGGGCTGTCACACGCAAGTTGTGAACAAGATGTGGAGGGTGTGGGGGGCATTTGTGGCATCCCTTGCTAACAGTCTTGTGTGGTACCTTTAACTCATGCTGCAGTCCTGTACCTACTTAGGAGGGAGCAATCCCTGTGCAATTCAATGGGGCTTTCTTCTGAGTAATGCATCGTTCCTTTGGCATGAACCTACCATAGAAATCGGGTTAGCAATTCTAAACCAAGGTAAGGCATACAGTTAGATGTGAAGTATTCACACAACTACAAAGTTTATGTGTCCTTTTGTAAAGGAGAATCAGCACAGACAGAGGCCACACAACGTTTCTGCCAGCAGAGAGGCAATTGTCACAGTAGTGACCTCTTCCAAATTGAAGTAATACACTTTTAAGTTTGGTTATAAAGGTGTTGAACAACAACAGGCCCAGGACAGAACCCTGAAGCACTCCAGTTGTCACTTTTTTTCAGGATGATGATGAACCACTAGTTGGGTTTGTTCAGTCAATGAGCTACACATCCACCTAACAGTTATCCCAGTCCACATTTTACTAGCGTCTCCACTAGAATATAATGGGGGACTTTTGGCCAAAGCCTTACTGAAATCAAGATACACTATGTCCACAGCATTCCACTGATCCACCAAACCTGTAACTCTTTCAAAAAAAGATCTGAGATCCGTCTGGCCACTGATATTGCTAATTCTTTCTTGGCTGAGTTGTTGTGCGGAAGGGGACCCAAGAAAGGAGGGAGAGAAAGCAGGAGGGAAAGAGAGAAGGTGATGGTTGTGTTTGTAATTCTATAAAGGCATTCAAGCAGGCTTCATTTTTTATAAATAATAAATGTCGCAATGAGCTGGCATATTCCTCTTGCTTCCTAAAGAGATTAGGATAATCATAAGTGGGTTAAATTGTGAAATCTGCAGAGCTGTCACAGCTGATTGGCTGCACTCGTGGCATTGTATTGCTGGGAAGTGTGTTCCCTTGCAAATACCTTAATTGAAGGTAACCAAAGCATAAAGTTACAATTTGTTTGGGGATTATTCACAAAGGAATCATAGTTGTGCTTTAATGAGATTATGTAATGAGCATGGCAAACTGCTATTAGTTTTCTTTGATATACAATAGTCGGAAGAAAAAGAGACTCTGTCTAGAAGGCTGACACATATATTTCCAGAGGGGGAGGGGCTTGCTGGTCCTTATAGCCAGAATCCCAAAGAGTCTCATGGTACCCAAAAGATATTTATTATGGTATAAATATTTGCAGACTCAAGCTCACTTTGTTAGATGCCATTTTATATATCTGAATGCAGAAAATGTTATTTTGTCTCAGCTGGAGCTGCATGTCCTAAGACAAGCGCTCTAAAATATAAAATCAGAAGCCAGGATTTACTTGTCTTGTCTTCTGTGTTGCGTCTAAGTTGCCCTGTGCTGGTACATACGGCCCAAGTGGCCCTATTTATTAGGGGTAGAACCTAGGAAAATGCCTTAAGCTAAGTTTAAGCCACTGGTCTATCTCGCTTAGTATTGTCCACACACTCCATGGTTTCAGGCAAGGGAGTTTCTGAACTATACCTAGAGATGCCAGAGACCTGCTGTGCCATGACCCTTCCCCAGGCCGATTCCTTATTTTGCAGCTTCTATCTATCCCTGATAGAACATTTGTGCCTCTTAGGGTCCTTTGTAATAATTTTATCATTGTTTTGTTGCATGCCACCCCAATCTTCAAGCACTGCAAGATTCCAGTGGTTCCAGGCACTTATCCAGGTTTTGGGTTTCCTTTTGGAAATGAGGCACAGCAGAGACTGTGGTGTCTTTAGGATATATGGTTTATTTGCACATATATACACCCTGAGCCTCCAATGGTGCTCTCTCTCTCTCTGCTCTGTTTCCTCTCTGCCAAATTCTCTCCTCTCAACACTGGCTTTATTCCTTCTCACTATCTGTGAGTTGAGGGAGGGGCTCCACCCATTTGCTGCCTCCCACAGAGCCCCTTTATCCCCATTAATGTCTCATCAGCTATCACCTCACAGGAAACTTGTTTGGCTTGATTAGATGTTAACACTTGCTGGATCCAGGGGTTATAAGGGTCTGGTACCCACAGACTCATAACCAATGGGCAAATGCAACACAATTTTTCACATGAAATTTGTGTAGCCAGTGCAACACATTAAAAAAAGGGGGGTGGGAATCCAAGAAGAATCCTGAAAATTACAGGCAAGTTAGCCTGGGAAGGCTACCCAGGCAAATGGGTAGAAAGGTTTGTTAAAGATAAAATAACCAAGCACATAGAAGAACAAACCTTGCTGAAGCGGAACCAGCATGAGTTCTGTCTCATGGATCTTTCAGAGTTTTTTGAGAGTATCAGCAACCACTTAGATCAGCGGTTCTCAACCTGTGGGTCCCCAGATGTTGTTGGACTACAACTCCCATCATCCTTGAGCTCTGGCCTTGCTAGGTAGGGATGATGGGAGTTGTAGTCCAACAACCTCTGGGGACCCACAGGTTGAGAAAGGCTGACTTAGATGGAGGTGATCTGGTTGACGTAGTGTACTTGGATTTCAAAAAGCTTTTAACATTGTACCTCACCAAAGACTTTTGAGAAAACTTAGCAGTCATAGAAGAAGGTCAGGAATTGGTAGAAGGAAGCAGAGAAAATGAATAAATGGGCAGTTCTTTGAATGGAGGGATGCAGAGTCCCCCAAGGATCAGGATTGGGACCTGTACTTTTTAACTTGTTCACAAAAGATCTAGAGTTAGGGATGAGCAGTGAGGTGGTCCAGTTTGCTGATGTTTAGAGCAATTAAAAATAGACTGTGAAGAGCTCCAAAACAATCTCTCTAAACTGGGCAAATTCATGCTATCCATGGCTGCTAGCCGTGATGGCTATGCTCTGCCTTCACAGATGGAAGCAGTAGTGCCTCCACTAACAGTAACACAGTTGGAGGCAGCTGATGGAAACTAAAGGAGGGGAGAGTGCTCTTGTGCTTGGGGAATGCTTGCGGGCTTCCCACAGGCATCAGGTTGGCCACTATGAGAACAGGGTGCTGGATGAGCTGAGGCATTGGCCTGATCCAGCAGGCCCTTCTTCTGTGCTTACTTTTCATGGGATAAAAAGTTAACCACTTTTACCACCCGATGGTTTTTCCCATTAGTGATGTATGGAAGTGAGAGCTGGACCATCAAGAAGGTTGATCAACAAAGAATGGATGCTTTTGAATTATGGTGCTGAAGGAGACTCTTGAGAGTCCCATGGACTGCAAGAAGATCAGACCTCTCCATTCTTAAGGAAATCAGCCCTGAGTGCTCGCTGGAAGGACAGATCCTGAAGCTGAGGCTCCAATACTTTGGCCACCTCATGAGAAGAGAAGACTCCCTGGAAAAAAACCCTGATGTTGGGAAAGATGGAGGGCACAAGGAGAAGGGGATGACAGAGGATGAGATGGTTGGACAGTGTTCTCAAAGCTACCAGCATGAGTTTGACCAAACTGTGGGAGGCAGTGGAAGACAGGAGTGCCTGGCGTGCTCTGGTCCATGGGGTCACGAAGAGTCGGACATGACTAAATGACTAAACAACAACAAACCATCCCATGACTAAGTCTAGTGAGTTGGGGGAAGATTAGACACTTTGTGGGTGTCAGGGGAAGGGCTTGAGGGTGCCACCAATGATCCTTGATGCAGAATTCTTGTCATTTTTAAACCCTGTTTATATACGTGATCTTGGTTGGAAGAAAAAACTTCCACTCACCATAAGGAAGAGTTTATACGTTGTACCTTCTATGTGCCAATTGGTGAAAACCTGACCAGTGAGGGGTTTGTGTTAGGAAATCTGTGAGGGGACTTGAAGAGAATAATCTAAGCCTAAATGGAAGCAAAATGAAGAGAAGCTAGACAAAATCAAATGTGTAAGTCTGAGCCTGGAGGGCATACAACCCGAGGCATTTCACTTGTGAAGAATGTGAATCTTCGTTTCCTCTGAAATTGATTTACATTTGCCAGATTGGCTGACTACAGATATGTTCACTAATCCACCTGCTCTCTACGTCGATCGATTTTCCTATTCTTGAATAAATTGGCTCCCTTCAGACATTAGAGGACCAGGGAAATCTTGGGCAAGCTCAGATCCTGCTTGTTGGCTTCCCATAGGCATCTGGTTAGTCACTGTGCTGGATTCGTTGGGCCTGATCCAGCAGGTTTCTTATGTTCTTCAACTCTGCAAGTAGAGTAATAAGGACTTGTGTCCTGATGGTAAGGAGTTGCTTTAAGGTGTGGTGAGGATGTTTAGGCTTGGCCATTCACAGAGGGAGCAAAGTGGCCAGTCTCCCTGATGTTCTGGTGCAGGAGGAGTCGATTATGTTGGCACCTTTCTGTTAGACCTGGGACTTTCTATATGCAAAGCACATCCTCTTTTATTAGGCTACATACAGCCATTCCCTGGAGGAAGCAATGGAATAGATCTATCTAGCTTCTATCGTGAGCAGCGGTGGAGCCCAGTATTGTCTTATTCCAATTTTGTCTTCTAGGAAACAATTCAAAGAACAACACAGGACAGTGGATGAAAAGTTGAAACTGTTATTGGATCAGATATTAACTGCTGCCCTGGTATATATTGCTTAGCCTTTGGAAGGCTTGCAGTATTCCCTGATGAGATGTACAATTTTGTTGTTTGTGGACACCATAGAAACTTGTATTATTTTACATTTCTCACTATTCAGTGGTGAAGGGACACCAATAACCTTTAAAAGGAAGATGGATCTGGTGACTAATGTCTCCACCATTTCCTAGAAAAAGGGGATTCTGTTCTTTGACTGCCAGTTGTCAGGGCAGGGTTGCAGTAACTGTCTAGGGTGAACTAGGAACCAGAAACCCATTCCTGTGGGTTACAGTATACAGTGGTACCTCGGGTTAAGTACTTAATTCTTTCCGGAGGTCTGTACTTAACCTGAAACTGTTCTTAACCTGAAGCACCACTTTAGCTAATGGGGCCTCCTGCTGCTGCCACGCCGCCAGAGCATGATTTCTGTTCTCATCCTGAAGCAAAGTTCTTAATCTGAAGCACTATTTATGGGTTAGTGGAGTCTGTAACCTGAAGCATATGTAACCCGAGGTACCACTGTACAGTAAAAAGACCTTGTGGAGGAAGATCTGAGGGGAAGGGGGGGGAAGCCCATTTCCCATTAAAAATCCTCTGATTTGGCCCTCACAGGCTCTTTCTCCCAGACTCATCCTGAGTAATAGACCTCTTAATTCAGATTGGGGAGGCCAAAAGGCTCCCAAGACAGGCCTTCAGGCTGGCTCAGAAAAATTACCCTCAGTCTTCCAATCAGAACTAAGGTAATTTCTGATTTGATCCGACAGGCTGTAGGGAGCTTTCCCATCTCTGAATAATGCATTTTCTCTTTACATTTAAATGTGTTTCTAAGAAGAAATTTGACAACAAGTGACTTATCCATTCATGAAATTCAACAAAGACTGGGAATGAAAACAGCCATCGATGTTTCGTTTTCATCACTAGTCGGGCCTCGTACAACCCAAGATACTCAACTTCAAATTTCATTTCTAACTTAAGCCCCACAAATTCTTAACTCAAGCTCCACAGATTATGACTGTTCTTTACAGATATTTTGTCCAGCCCTGGAGGAGATGGCAGTTCCACCCAGCAGTCTGGAGTAGATGGGGAGACTGGGCACAAAACAGATTCTTGAACCTGAGGCAGGGATGCAAGAAAGAGAATTGTTTTCCATTCCAGTCTGTATTCATCACCTATCACTTATTTTCATTTTCCACCAAGGACAGGTGGAAATCTCAGCGCAGATCTTGCTTGTTGGCACTGGTGCTGCATACGTCATCTGTAAGGAGTTCAACCCATTGCCTGCCCAATAAGAGAAAGGGATTCTCTGGCAACAGAAGGGGCTGTAAGATCTTATCTGTCTCAGCTTGCTTCATTATTTATTTTTCTCATCCTGTTAGTAAAACCTGTGAAAGAGCAACTTGGGTGGTCTTCATTGCCCACCTGAATCCTAAAGAACCCTTTCCTTAGGCATCCAGAACCTTTGAGAGAACCTCCATATAGCTCAGTAATACCTGCTCTGACTGGCAACAGCCCTCTATGGTTTCAGGCTGAGGATCTTCAACCTGTAGTCTTCAGGGACTGAATTTGTGACCTCTGGTATGCAAGGGATGCATTCTTCTACTGAGCAGTTGTTGTTATGTACTGAAGTTCTCACCCTGGGCCAGAAGGGGGATACTGTAGATAGTTCAGGTCCACATATGCAAATAAGGGATCGAAAGTGACGTTCAGTGATTGGATAGTTACAGAAAATGGTTACTGTTGCATTCTAGTGGAGCTCTATATAAGCAGGCTGGCTGAGCCCTTCAGTTCAGTTCTGTTCTGGCCTGTGAATAAACAAGAACTGTTTGAAGAATCGCTGTGTCGTCTGATATGTTCACCCACAACTTAGCAGTTGTCCTTCCTCAGCTTTGAAGGGCTAATGGGGCTGTAGGTGGGCCGATGTTTACCAAATGTGGAGCAGGATAAAATTGTTTTCTGGAGCCGCTTGAGGAACCTGCAACATGAGATGTGGATTTGTATAATAAATTTTAGATTACTATTGGCTGTCGGGTTTCAATTACAGAAAAAACATCATTCTCACATGTAATTACCCAAGAAATTACCATAGCAGCAGATCCATTCATTGAATTACAGGACATAACTGCTCCTTCTGATTACATCTTTGGTTTATAGGACAGCAATCACATGTGTGCGCTGAGGTCTGACAATTCAGCCTTTTCAGGATTAAAGCAGATGTAAAAATGGCTGATAAGGAGCCATTGATTTCTGCGTCGCCAAGAAAAGAAATGAAAGAAGTTAATTGCAGCCTGTGCACTTTGATGAGTGGCGACTCATCCAGGCACTTTTCACGTCGGGGATGAATTTCAGGGCCAAATGTTATAACTTTATTTCATTCGTGACAGCCTCCCTGCAGATCAGATGCCATGTGGCCCAAAACATTTGGAGGGCATCAGGTTAGGCAAAGCTGGAGTTGGCCCACTGAAATCACAGAGAATATTCCAGGAAAAAGGATACCAAATCCCTGCTTGGCTCATGATCAGGGGTGGAGGAAAGGGGGGCTGTGTCATCACTGAGGGGGGTGACATTCGGCGCGCTGCTCTCCCTTGACTTCCAAGCCTAACCCAAGCCGCCGGGGGAAGAGGCAGAGCTGCGGCACCTTGCCAGCAACCTTCCCCCTTTGTTTTGACAGCTTGGGGGAGGCTTGGGAGTCGCGGGTGGGCGGTGTGCCATTGCCCCCCACTCCAGGGCTGTTTCTGGATCAAACCCGGGGATACAAAACCAGAACAAAAACACCATGATACAGCTTTAAAGCGGGTCAAAGAAGTGGGTTAACTTAACAAAGAATAAACAGAGATGAATTAAAAGCTAAACAATGCCTCCCCCCTTTCTTTCCTGCCCTGGATTATTTCTTCTAATAATCAACAAGTCCAGAAATCCAGAGACAGTGTTAAATTAGGTTAGGATGCAGAAACTTCTACCTATGCATGCCTTCTGAAAAATCAGTTTCTTTTCAAAAGGTCTTGGGAGATTTCTGGTGGCAGATGTGAGAGGCTTCAAGAAAATGTGGGAAAAGAGCCTTCCAGGTCAGTGGAGATGAAGTTTCTGAACATCAGGCACAGGGAGGAACACCCAACCCATTGGGTTCAGTTGCCTTAGTGGGAGCCATATGGGGAACCTAATAATTGGTAATCCACCATGAATTGGTAATCCATAACAATGATCCCATGATCCATAAAAGCAAAAGGACCTTCCATTTCCTTTCTCCTCCTCTTCTTCATTCTCTCAAATGTAAGGGAGATGGTAATGATAGCTGATTTTGAGTCTCCTGATGCTGACAGGGGGATAATGAATAAAATTGGCCTTAGTTATAAAATGAGACCCTAGAAGAAAATTATCATCAAGCTCCTAAGTGGTTGTAATCGGTAAGAAGCAGAAGAGAAAGCTATTTAAATAAGGCTCCAGCTGCAAGGATTCTGAAGGGTTTACACACATTCTGGTGCCTTTGTTTCCTTACTTTGACACCATGATGATGACAAAGTGATTTTTTATTATTATTCAAAAAATATGTCTGGAATGCGCTGTTCCGACTGCAAACAAAATATATTATTAGGTCTCCAAAAGTGGAAAACTTGGGAATAATCTAAAAAAGGGAAGGATGTTCCATTTCTGTACTCAAATCTGTGATGCTGACACAAACCCAGGCTGGATCTAGACACATCAAAAAAGCATTTTAGGAAAACACATTGTAAACCTCATAGTGAGAAATTACGTTGGCGAAAGACGGGACTCCACAGTGCCATCTGGTGTCATGGTGTTATAATGCTTATCAAACGCTTTTTCTTTACTAATGTAGCTGAGTCCCAAGTCTTTGCACCTTCAAGAAAACGTAAGAAGATGAGATCCTGCTGCATTGGGCCAATGGCCTGCCTAGTTCAGCATCCTGCCTTGACAGTAGCCACTCAGATGCCTGTGGGAAACCTTCAAGCAGGATAGAGCCCAAGAGCACTCTGCCTTCCTTTGGTTTCTGGTAACAGGTATTTAAAAGCATACAGTGGTACCTCAGGTTAAGTACTTAATTCGTTCTGGAGGTCCGTTCTTAACCTGAACCTGTTCTTAACCTGAAGCATCACTTTAGCTAATGGGGTCTCCCGCTGCCGCTGTGCCGCCGGAGCACGATTTCTGTTCTTATCCTGAAGCAAAGTTCTTAACCTGAAGCACTATTTCTGGGTTAGCGGAGTGTGTAACCTGAAGTGTATGTAACCTGAAGCATATGTAACCCGAGGTACCACTGTACTGCCTTTGACTATGGAGGCAGAACACAGCCACCACAAATAGTAGCCACGGACAGCCTTATCCTCCACAAATTTGTCAAATCCCATTTTAAAGCCATCTATGTCGGTGGCCATCACTGCCTCCTGTGGGAATGAGTTGCTGTAAAAATTGTGTGCTCCATGGGACTACACTCTGTGCAGATGTAACCCCATTCAATTGCAAGACAAGTGCAAATGATATTTTAAGAGCATAAGGGTAGCCAAAGGCCCTTTTACTCTAGTATTCTGCTCTCTCATGGTGGCCAACGAGATGGCTTTTGGGAAGCCCACATGCAAAAGGTGAACACATCACACTTTCCTTTCCTGTGATTCAGGAAACTGGTATTCAGAGGCACTTTATCAGGAGGGGAGCCTCTGTTGGTGGCACCACCGCCAGCTGCTGCCTGATTGGGACTGACCCATAACAGGGCCTTCTTGGTGGTGGCTCCCTATTTGTGAAAAGCCCTCCTTGGTGAGGCGCATCTGTCTCCATCATTACTCACATTCAGGAGGAACTTTAAAAGATTCCTGTTTGATGGCTGAGCGACACTACCCCTGGGCACCTTGAAATGATTAGCTCTGAGGGTATGTGATGTTTCTAAATGTATTTGGATGTTCTGAATTGATTTTAGATGATTGAAATATGCTTTTCATTTAACTTTAATTCCACTGTTTTAACATGTCGACGTCTGGCACCGTGGCCTCCTCAAGGAGGAAGAGCAACATAGAAATGGAATAAATAATTTTAACTTGAAATTGTGAAGCGTTCTGTGTTTGTTCCAGTAACTTGCACCCAAACCTACTACATTCATAACCAGCACTTGGAACTAAACTGGTAAGTGTGTGAGGCTTTTTTTTTACCAGTAGATCTTTTAAACTCAGCTAGGTTGCTTCTGGGAATCAATAAATGTCAAATATAAGCAGAGGTTCAATAGGTTCTGAAGCAATTTTAAGCCACTCTTTCTCTGTTGTCCCTTCGGTGAATTCTTACATAACGGCATCCCCCCCCCCCCGCTCCCCTCAGAAGTTGCCTTTCAGATTTTTCATTAAAATGCATTGCTTGCAGAGACATCCTGTGGGCATAAATAATAATAGCTTTTGAAAGCGAATATATCATTCCTGGATAAGTAAGCTGCAAAATAAGAAGCAGGAAATTGATCACTTCCTCTGGAAGTTGTCATGTTTTTAGCCTGAGGGGGTCTGACCTGCTTTCCATCACCCCTCATATTTGTTTGCCCCCCAACTAAATTATATATAGGGCTCATCAGTGCTATGCATTGAAAGCACTATTACACCACTTGAAACAGTCATAGCTTCTCCCAAAGCATTCTGGGAACTGAAGCTTGTTAAGAACTGAGAGTTCTTAGGAGCCCCCCCCCCTCACAGATCTGCCATTTTCACTGTTCCCCACAAAGAGGGATTTATTGTTAGACCACCCTGGGAATATCTGAACGAGTCGATAAAATAGCTCCAGTGAAGCTCTTGCCTGCCTGGCTGTGATGAGCATGTGTAGAAACTAACCCAACCGCACAAAGGTAAATAACAATTGTTGCTCCACCCACTATTGCTTCTGGCCCCACCCACTACTGGAATATGGCCCCTGTGAGGTAGCCTAGAAAGGAATTCGGCCTTCAGATTGAAAAAGCTTCCCTCACCCTGGGGTGGTTTCTTTAGGGCTGGCAATTACTGCAACCCAACACTTGATTTCTTTACAAGTCCATGGCTACATTATCTTCACCTTCAGATAGAGCATTAAGTGTGAGTGTGTTGGTGTATCTATATATCAATATAGATATCTATATATATCTCTATATAGATTTATCTCCTTCTACAGCTGCAGATTTAGCATGCAGAAACAATTAATTATCACCTCCTTCTAATCAAGGTAAGATGCAAATTTAGGCACTAGGTTTGCAAGGATGGGAGGGGGGGACACTTGCCGTTATCATGTGTTGTAAGCTAATGTTGGCTGCAGGAAGCTGTCTGAAAAAAGTTGCTTTTTGGTTAAATTCCCTACAGCTCAGTTGTCTTCACAGCAGTTAGCTTTCAGAGACTTAGGGTTGTATCCAACAACATTTTCTTCAAAGCAGACCCTTTGAGATCTATGGATCCAAGTTACTGGTGTCCATTGAGGCATCTCTTTATTAGCTGCAACCGGCAAAATTCTTGCAAGGATCTTAGCAAACTGTCTCCTAACTTTATCCGAAGCTTTGAAGATGCTCAAACTCAGAACGAAAGTGAGAAATGTGCTAAGAGGAAGGCACGTTTGGCAAACCCTCACTGTGATCTCCTCCCGTCTGGAAACCACTCTGGAAGGATGTGTGGATCCAGAATTGGCCTTCACAGTCACTTACGGACTCACTGTTAAGACTGTGTTTATGGAAGACATTCTTACTTGGCTACGAGTGAAAGAAGAAGAAGAAGACGACGACTCTGAGTAGAACACAACCCTGAAATTCAAACGTTGTTGCGACATGGGCGCTGTCACTGGAAACCTGCTCATCTTGCATGGGATATAAAGGGTACTTATTTAGCATAGTCTGCTAAATGGGAAAGGTTTTGACTATGAAAAAAAAGAACACCACAATGGAATTTAATTGAGTGAGACAAGAGGACAATGTTTATCCCGAATAGCAAAGCTGGACTTTCTCAACTTTGGTGGGAGGTTTTGATTCATTTCTATTCCCACCCTGGCCTGTGATTTAATGGCCTTGCAGTGCAAGTCTATCTGGGCCTACTCAGAAGTAAATTCTATTTGGTCCAATGGGGCTTACTCCATGGGAAGCGAGTATAGGATTGCAGCTTCAGTTTACCATTTGTACAACTGAGTTGTTCTGCAGCTTGGTCCCAACTCTAATTAAATTGGAATGTAATGTCTTCAACACAACTGTAATCCTGGTGTTCTTTTTTTTTACATCGATCCGATCCCATTCTTCTGTTGAATAGAAGTTTAATTAAAATGGAATGTTCAATGCACAGACAAAGCCAAGTCTTTTGAGTGTACTGGGATTGAAACTGAACTCATTTTTTAAAAAATTGAGATGCTGTAAAAGAGCATGATGATTGGCGGTACAAACGCAGAATAGTGAAAGTTTGCAGAAGCAAATGTAATTCGGTTTATGTGGCCAAACTGGTGTGGCATCACTTTATGGGAAGTAACCATCCCACTTTATTCTGTATTTGTAAGACCTCTTCTGTGTTCGAAAAACCACACAGATGGAATCCAGAGAGAAAAATCCTGATAACAATTTACTGAGCAAAACTGAACAGAAACAGACTATAATTTGAGAAGAAAGGTACAAAGAGGTTTTATCTTTCTTGGCTCAGGCCTTGTACATAGAAGGGAGATATTTAACCAAACATGTAGAGGAAATACTCCCTCAGAACTACACACCCAATGATGCCACCCTGCCTGGTTGCTAAGCAACACCATCACTCATCACCTAGGCTAACACCAACAGAATTAACCCTTAAGTCGCAAGCTGAATGGTATTTGCTGATGCACTTCCAGCCACCTGCAGTACTGTGTCCAGTTCTTGCTCTTTAAGAAACAGAGACAAATTGGAGGGCAACAGAGATGATCAGCAGCATGGGGGAAGTCCTATGGGGGAAGGTTGCAAAAAATAGGAATACTGAGAGGACTATCATAGCACTCTTCAAAAAACCCGAAGGGCTGTCATAGCCTCCACTTGTCGGAGGCAGGATGTCTCTGAGTAGCAGTTGCTGGGAACTGCAAGTGGGACGAGAACTGTTGTAGTAATAATAATAATAATAATAATAATTTATTATTTATACCCCGCCCATCTGGCTGAGTTTCCCCAGCCACTCTGGGCGGCTCCCAATCAGTGTTAAAAACAGTACAGCATTACATATTAAAAACTTCCCTGAACAGGGCTGCCTTAAGATGTTTTCTGAATGTCAGGTAATTCTTTATCTCTTTGACATCTGATGGGAGGGCGTTCCACAGGGCGGGCGCCACTACCGAGAAGGCCCTCTGTCTGGTTCCCTGTAGCCTCACTTCTCGCAATGATGGAACCGCCAGAAGGCCCTCGGCACTGGATCTCAGTGTCCGGGCTGAACGATGGGGGTGGAGACGCTCCTCCAGGTATACAGGACCGAGGCCGTTTAGGGCTTTAAAGGTCAGCACCAACACTTTGAATCGTGCTCGGAAACGTACTGGGAGCCAGTGCAGATCTCTCAGAACCGGTGTTATGTGGTCCCGGCGGCCACTCCCAGTCACCAGTCTAGCTGCCGCATTCTGGATTAATTGCAGTTTCCGGGTCACCTTCAAAGGTAGCCCCACGTAGAGCGCGTTGCAGTAGTCCAAGCGTGAGATAACTAGAGCATGCACCACTCTGGCGAGACAGTCCACGGGGAGGTAGGGTCTTAGCCTGCGTACCAGGTGGAGCTGGTAGACAGCTGCCCTGGACACAGAGTTAACCTGCGCCTCCATGGACAGCTGTGAGTCCAAAATGACTCCCAGGCTGCGCACCTGGTCCTTCAGGGGCACAGTTACCCCATTCAGGACCAGGGAATCCTCCACACCTGCCCGCCTCCTGTCCCCCAAAAACAGTACTTCTGTCTTGTCAGGATTCAACCTCAATCTGTTAGCCGCCATCCAACCTCCAACCGCCTCCAGGCACTCACACAGGACCTTCACCGCCTTCACTGGTTCTGATTTAAAGGAGAGGTAGAGCTGGGTGTCATCTGCATACTGATGAACACCCAGTCCAAACCCCCTGATGATCTCTCCCAGCGGCTTCATATAGATATTAAAAAGCATGGGGGAGAGGACAGAACCCTGAGGCACCCCACAAGTGAGAGCCCAGGGGTCTGAACACTCACCCCCCACCACCACTTTCTGGACACGGCCCAGGAGGAAGGAGCGGAACCACTGTATGACAGTGCCCCCAGCTCCCAGCCCCTCTAGACGGTCCAGAAGGATGTTATGGTCGATGGTGTCAAAGGCCGCTGAGAGATCCAGCAGAACTAGGAAACAGCTCTCACCTTTGTCCCTAGCCCGCCGGAGATCATCAACCAGCGCGACCAAGGCAGTTTCAGTCCCATGGTGAGGCCTGAATCCCGATTGGAAGGGATCCAAATGGTCCGTTTCCTCCAGGCATGCTTGGAGTTGTTCAGCAACCACCCGCTCAATCACCTTGCCCAAGAATGGCAGATTTGAGACTGGACGATAGTTGGCCAAATTGGCCGGGTCTAAAGATGTTTTTTTAAGAAGCGGTTTAATGACCGCCTCTTTCAGCGGGTCTGGGAAGGCTCCCTCACAGAGGGAAGCATTCACCACCCCGCAGAGCCCATCGCCCAGCGCTTCCCGGCTCGCTTTTATCAGCCAGGATGGGCAAGGATCAAGGAGACAGGTGGTCGGTTTCACTCGTCCAAGCAGCCTGTCCACATCCTCGGAGGTAACAGATTGGAATTGATCCCATATAACAGGACCAGACAGAACTCTAGCACTCTCCCGCCCTGGCCCTGCTCCCACGGTGGAGTCTACCTCCTTCTGAATCTGAGCGATTTTATCTGCAAAAAACTTTGCAAAAGCATTGCAGGAGATCTTGGGGTCCCTACCAGGCCCCGGTGGTACAGGTGGTTCCGATAAACTGCGAACCACCTGAAAAAGTCTCCTGCTGCTGTTTTCTGCAGATGCAATGGAGGCGGCGAAGAAGGCCCTCTTCGCTGTCGCCATTGCCACTTGGTAGGCTCGACGTTGAGCTCTAACCCGTGTCCGGTCTGATTCAGAATGAGTTTTCCGCCACCGGCGCTCTAGCCGTCTCAACGATTGTTTCATCACCCTCAGCTCCGGGGAAAACCACGGGGCTGTCCGGGCTCCATGCAATCGGAGAGGGCGCTTCGGAGCCAGACAGTCAATTGCCCTGGTTAACTCCGCATTCCAGCGGGCCACCAGGGAATCAGCTGAAAGGCCATCAACTTGGGATAAAGCATCCCCTACCATTCTCTGGAAGCCAATTGGATCCATTAAGTGGCGGGGGCGGACCATCCGAATCGGTCCCACCTCCCTGCGGAGGGGAAGGGTTGCGGAGAAGTCCAGTTGCACCAGGAAGTGATCTGACCATGGCACTTCTTTTGTTTCGCTTTTAGTTAATGTCAGATCACCAACATCCGTAGAGGTAAACACCAAGTCTAAGGCATGTCCGTGGCTATGAGTTGGGCCAGATGTATTCAGGGACAGCCCCATGGAGGCCATGCTTTCCACGAAGTCCCGAGCGGCTCCTTGTAAGGTCGTGTCGGCATGGATGTTAAAATCCCCCAGGACAACCAAGCTAGGTGTCTCCAGGAGCATATCCGCCACGACCTGAAGCAGCTCGGGCAGGGAGTCCTTGGTGCAGCGGGGAGGTCGGTACACCAGTAGGAATCCTGTACTGCCCCTATTGCCCAACTTCCAGAACATGCACTCAGAAAACTGGGTCTTCCCAATAGGACGCCTGGTGCAGACTAATGACTTCCTAAAAATCACTGCAACCCCCCCTCCCCGCCCACATGACCTGGGTTGCTGTGCGTAAGAGAAACCTGGTGGGCAAGCAGCGGCAAGGACAGGCCCATCTGCTTCATCCAACCAGGTCTCTGTCACACATGCCAGGTCAAATCCTCCATCCACAATCAGGTCGTGGATGGCAGTGGTTTTATTCATCATTGACCTGGCATTGCACAGCAACACTTTCAGGTCATGTGTGTTTCCCGGTCCTGCTTGTCTACTTCCAATAGGCATCTGGTTGGCTACTGTGAGAATGGGATGAGACTTTGGCCTAATCAAGCAGGGATCTTCTTATGTAGCAAGGGAAAGCCCACTGGCCCTCCAGGTGACTGGCTCCTTTGTTGAACTACTCTTCCCATCCAGACGTTTCACCTCATGTTCAACTGACAGGAGTTGGAGTCCCAACAATATATTGACCGCCACAGTTTCCTCACTCTTGTCACAGGCTCTGTGAGCAGAGGACCAGTAAATGCATTGAGGTCAGGGTTGGGGCCCACAGGCACAATCTGGATTCCACTTTCACACTGATCTCCCCTCTGTTCAGAAAAAGTGAATAAATGCCACAGCAGATCCTATTTAGTTCAGCAAGCCAATGCCTCTTGCTGTCTGTTTTTTTTTTAGTCTAGCAAACGAACTTCCCATGTTTTTCCACAGAAGGAAGTGAGTGACATAGGCCAATAAATATTTTCCCAACCTCAGATTTATACATCTCTACTCTGAGAGTTTGATGCAAAGCTAGGTCTATCATGCTATGTTTATTTATATGCCACAGCATATGTACAATGCATCTGGAGAGGCAAATTAACATTATCAAAATGCCAGTTGCCATATGAGGTATATTATCTAGATGGTAGGTTTTCCTTCAACTTTAATCCCATTTACTGACATTCTAAACTTTCTTTCCTCTTCTCTTTTTAATAAGAAAAACCACATTTTTTTAAAAAAAGTTTTGACTAAGACAGCTATCTATCAAGGCTTTGAGACTCAGTTTACAAGGCTACCCTTTTCCATGTTGAAGCCTGATTAACTTTGCCTCCTTCTTTAAGGGATTTGTAAATGTTGGTGTTAGCAGTACTACTCTCACTAGACGTTCATTGAGCAGTAGCGCAACCCCAAGATAAGGACGGTTGGGAGATGATCTATAACGAAATCAAGAAGGTCCTTAAGTGGACTTTTCCTAAGAAACCTGAGGCTTTTCTCCTGGTCATGGTTGGCCAACTGGTGCCAAAGAAGGACAGGACTTTTTTCATGTACGCTACTACAGCAGCAAGAATTCTTCTGGCAAAGTATTGGAAGATGCAAGAACTACCTACTCTGGAAGAATGGCAGACAAAGGTGACAGACTTCATGGGACTAGCAGAGATGACCGGCAGAATCCGAGACCAGGGGAAAGAGACAGTGGAAGAGGACTGGAAGAAATTCAAAACATATCTTAAAAACTGTTGTAAAATTGAGGAGTGTTAAGATGTCAAGGGGTAAGAAGTAGAGAATTACAGCTGTAACTAATAAGTTTAAGGAAATCTAATGAAAGGGAACTAATAGACAAATTGACTAAAGGGTTGCTAAAGAATTGTGGAATAAGGATGCAGTGAAAGGGAGGTATGGGGAAGTCGGTATATGTTTAATGTTGTGTATGTTTTTGTTTTGTTTTGTGTTTGTTTTTTATTATGTGTTTGAAAAATGAATAAAAATTATTTTTTTTAAAAAAATAATGGATTTGTAAATGTTGAGTTCCTCTTGTGAATGCATCACTTCATTGAGTTGCTTTGTATGATGTTCATACACCAACCAGTCCAGTGTGTGGAGGGAAGAAAGTGAGCTTGGGTCCCCCCCATCCACCTGGTAGCTAGAGATTTAAGAGGGCATCACTTTTCTTTCCATCCTGGATTCGTTTTTTGCCACACTGTTTCCATTCCCCTGCAGTTCATCTTCTGCCAAAAATTACATTATTTTTTTGTTGTTATTCCATAAATTACAGTGTCGGGTCCCACCTGGAGTATTGTGCTCAGTTCTGGACACCACAGTTTAAGAAGGATATTGACAAGCCCAAACATGTGCAGAGGAGGGCAACCAAGATGATCAAGGGTCTGGAAACCAAGACTTATGAGGAACAGTTGAGGGATTTGGGTATGTTGAACCTGGAGAATACATGACTGAGAGGACTCTGACCAACCAGAGGGACGAGCTAAAGAAGAGCAGCTGCAGGTAGAGGGGCAGGAAACAGTCTTAACACTACCAGCCTCAAACCAACTACATTGATAGGATCAGCTTCTCTCACTCAGCCGCCATACAGCTGAGGGAGAGGCGGTGGGCAGACCGTGTGGGGCAGCGCGGAGCCTGTAGGTGCCCAAGCCACTGCGTCGCTCCCAGGAGAGACGTGTGGCTCGGGTGCACTGCAGGCCCCGAGGTGAGTGCCTTCTAGCATTTTGTCACCCCCCTTAGTGGTGACACCAGGGTGGCCCACCCCCACTGCACCCCCTTCCTCTGCCCCTGCAAGAGGAGGAGGAGGAGTTTGGATGTGATATCCCGTTTATCACTACCCGAAGGAGTCTCAAAGCGGCTAACAGTCTCCTTTCCCTTCCTCCCCCACAACAAACACTCTGTCAGGTGAGTGGGGCTGAGAGACTTCAGGGAAGTGTGACTAGCCCAAGGTCACCCAGCAGCTGCATGTGGAGGAGTGGGGAATCGAACCTGGTTCACCAGATTACGAGCCCACTGCTCTGAACCACTACACCACACTGGCTCACACCGAGCTAGATGGAGCCATGTCCTGGCTTCACATATGGTGCCTTCCTGGGTCCCAGTGTTCTGCATTCGCATGATTATTCTGGATGCCTAGAGCAGCCGCGGTGAAAGAATTGCAGCCGAGAATCTCCGAGTTAAAAACGGGGTTTCCCCACTTATCCCCAGTCGCTGCAGTGAAGTTGTCAACCTGTCACTCTGAAGGCGGTTCCACAGCTGTAAGGACAGTGTCTCCCTGCCATGTCTTGTAATAAGCGATCCTCTTTTGGCAGGGCGGACAGCAAGCTACGAATGACTGATGAGCCATCTGAGTGATGGCATTTCGGCGTTGCCCAAAGCTAATGCAAGATGAGCAGCTGTGGCCGTGTAGGAAATCGGCAGTGCTCAGAACAGCCGGGAGCAAAAAAAGCGGAAGCTCAGACAGCGGAGCTAAATCAGGGGCAGAATGCAACTCCCACCACTCCTGACCATCTACAACCATTAGACTGGGTGGAATTAGATACTACCAGACACCCAATGACTGCCTTAGCTGCCTTACGCTGAATCAGACCACTGGTCCATTGAGCTCAGTATTGTCTAACCCAGGCATAGGCAAACTCCGGCCCTCCAGATGTTTGGGACTACAATTCCCATCATCTCTAGCTAACAGGACCAGTAGTCAAGGATTATAGGAATTGTAGTCCCAAACATCTGGAGGGCCGGAGTTTGCCTATGCCTGGTCTACACTCACTAGAAGGAGCTGTCCAGGGAGGAATCTCTCCTAGCGCAACTTGGAGATGCTGGGATTGAACCCTGTACCTTCTGCATGCAAGGTGTGGGCTCTACCTCTGAATCATGACACTTTCCCAAAGCATAGGTAGCTCCTTAATACTGAGTCAGACCACTGAGCTACAATCTTCAACTGAGCTACAATCCTGCTCCATTGTTCTCGTCCCCTGTAATGTCTATATCAGACTTCCTCAACCTCAGCCCTCCAGATGTTTCTGGCCTACAACTCCCATGATCCCTAGCTAGCAGGACCAGTGGTCAGGGATGATGGGAACTGTAGTCTCAAAACATCTCAGGGTTGAGGAAGCCTGGTCTAAATTAACACAGCGCACTGCATGAAGTTACTGGGCCATGCTTTGCCTTGTCCCCACTTCACATCCCTGATTACCAGCAGTGGAGAGGTGGGATCGTACAGCAGGATATCATGTACAGAGCCCATGAGTGTAAATTCTAACTTCAATTAAATACCGATGCGGCCTGAACTGGGGATGACTACCAGGAAAGGGATCCAGGGGTTTGTGGTGGTGAGCTCGATTGAAAATGTTGACCCAACATGTAGCAGCAGTGACAAAAATAAATTCTGTGTTCAGCATTGGTTAGGAAAGGGATTGTACGATATCATGATGCCTTTTAAAAATGGAACATCTAAACATGGAATATTGTACACAGTTCTGGTCACCTCAATAGCTCAGAAAAGACATTGTAGACTAGAAATGGTGCTTCCATCGTGCTTGATTTAGAAGCTGCAGTTAGTGCAGAATGCTGCTGCACTATTGCTGACAGGAGTGAGACTCTGTCAGGATATAAAACCTTTGCTCAGAGACCTGCACTGGTTGCCCATTCTCTATCATGCCAAATTCAAGGTGTTACTATTAGTACTTAAAGCCCTTAACAGCATAGGATAGTTTACTCGCAAGATCACTTTACCCCATATATGCCCCCTCAACTGCTTTGATCTGCAGAAGTGGCACCATTACAGGCGCCACATTACACGTTTGTTAGAAATCCATCTATTTGTGTGGTAGTGGCCACACTTGGGAACTCCCTGTTTATTGATATCAGACAGGTGCCTTCACTGTACCTGCTAAAGTCATTGTTGATCAAGAAAGCCTCTCCTGCCATGTGGAATGTTGGTGTGTGTTTTAATGTGGTTTCTAGCTGATCATTGATTTTAATCATTTTGTTTTCTATAGTTGTTTGTAACAGTTCTCTACTGATAATTTGGTATCCTGAGGTTTCCCATCTCTGCTCTTGCAAGCTCCGCCGAAATAATTCAATTGCAATGCAAACAGTTTAAAAACCAAGAACATCCATTTTCCCCACACCAGAGATATTAAGACATCTTGCTTTAAAATTAAACGTGTGATTCATAATAGAGCATGGCAAAGCAGGTAGATCATGAGCTCCTGCTAAATTGCCACATATGCTAAAGACCCTCAGCTTTGATCAGGCGCGATCAAATTTTCTTAGGCACATGAGGTGCTCATTAGGCAACATATGTGTGGGGGCTATTTCAGTCACAGCAACAGCATGTAGCATGTGGAAAAAACTGAATATGTTAATCTGGAAGTCAAATGGATTGAGCTTTCCCATTCCCCAAAATCTCTGGGGTGAACAGAAGCCAACCCCCACACCAGCATTATTTCCTGGGGTTGTATGTGATTTTCCCACCTCCTTCCCGTATGTCAATCAATGGAGAGATCTCCAGATGGCTATGGGAAACCACTGAATGATGGTTGACGTGGGGTGGGGGCAGAAATGCAAAACCACGTGGGATGGAGAATGGGAAGGAAATTGATGCTAACTGACTGGAATGCTGAACAGGAACACTGCTCACTGAAACATTTAGCTGCAGGTCCTATTCACACACACCTTATTTTACAGTGGTACCTCAGGTTAGGAACTTAATTCGTTCTGGAGGTCTGTTCTTAACCTGAAACTGTTCTTAACCTGAAGCACCACTTTAGCTAATGGTGCCTCCCACTGCTGCTGGGCCGCCAGAGCATGATTTCTGTTCTCATCCTGAAGCAAAGTTCTTAACCCATGGTACTATTTCTGGGTTAGCGGAGTCTGTAACCTGAAGTGTCTGCAACCCGAGTTATCACTGTTTAAGTTTTTACCCTCCTGTCTTAATTCTTGCTGTTTCTAGTAAATTGGTGTGGGTTCTCCCCCGCCCCAATGCTGCAAGGTGTTCTACCATCTCTATGGCAACTGTAGTTTCAAACCATTTTTATTTCATCTACGGAAATCGTCGGGCTACATGAAGAGAAGTAAATTTTTGTGTCGAGCTTTTGTTTTTAAGAGAGCTTTGGCAATAAAAATGCTACTGAAGAGGCCCTTAATTATTTTTTTTTTGGTCTGAAATGACAGGAATTGGCCCATTTCTGACCCTCACTCGACACCTTCCTATCCTACAGAGCAAGATAAAAATGAGTCTCATGCTGGACTTTGTTTCCTGTTGCGTGATGTGTTTGTGTTAGGTGTGAGTCAGGATGTGCCTTGGCAAGGTGGCATGTGAATAGGGAAGGGATTCCTGACTATTTGAGGCCGTCTTAATATTAAGCGTTATATAAGTACACAGGATAAATAAATATGCCACTTGAGGTTTTAGCTGCACGGGGCCCTGTCTCTTGAAACGAGTACAAAAAGCATCTTCCCCTAGGTACACACACTACATGCATATTGCACAAAGTCTTTGCCTAAGGTGGCATCAACCTATAAACCACCTGCCCACAGTTTGCTGCCAGGGGAGCCTTAGATGGTGGGCATCTGCTTTGTTGTTGTTTAGTTGTTTAGTCATGTCCGACTCTTCGTGACCCCATGGACCAGAGCATGCCAAGCACTCCTGTCTTCCACTGCCTCCTGCAGTTTGGTCAAACTCATGCTGGTAGCTTCAAGAACACTGTCCAACCATCTCGTCCTCTGTCATCCTCTTCTCCTTGTGCCCTCAATCTTTCCCAACATCAGGGTCTTTTCCAGGGAGTCTTCTTTTCTCATGAGGTGGCCAAAGTATTGGAGCCTCAGCTTCAATCTGTCCTTCCAGTGAGCCCTCAGGGCTGATTTCCTTCAGAATGGAGAGGTTTGATCTTCTTGTAGTCCATGGGACTCTCAAGAGTCTCCTCCAGCACCATAATTCAAAAGCATCAATTCTTCGGTGATCAGCCTTCTTTATGGTCCAGTTCTCACTTCCATACACCACTACTGGGAAAACCATAGCTTTAACTATACGGACCTTTGTTGACAAGGTGATGTCTCCGCTTTTTAAGATGCTGTCTAGCCCATTAGGGTCCTGTATCTCATCAATCTGACCTGCACCTTGCTACGCTTTACCTGAACAGCCCCATGTACTGTATCCTGAAATAGAAAAAATACATATACATTACTGGTTACAAAAGTGATGGGGAGCTCAGTGGCAGAGCAAGGTGGGTGCAGTCCACCCCAGGTGTCATCCCTGAGGGGTGTGTGACATCACCACAGGCAGCACCCCCCCCCCAGGATGTTTGCCACCACTGGTGCACCCACCTGGGAGGCTTGCCAGTTCACCCCCGCAGGTGGCTAGCCTCACCCAGCATGTGCGCCACTCCGGGTGCCAGAGCAGCTAGCTCCACCACTGGGGGAGCTTCCAGCTGATGGGCACAATCTGGCTCCAAAGACCTCTGAATCTGGCTCTGTCACTCTCCATTATGCCCCGCCTATTCTCTCTAAGCCACACCCCTACTAAGCCACACCCCTTTCCCCTGCCCTGCTGAGCTACAGCAGGTGAGCACTGAAGAGGCAGATTTCAGGGAGAAGAGGCTGACAGGTACAACCATGAAGATTACTTTGTGGTCCCCAATCAAGAAAACAGGGAAAGAAAGCCACTTGTTTTGAAAACTTTTGGGAGGTACTCTTTCCCACCCCTTTGTACTTTTAAATTTCAAAACAAATCCTCCTGATAAGATGCAGATAGCAGAGCTGAGAAGGAAGGTGCACATCAACAGCTGTCTTTGTCGCCTCCTTGTATTCTTGCGATGTGGTCGTGAATATTCTCTTTTTGCATTTAAAATTACAGAGTTTGGCACACGGAAGCTTAAAGTCTTGTGCTCATTAATGTTATTACATGTCCTGACAGCGCATTTGCTTTTTTTATCTATTAAAAACTCTTCCTTGTTATTCATTCTCTAGTTGCTATTCTAAATTATAAATGTGCGTGGTTCAGCCCTTCCCTGAATTATATTGTTTCAGTGAAAAGTAAATCTCACTACAAGGAGACACTGATTTTAGGACACAGATTCCAGAAATATTTACCATGTGTGAAAAAAAGAGACACCTATAATGAGCGGGGAAATCAGTAGAAAAACAAAAATGTTAAGTTAATATAATCCATGCTTCATTTGAAGACTGGGTTTTTAAAAGTAATTTTCTCTAAAGATGCAAGAGTTTCTAACAACGCCTATCTACTCTCAAGTTACAGGTAGGTAGCCGCAGTGGCGTAGCGTGGGTTGTCAGGACCCAGGGCAAGGCAAGTAATTTGCACCCCCTAACCCGTGGATTTGCGCCCCCTAACCCATGGATTTGCGCCCCCTAACCCTAACCCCCAGATGTTGCGCCCGGTGCGGCCGGCCCCCCCTGCACCCCCACGCTACGCCACTGGGTAGCCGTGTTGGTCTGCTGTAGTCGAAACAAACAAAGAAACAAAAATTCCTTCCAGTAGCACCTTAAAGACCAACTAAGTTTGTTATTGGTATGAGCTTTCGTGTGCAAACTTAGTTGGTCTCTAAAGTGCTACTGGAAGGAATTTTGTTTGTTTGTTTGCTTTATCTACTCTCAAGTAATTCCCATTGAGGTCTGTGAGATTTACTGCCAGGAAGTAGGTTTTTGGATTGCAAAGTAAAAGAGCAATCCTAACCCACAACCCATACGGTTTCAGTAAAGTTTCTGAATAAATTTGATTTCTCTTTCTCCAGGCTCACAACTGAGTTAACAATCCTAGACCTTATTATTTCCTTCCCTTTACCTCCAATATTCACCTCCTCTGAGGCAAGGCAATCTTCATCTTCTATCCTCCTGCCACTTACTTACATTTATTGCATTTCTGTCCCTCCTTTTTCTGCAAGGAGCTCAAGCTGGCGGACAGAGTTCTCCCCATCATCATTTAATCCCCACAACAAACTTGTGAGTTTAGGTTAGGCTGAGAGGCAGTGATTGGGTCCAAGGTTACCCAGTGAGTTTTATGGCTGAATATGATAAACCAGGTGAGAGGAACAAGGCACAAACCTGAAGCTTGGATCAACAAAGGAATAGAGGAAGGAACACACCCAAATTTGGGAGGACTGTGTTAAATCAGACTTCTCTGATGAGGCAGGTGCTTCAAAGCTGCAGTTCTGTGACTCACCACATGGGGCAGTGGCACATAGAGGAAGTTCCCAGCTCCTGACATATTGTTTTGGAAGAGATTCTGTCCTGGAAAGAGTAATGTTCTGTTCTGCTTAGAACAGCTGTTCAACATGCATCTCCATGTCACAGAGACTCTCGGGCAGCATATATCATTTTTTTCACAATTCTCCCCCTATTATTATTATTATTATTATTATTATTATTATTATTATTATTATTATTATTATTATTTTATTCACTTATGAGGACTTTTTATCCTGCTTTTCTGTTGTGAAAGCAGACCCCCCATGGTAGCTAGCAATTATATTCTGAAAGATAAGCAAGTAACATACAGTAGAAAATCAAGGAAAAACAGAACAAACAGAAAGAAATCTGTATGCAGCAAAAAAAGCTAAACCAAAAGAAAATATCCAAGCAGCAGAACATCTCAACTGCTGCCTTATCCTGGTTCTTAGGAGAAGGCCATGGAGCAACATTGCAGGTAAATTATAGCACAAGGGCCTCTCTTTTTTCTTTAAAAGTTGTAAAAGGTTCATCCTACTGTGGTTCCCCAAAGGAACACCAAAAGACACAGGCTTTAAGAGATAAATTAGGCCTTTATTCATACAAACCTACGTAGGGTTAGCCTCCTAAAAATATATAAATAAAATCAGAGGGATGCTGCCCTTTAATGATGTCAGGCACAATCCTTTTACACATCCAACTACACAGGTGGTTACCGCTTAACCAGTCAGACAGTTGCAGCAATCTTTCCCTTTCCAGTTGTACAGTCACAACATACTGTCATCATTCTTGAACCATGCAGAAATCCTTTGGCTCTTCTCACTAGCCCATCCCATCCTTCTCATGTGGATACACAGAAGCATCTATCAGTGTCTTCATTGTCTTCTGACTAATTGCTCTGTATATTAGTGGCCTGCCAATGTCTGCATTTATCTATGTTGACATTTTTTGTTCTCTTCTTGACCTAGGAATTCGTGTAATTACCATGCTTGGCCGATCTCCTAGTGTTTTGTTCTCTGTCGACACATCTTATATGTTTGCATTCAGTGGTGCTAAGAATTGTAAGGGAACACAGGCTTGCTCATATTTAAAACAGTCTGTTTGTTCTACTAGGAAAGGTTTCTGAAGGCTCATACACAGATTTCAGACTGCAAAGCTCTATCTGCACAAAATGAATCCAAAGATGAAATAAAATGGGAAAATTCTGCTACATCTCCTGATGCACTCCCTGCCCTATTTGACTGGCAATGCAGTGGAGGAGAAACCAGGACTCAGGGGAAGATGCCTGCATAGGCCCCAACTCTTATTCTTCTGGCCCTGGTGCTAAGGGAGTGAGTTCAGTTGACTTCTGCCCTCTAGCCTCTGGTTAAGTGGACTCTTTAAAGGAGGGGTGGGCAGCCTATTGCCCTCCAGCTGTTGCTGGATTCAACATTCATCTCCCTGACCATGCTGGCTAGGTTTGATGGGAGTTGTAATCTAACAAGATCTGGAGGACAACAGCTTGCCTATCACTGCCCCAGATGGTTTGAGATCAGGTTATGAGAAGGACTGCTTGACTTGTATGAGGCTGTCTGGACTCCAACATCAGCCTCTCATCTCTGATCTCCGGCCCAGCAACAAGACACACTAGATCAGGCTTCCTCAACCTCGGCCCTACAGATGTTTTGAGACTACAATTCCCATCATCCCTGGCCACTGGTCCTGCTAGCTAGGGATCATGGGAGTTGTAGGCCAAAACATCTGGAGGGCCGAGGTTGAGGAAGTCTGTAGTAGATTGACAGATGTGCTTAGGGCTTTTCCAGCGTTGGCTCATTCTTTGTGGAATGCCCTCCCCCAGAAAGTACATTGGACCTATTGCTCCTGATTTTTACAGTAACTCTTAATATATTTTTTATTTCAGTATGCTGTTTTATTAATTGCTGTGTCTTGGTGGAAGATTTGTGGCACATTTTAAGGAGTCTCATGTGGATTTCACTTGATAATGTTCATATTGTTATGTGTCGTGAGGATGCTGTTGCCATCTATGTTGTTCCTGTCTCTCTGCTAGCTCAAATCAAAACACGGGTGAGCTGGAGGTGACAGGATGGGACAGGAACAGCTGTGTAGCATTACCCAGATGCTCACAACAGTTGCATAAAAGGCAGGATGTTGGAATGCGAGAGAGAGGTCCCAGAGAGATAGATAGATGGAACAGACAGATATTTGATGGCTTTACAGACCATGGATGGGCTACAGAGCAAGGAAAGTGAAACTAGGAGAGAGAAAATTGGATTATAAGGAGAAATAAAGGTACAGGGAGACATAAGGAAACAAGCCCAAGTTAGTAAAGTCCAGCGGTAAGCAAGGAGAGAGAAAGGGAAAAGTTCAAGGGTGGGGAAAGGAAAACTCTACAAGAGACAACATGAGGGGCTACAGGTAGGTGGAGCTAAACTATGGAAAACATGGTAGCTTACAGATCCACCAATTGGTGAAGGTCCTACCTGGTGGTCTTTTCCCAGGAGAAGAAGGGACGTATAAACAAAAAATAAAAATAAAATAAAATTACTTCAATGGAAACTAGGAATTCATGCCTAATATTCATTCAATGTTAATGGAACTTAACACAGTCTGGATGCAACTTTGGGGTTATTAAGGAAATCAGAGTTCAGTTTATAGGTAAAAAACACACAAAAAACCGATTTATCAAATCAATGAAATAGAATTTGAACACAAATTTTTAGAGGTGGAAAAAGTTCAAAGCAGGAAGAATATACCTTGGTATATATACCTTGGTATATACCTGGTCTCTTGGCAGGAGGCTCTAGTTATTAGATAAGAACATACAAAGAGCCTAGCTAGACCACACCAGTGGCCCATTTAGGCCAGCATCCTGTTCTCACAGTGTCCAATCAGGTTCCTCTGGGAAACTAGTAAGCAGGATCTGAGCACACCAACACTTTCCCTACTTGTGTTTCCCAGAAACTGTTATTCTGAGGTCCTCTGCCTCCAACAGAGGAGGGAGAACACGCCCATTGTGGCTAATAACCACTGATAACCTTTGCCCTCACATGAGCTACGGGAAGTGTTATACTTCAGATTCCACATGGAAAAGTCAAGTGCACGTTCCTGTGTGTATGCCGAACAGTAAGCTTGATTTCATAATGAAGCTTCAAGAATAAAAATTCCTTAACCAAGATGAAACTGTGATTTCTTCATCGCGACTTCTTAATGTGTTTGTGTGCTTGTTCAAAAGAAATATTTGTGAATGGCAGATGCAACTGATAGACTACATGGAACTGGCAGAAATGACTGGCAGAATCCGAGTCTTGGGAGAAGAACAAACAGAAGGAGATTGGAAGAAATTTAAAGATTATCTGCAAAAACATTGTACATTATTTGAATGTTAAAGTGATGCAGGATATAGAGATAATGCGGCATTAGTGACAAAGTTGAAGGGAATGTGCAAAGATGTTTTATAAGTAACAAGTAAAGAAATACAGCAAAATTAATCAATGATGGGGGATTAGAAGATAAGTGGATAGCAGTGGTAATGGTTAATTTAAAAGAAATTAAGTAATATTAAAATCAGTCAAAATAGAGGAAGAATTTGGTGAGACTAAATTGGAAATTAGAATACAGAAAAGGGAGGTGTGAGGAAGTTGGGAAAGTAAGATATATGAAACTAAGAGTTGAACTTATATATTTTTGTTTGATTTTTGTGTTTTATATTGTTTATTGTTTGTTATTGTGTTGTCTTGTTTTGTTTGTTATGATAAAATCTGTTGAAACCTCAATAAAAATCTTTTGGAAAAAAAACCCAAAAGAAATATTTGGCTCCCCAACAGGCAATTTTTGGCCTGAATATTGAAATGGGCGAACATTTCATGCAGCTTTAGTAGAGTTGTACCATTCTCTGGATTGCAGCCAAGAGCTGCTTTTGAAATACAAATACCTTGGCTATTATTGAATAGCTGCCAGAAGCTTTTGGCTCCCCCTCCCCTTTTCTTTCCCTGTCTGGAAATGTTACTTTCGTCTAGACTAGAAATATTTTTTTTTAGTTCTTAAAGTAGATAGCCTATCATTTTTCTGACAGTGAAGGGTCAGCCAGCAAGGGCAAGGGAACCAGGATCTGACATGTGGATCCATACATTAAACAAGATCATTTATTTCCTGCTTCCCATCTAAAGTTTGTTCCAAATCTTTGGGCGACACGATTCTTTCTCTGCAGAAGGTTTTAGGAAACGCCACCAACCCCAAAAAGTCCCAATTCTTATTCTGCAACCCTCAACTTCTCTGTCCTCAAATAGGTGTTCTAAACCCAAGAATGGGAAAAATTCAGGCTAGGGGCTAAATGAAGGCCTCCATCTCTCTGTCTGGCCCTCAGGACTTTCCCCAGTCACTGGCCATTCTCCACACCTTCCTCCAATTCTCTTGCTAGATGAGAACATCTTCTTGAGCTATAATTATGCCTTCCTTTCGCTTGCCAAACATTCCAGGGTCAAATCAGAAACCGGGATGTCTTCTGTAAATACAGGACTGTCCCTGGAAAACAGGGACACTTGGAGGGTCTGAAATACTGTACAAAACTAAGAGTCCCACCCATTGTTCCACCCACCCCTGTTATATGGCCCCCAGAAGGTTTCCCACAAGGAACTACAGCCCTTGGACTGAAAAAGTTCCTCTACCACGTCTTGTGGCAACAAACTCTATAGTTTAACTAAGCAGCTGTGAAGAAGGCTTTCCTTTTATTTGTTCTAAATATCCCATCCTTCAGTTTCATTGGCTGGCCCGATTCTCTGTCCACTTTCTCTGCACCATACATAATTATATATGTATCCATCATGCCTTACTATCTAGCTAAGGCCCTTCTCTTCTGTGTTTGTGTGTCATATGCTGCCAAGGGGCTCTTACCCACGTGGAAGGAGTCTATACCTGCTGGTATCCCCTTCCTCCTAAGGAGGTGTACTTTTTAAGCTTTCTGGAGAGAGGTGTGCCAGTAATTCAAGGAAGGTGTTGTTTCAGGAAATGGAGAGCTGTCCCCACCTCAAATTGCTGCTGCTTTAAGTGAGCTGGGGGACTTGCCTATTTAAGCACACACAAACCCCAATTTCAAATAATTGCCTCATCACTAATCATGATGTCTCTATCCCCTGACCAGAGACTGAGAGTAGGGGAATGAGAGACTTTGACAACTTACCTGGATATATTATGCAGAGGACATTGAGCATGTAATCAGCAAGGGACGTCATCTTCTCATTTTTGGCAGGCTTGGATGCAATTTCTGATTGGGAAATGCCACAAAGAATCTGTATGTTAAGGAAAAAATAATTCCCATGCATTGGCAAAGGGGTTAAGCAAAGTCACGGCGGATCTGATTAAAAATGATTTCACCATGCCTTCTTTTCATATATTTTTTTTAAAAAAGATGGTACTGCTGTATGCTTCTGTCTTCCTGGAAAGATAATATCCAGAGGCTTTTAATTCAAAGTAGAATGCCAGACAGAAGTCATATTAATTGAACCAGGTTAAAGGAATCCAAAACATTCCGATTAGTTCAGAGTTCTGCCTTTCTTTCTTTTTTTTAAAAAATATATATTTTATTATAATGCAGCAAATGGTATTTCAATCAGGACCTCAACTAATTGTCTGGGGGGGGGGGAAACTATTTGATCCAAAAGTAAAGAATCTAAATTAAAAAAAATCATCTCACTGGCTCAATCTTCCTGTTCTTTTAGAAGAGTTTTTTTATTTATTAAAAAATGCATTTTATATACCCGTTCTTAGAAATGTCAAATATTCCTGAGTATAAATCCGAAATAAATAAAATAATAACCTCTGGGGAGGATTCAGAATAGAGCAAAGACAATATTCTCCCTGCTCTCTGATGAGTCTCTGCACTCCACAGGAAGGGAGAGAGCTGACCAGTCTGCTTTCCCCTCTCTGACATCTTGAGTCACAAGGAGAGGATTTCTACCCTCCATCCATCCTTGGGTACCAGCCTTCCAGGTTTTCATCTTTTCCTGCTCCTTCCTCCTCCTTTTCTGTCCGGGGCTGCCCATGACACCCGAGGCAGGGTACAAAAATAATATTATTATGAAAACAAGTAAAAAACCCCCACAATAATTCTGAACCAAAGCAGCAAGCATAGAAGAGGTGGGTTCACCCCAAAACAGGGGTCAGCAACCTTTTTCAGACGTGAGCCGGTCCACCGTCCCTCAGACCATGTGGTGGGCCGGACTATATTTTGAAAAACAACAACAACGAACGAATTCCTGTGCCCCACAAATAACCCAGAGATGCATTATAAATAAAAGGACACATTCTACTCATGTAAAAACACGCTGATTCTTGGACCATCTGTGGGCTGGATTGATAAGGTGTTTGGGCCGCATCCGGCCCCTGGGCCTTAGGTTGCCTACCCCTGTCCCCAAACATCTCAACTGTAAAAGGCCAGGAGTAAGTGATGTGTCTTCAGCATATGGGGAGGGGGAGAGCTATATCCTATTGGTGTTCAGGCACACATTCTAGTCAAGTATAGTCATACTGTAGCACCACCTCTGCTTGTGGTTAACGCTTAGCTGGAATGAAATATTCAACGCAGCAATAGAGAAATTAAAATATTAATTTATTTGTCAGACAAATAAATGAGAGGCTCAGTGGTATATGGTTACCAAGCTCTGGCCTGGCCTCCTGCCATTCTGGCCAGCACTTATATTCCCTTAATCCAGCCCCCTTTGCTCCTCCTGTGGCTGCCTCTGTCCAATCAGCCTGGTTGAAATTCCTATTGGTTGTTTGCTAGAACCAATCACAATAGATACACCCACATCCTCCTGTCCTTATAAGGGAGACAAAGAGCTATATATAAATGACAAATAAGTAATAATATATCTTACATGGAATCTTAATTACCAGCTCACCTCTTGCCCTCCTTGCCCTATTGCCTTCTAAAACAAATGGTTAATCTTACATTTTTATCTTCAAGGATCTTGAGTTAATCATCATTGAAAGATCTCCTTCATTTGAGGGTCTTTTAAACAAATGCCTGACAACTATATATCAGAAGTGTTCGATGGCGTCTCCTGTCTGGCAAGGGGGGCTAGGCTCATTTGCCCCTCTGGTCTCCTATTGCAATATGACTCTAAGAATCTAGCATTTCTTAAATCCTTTGCATAATTACATTTAAGCCAATATATTTAAGCTAATATATTTCATACATTATCATAGGTAGCCTTTTAAAAGAATAAAACCTTTGTAAAGTAAAAAGGAAGGAACTCAGTAAAAAACAGCTTTTAAAGAGAAGCCTCTTTAGTTTACACCTCCCCCTTTCCAGCCTCAAAATAAAATAGGAAGAAGCTTCTTCTCCAGCCAAGCCAGTTGCCTTTCCCAACATTTATTGCCCTTTTTAACTCTCTCAGTTTAAGAAAGAAACAGCTTTAAAAGATTTCCCAAAAATGCTCTCATTCAGCCAGCTAGATGTTTTTCCCCATTTGCTCCCGGCTTTTGAAAATTTAGCTCAAGGTTTAACGAGAGGCTGAAGGTATCATTTTACTATTTGCCCATTCCTAATTGTGTTTTCTCAGCCTTTTTTATCTTCTGGTAACATGCAGGATCAGTGTCCTTGCTCTCAGTCTGTAATTTCCTCTTTTTTTTAACGACTTTGAGAATTGTTTTTCCTGCTATAAATCAAGGGGGCCTCCTTGTCTTAGGAGAATGGCCAAGGTTTTCTGCCTGGCATGAAACATTTGAAAATCCTTTTTTTAAGCTCATTTTAAAATACAAGCCTTGATTGAAATATATAAGCTTTGATAAAAATGCAGGCTTATAATTAGATGCCTCAATACCTCGAGTTGAATGTGCTTTGGGTTGAGCGTGTTCGAGTTGCGCTCCGCGGCAACACGGAAGTAACGGAGCGCGTTATTTCTGGGTTTCGCCGCTCGGGCATGTGCAGACGCTGAAAATGACGTCACACTCATGCGTGAAAGTGGCAAAATGTGACCCGCGCACACGCAGATGCGCTGTCACATCTTGCGTTCTGTTCGGGGTGCGAACGGGGCTCTGGAACGGATCCCATTCGCATCCCGAGGTAGCACTGTAAAAACAACAAAGAAGGAGGTGAGACAGAGCTGGAGAGTATGGTGGTCTGGGAGACTCTAGAGGGCTGCATTTGGTCCCTGGGCCTGAATTCTCACCCTGTCCCCATCTTTACAGCTATTCATTCCTGGTTATGAGCACTCTTTGGGGATAAAGGAGAGTAAGGGCAGGTATATAGACTTGGAGTACTTGAAAGCAAAAAAGGTGAGCATTCATCTCAGTCTTCACCATTCTTGTTTCCTTGAGCTATCAAAATGCTTGATACAGTGAAGGAGTTTTCTCGACAAAAGGCGCCGCCGACACAGTATTAAATCTTCTGCTTCCTGTCCCATTGTTTTGTATTTGGAGGAACTGGGCTCCCCTTAATCCCTTCATATGTAATGATTGAAAGCTAATAGATAGCTCTGGTTACTTAATATATGATTATATAAGAAGCACTGCCGGAATTGCCTGGAGATAATAATAGGAAAGAGGCAAAACACTCTGGATTTGCTAAGCAAAAGGGCCCATTTGATGTACAGCGCAATGTTTCAGATGTTAATTGCTTTGAAAGGCAGGTGTGGAACAACCACTGCAGAGATAGCCCAAATTCTGTTCAATGGAATCATAACACTTTACTACGTGTTTTAGAAAGAAAATGGAAGTCTTTAATGTGTCTAAAAAGGGGGCCTTCACTGTACTAAAGGAGTTCTATCCTTTGAGGCAGATCCTTGGTTTCTCTTTCTCTGTCAGCTGGGCAGCCTCCTTTCTCCCAAAATAGGCCATTAACAGAACAAAAAAAGGCCCTCAATGTCTTTACAGCCACCATCACATCTGCTTCCAGTAGATGTGATGATGGCCACCAACTTGGATGGTTTTAAAGGGGCTTTGACAAATTCATGGAAGGTAAGGCTGTCTATAACTGCCAGCCATGATGGTGATATATTCTGCTTTCAGGATCAAAGGCAATTAGGGATGGCCGGACTCAGTTTACATTTAAAGGCAAACTTACCTAATTTACACTTTCTGAAATAATGCGTGAACCGAAGCCACCCTTCGAGATTCACACTCATCTGAAAGTTTCAGTGTCCTTCTCCAACCAAAGAATGTGTACGAAAAGGCATATAAGTGTGCATATGAATGCATACATTGGCAAAATTAACATAGGAAATGCATTCTGTTAGGGAAAATTGCTTGGCAAAGATGTATACTGCAATGCAGTCTATGTGGGGCTACCCTTGGACCTTGTTCAGATGGTTCAGAAGGCAGCAGCCAGATTGCTGATGGGAACATCTGACAAAGAACATGTAGCACCATTGTTAAAACAGATGTCCTGGCTTCCCATCTACTGCTGAGCCAAGTTCAAGGTCCCTGTATTAATTTTCAAAACCTTGAATGACTTAGGTCCTGAGTACCTCGGGGATCCTTATATTCCAGCTTGATTGCTGAGATCATCTGCAGGAGCGCCATTGGTCATTTCCTGAGTTGGTGAGTCTCATTTGACAAAAACAAGAAGCTGAGTGAAATATACTCGGAGTCGAGAGTGGATTTCATGCTCTTTATTCAGCTCATAGTGGTGAGGAGGAATGGAAGTTCCTCCACAATATCTGCTTTATATACATTATTTACACAATGGGCTGCACGTGATTGGCTAATTCCGGGATTCTCCTGTAGGCCAATCAGGTTGTGGATTCACTTCCACCTTGAGCTGGATTGGCTGGCTCCTGCGGACCAGTCATACTGCTGCATTGTTCTAGGACCAATCAGGCTGCTGCATTCTGAATGCTATTGTTCTAGGACCAATCAGACTGCTGCATCCTATTCAACTCAGTACATAACACTGAGCTTCTAGTGTCTTCAGCCCACTAATGAATTGAGAAGGAATTCTATTAGGCAGGGAACCTCCTCTACAGAGAAGCTGTGACAGTGCAACCAGGAGTACCTAACAGAGGAAATAAAACTTACGAACAGATGGGATTGATGATAACAAAGAGCATTCATGCTTGTGAGAGTAAGAGTCTCACTAGGTGGTCTCTGAAAGCAAGAGACACCCTGCAATCTGATGATCCTTGAAATTGGCAGGAGGCCAGGTTGGGTATAACAGCAGCTGGCCAGGGGCTCAGACTGCAGCCTTTAACAGTGAAAAATGTACCAATAGTGGGCTTTCTTGTCATTTTGAGATTATTTCTGTCCTTGTCTGGAATCAAATGTTTGTTTTTGAATTTAAAGGCCTGCCGGTGATTGGTAAAACTGGAACAGAATAGAACAGGGGTCTGCAACCCACGGCTCCGGAGCCGCATGTGGCTCTTTTACACCTTTGCCGCGGCTCCGGGGCGGATACTAGCGAGGGGAGGAGGCGCATTGTGCGCCCCGACACTCCCCACTGTGGCGGGCGCTGTACTGGCTGTGACGCCGCATGGGACCAGTGCGTGCGTTAGTCACGCACCGTCCCAATGTCACCTTCCCACCCGCCTGCCCACCCATTACATTGTAAGGGGCATGTACGCTGGTCACTGCATTGAAAGGGGGCATGTATGCTGGTCACTGTTTTGAAGGGGAGTGAAGAACACACACACACACACAAAAAGGTAACTTGTTAATTTAACATTTATTTCTATGAGGAGGAGTAATTCTGAGGGGTCAAACAAAGAAATAATAAAAAGTGACAAAAAAGTTATTTTTATAATGACGAGTTTTGCGACTCCCAGTTTTTTTTCCTTCGGAAACGGGTCCAAGTGGCTCTTTTTATCTTAAAGGTTGCAGACCCCTGGAATAGAACATTGTCCTTGTAACCTGTGTTTTCCGATCTCAGTTTCTTCATATCTACCAAACTGTGCATAATGATTCCATTGTCTCAGATTGAAGCAGCCATGGAGATTACTTGGAGACAGATAAAATCACTACCTTCTTTGTTCAACAGACATTCTTAATAGAGCCCATCCTCTTTAGACACAGCCTGTATTTCAGCAGGCTCCTTATAAAAAAACAAACAAAAAACAAACCAGATTTAAAAGAGATAATTAATGAAATGCACCCACACAGGGAGTAGCCTTAATTCACTGATCAATACCCACTGAAAAAATCAAGTAAAATGGATAATTGTGGATTTTTTTGGGTTGGTGGGTGAGTATTTAGTGAGATTTCTTTAATAACAAGAAGGACCATCAGTCCCTATCCCTAACTGGCTTTTTAAAAGTCCCTAGATTTTAAATCTAAAAACAGCAAACAGCACCAGTGTAAAATAGGCAAAAATGAGGAGTCAGGGGCTCTCCACAAAATTCATCCTCAGACCTCAATAGAACAACTAGCAAGGTCCACAGTGTAAAAGGTGGGAGGGTGGATAGTGAATGAAGAAGGGGAAAGAGTGTGGCAGGGAGCCCTTTAAATAGCCTGATAACTGTCTCTTCCCACATTGGACAAATCTGTCCCACATGCCACAGAATGCTCCACCCCAGACTAAACCATTTCTCCTCTTCCTGTAGGGGTGGAGGGTATGGCAAATCTGCTCCCCCCCCCCACACAAAGAGGGTAAGTGGCATTGTGAAAGTATATTTAGGCAGGCATGCCATTTATATTTCTGTTGGATTGCAAGGAACTGGGGAGCAAGGGAAACGATGAATTTAACACTTCATGCCTTCATTCTTTCCTGTTTTCATTTAGCAAGTTTGTATGAAAAATTCTTGCACGGAAAATGATTGCAATTATTTTGTCTTCTGCTGGATTTTATATTACATATGATTTTAGTGCTTTTTGTCATTTTCTTTTGTCTGTATGTAAATTTCCCCCTCTCTTGTTAGAATTTACAAATTTTAATAAAAATAGATTTTTAAAAAATAAAAAAAAATCAAGTAGCATTGATATAAACTGGGAAACAGAGTAGCAAGCAGGCTGCTGATCCAAAGCTGTGAATATACATGCACACATATTTTTGATTAAATAATTTACTCTTAATGACAACACTTGAGTTCTGTGCCTGTGTGGGACTAGATTTCTGAAATGTGCAATAATAGCTCAGCTTGTTTTCCTTTCCTATTTCTCCTAAACAGCAGAAGACTTTCTTTGCAACTGAAAATTACTCATAATTTGACAAAATTACTGTATTTAAAGATACTTTGTGACAACACTGAAATCTACTATTGCTTTCCTATTTAAATAAGTTCATGCAAGTGGTGGTTGCTAGAACTGTGACCTGGTATATGGACTCTCTACAAGGTCCCTGAGAGTCCACCTATGGCTCTCTGGGAAAATCTATGCATTTTGCTGAAGGAGCTCTGG
This sequence comes from Podarcis melisellensis, assembly GCF_964234715.1. Lineage (NCBI taxonomy): Eukaryota > Metazoa > Chordata > Lepidosauria > Squamata > Lacertidae > Podarcis > Podarcis melisellensis. The sequence goes on along the minus strand of NC_138546.1, from coordinate 15,520,713 downwards.
TGTTTAATTGGAATAATTCACTTCTCAGTGTTGATATAAATTGGTGGAAAGTAAGGTAAAGGACCACTGGACGGTTAAGTCCAGTCAAAGGTGACTATGGGGTTGCGGAGCTCATCTCGCTTTCAGGCTGAGGGAGCCAGTGTTTGTCCACAGGCAGTTTTCAAGGTCATGTGGCCAGCATGACTAAACTGCTACTGGCACACAGAGGACTGTGACCAGTGCCAGAGCGCACGGAAATGCCATTTACCTAGTTTAGCTAGTGGAAAGTACTTGCTGCAGAAGACGGACACATTGGCTGTGTTGAGGTGTAATGCTAAACCAGAAAATATGGTGCCCTCCATATGTCAGTGCACTCCGACTCCCATCATCTCTGACCATTGGCCTTGCTAGCTTGGAATGATGAGAACTGGAGCCTGCAACCTCTGGAACGCATTGGCTACCCCTGTAAATGGGCCTAGCTTTCCCCAGGCATGTGCGAGTTTCCTTTTTTTCTTTGGCATGACCATGAGGAAGATGATGGAAGCTTCTGCTTCTCTTTTGAATTAATCACAATTTCACATGTCACCCAAACACTAAACTGTGGTCCATCTTGACTATGATGAATGAATGCAAGTCAACTTTTTAAACCACAGTTTCATGCTGGCCGGTTTCCATAGTTAAAATTAACCACAGTTTGTCAAGGTCTGGATGATCTGACAAACTGTGGTTAACCTAAAATGGATCCCGGTGAGAGGCTAAGCTTATGCACACGCTTATGGCCAGGTATAACCCATGAGTCCTTAGATTTGGCCAATGGCCTCTCCTCAGCCTCCTCACATGGCAAGTAGGCTTTGAAAAAAGTTTCTATTTGTGTGAATGGGACATCCCTCACATTTCTGTATTGTGGGAGTGCTGAAAACAGACAGAATAAATCAACCACGATCCTCCCTCCTACAACCTGGTAGGTGACAGCTGAGAAGGATCATGGTGGATTAATTCTCTCAGCTTAGTTCCATTGCAGTGAGGGCTAGAAACTTGCCAACATGTAAACAGGAAAGATGGGATTCTCAGTTGCCTGACAGTGATCAGGGCCAAAGGTTAGAATTTGGTGTGATTGTGAAACTATTGCTACCACGTCATGAATTTTATGTTCAAGCAGCTGACAGAGCTATAAACTTGTAGATGCCCTGACAGTCACCCATGTCTTCATGAGAACACATTACTAAAGTTGTAATGCAAGTTTCAGACTATTAATAGGAATTGGCTAAGGAATGGGTCCGGGGTGTGGACATTAGACACGCAAGCCTTTGAAGAGAGTGGGGCATTCTATTGTTTTAAATCTTTGCACTAGCAGCAAAGAATTTCTGGTGGGTAATTTTCTGTGCTGAAAATCAATTATCCAAAAGTCGCCCTTCATTTGTTTTTGTTTTATACATACAATGATTAAAAGACAGAAAACACAATTAGATCAATTTTAAAGCAGCCTTAAAGCTTTTCAACTGCGTTGGAACCGAACATGTTTTCTTTTCTTTTCCTTTTCCTTAAAAATAAAATCAATGAAGAAAGTCAAGCTTTGGAGGAATGCCAAGGAAAAATAATCCTGTCAGGAGGAAACCTAAATACAGTCATGTATTTTTAAAAACACACAACTTCGTTTCCCTCCCCAAAAAGGACATTCTTATGCCACTTCAACAGTCATGGCTTCCTGCCAAGAATCTTGGGAACTGTAGTTTAGTTTGAGTGCTGGGAGTCATTATCAAAGAACAATCCTTGCTGAGGGAGTACCAGCATGGTTTCTGCAAGGGTGAGTCCTGTCTCACTAACATACAGTATTAGAGTTTTTTGAGAGTGTCAACAGGCATATAGATAGAGATGACCCAGTTGCAGCGGCGTAGCGTGGGTTGTCAGCATCCGGGGCAAGGCAAGTAATTTGCGCCCCCTAACCCAGCGCAAGGCAAGTAATTTGTGCCCCCTAACCCGGGGCAAGGCAAGTAATTTGCGCCCCCTAACCCCTAACCTGCCGCCACTGCCAGCTTCTTCTTGCTGCTGCCTGGAGTGGGGTATTTACGGTAAGGTAGCCATGGCGGTGGCGGCGGGTCCGTGTCAGGTGATCTGAGGCGAGTTGCCGCTGGTGCTGCCGCCCAAACGACGCCGCTTGCCTGTAGGAGGAGGAGGGCAGAGAGGCGAGGAAAATGCAACATGGCCCAGCAGCTGCAGCAGCAACAGCAGCGGCGGGGCTGTGAGGAGGGGCTGCCTGGCGCGCCCTCCGCGGCCCTGACACGCGGGGACCACGGCGAGCGCTGAGAGCCACTGCCTGCCGGACGCCTTCAGCCCGGACGCGCGCACAGCTCGTCGGTTCCGCAAGACATGGGGCTCTGCTACAGCCTGTGCCCGAGGCTCTTTGGTGACTCCGGAGGCGGCGAGTGCGCCCCCCAGATGTTGCGCCCGGTGCGGCCGGCCCCCCCTGCACCCCCATGCTATGCCACTGCCCAGTTGATATCATGCACTTGGACTTTCAAAAAGCTTTCAACCAAGTACCCGAGAAAGCTTAGCAGTCCTGGACTAAGAGATCCTCTTGTGAAACAGAAGTGGCAAGTAGAAATAAATGGGCAGACTGGAAATTCCTTCCCCCTGACAGCTGCATTGAGGGTACAAAGGGTTAGGCACCTAGACTACTAGTAGGACAGAATGCTAGATGAGATAGCCATTGGCTTCAGTCAGGAGGATCTTTTTACATTCTTATCAGGGAAGAGTACAGTAGCAAATGGAGGTAACAAGCATAGATGATGCAAAAATATGTATTTAAAAGCTGCCGGAGATAGCTATGTAACTGCATGTAACAAGTTGTTACACCATTGTTTTAAAAGTTTCCTGGTCCCCGCCCCCCTCCACCCAATCTATTCTTGTGAATTATAATTTCAAAGGTACATCAAGTCTTGGCACTTCTGTAGAAAAAGCCATGCGTTTCCCAGTAAACCTGACATTTCCTGTTACGTTTAAGTCTTCATGGTGCTGCTCAGGATATGAAAGAAAAAAATAATTCACATTCAAACACAATCCTTTTGATAACACTTTTATCTCAACATGAGGAATGATTAGAAACACAGTACTGACATAATTATGGGAAAAAATGTTTTTTTTTAACATTGCACAAAGGCTTTCTTTTCAGTTATTAATTTCCTATTCCTGGGTAGTTAACCTTTCTTTTTTCTTTCTTTTTTTCTGTGTAAGATGGCAAGTGGCAATAATTCAGCGGCATCGTCCACCGAGATGAGCTTTGCGGCTGAACCCCAATTAGCAAGCCACCTTTTAAATCTGCATACATCTGTCTTTTCCTGCAAGACCTATACAGCCTGAACACTAAGGGGGCAAGACCCACACTTTGTTCTCGTCAGAGCCTCAGGGCTAAGGATCAGCACCTGGTATCAATAGTGAGTTGCCAGGTCTCCATTAGTCAACAGCAAGAGGACCCTCTTAATTTCACCTCTCCCAACTCAGCATTGCAGGTGCCAGGTGGCTAGACCTAGCAAATCCGCTCCACTTCCCAGTGGGGAGGAGTTGCGGTGGACCACATGGCCACCCACTCCCCTCCGGGGGCAGGGAACGAAGTCTTGCATCACCCGGAGGTTCCTGGCCATGTCATTGTCCAGCCAGCCAATCCACTGGCTGGAGAGGTGTGGCCGGGCCCCATTTAAACTGAGGCGCAAGACGAAGAGCTTACTCTTGGCTTGCTTCCTCAATCTCCCTCCCTAATTTTCAGGTTTCAACATTGGCCTTGCTATGGACCTCAGTTGGTCACCATTGAGGGGCCTGGTAGGAATTTCCCCACTTGGCAAATTGGTACCGGCCATTTGGCATACCTCATAGCAATTGTCACAACTTTGTAAGGTTTGGTGGTTAGGAACTGGTTGATCTTATGTTGGGGGAGGTGTGGCCATCACCTGCACCTCCAAGCTTAAGGGTATTCCGTTAAATAAATCTGGGGGTGTGGATCTTGTCCGAAGCCTGGGGTGGGGCTAGGGCCATGACACAACCCCATTGGGAACCCTGGGGGAGCTCGAGTTGGTTTGCATCAATGGGGCTCCCCCTACCGGTGGTTGACCCTTACTGGACTCCCTGCGTGACAGGCAGGAGTCAGATATAGTCGGGTCAATTCCAATGCCTAAGCCAATACTGCTCACATTCTGTAACCAATAAAGTTGTGGCCTAAATTTCCCCAATACAGTGGTACCTCTGGTTACATACTTAATTCGTTCTGGAGGTCCGTTCTTAACCAGAAACTGTTCTTAACCTGAAGCACCACTTTAGCTAATGGGGCCTCCTGCTGCTGCCGCACTGCCGTTGTGCAATTTCTGTTTTCATCCTGAAGCAAAGTTCTTAACCTGAAGTACTATTTCTGGGTTAGCGGAGTCTGTAACCTGAAGCCTATGTAACCCGAGGTACCACTGTAACATTAACCTAATATCCATCTCCTTGTGTCTTATTCATCAACGAAGGAGTGGTTTGGGGGTCTCGACACACAACTCCCATTATCCTGGCCATTGGCCTTGCTTGCTAGGGCTGTGGGTTGTTGGTGTTCAGCAACATCTGGAAGGTTGCACCTGTTCTGCAGTGTCTGGCGATGGGAAGTGCCTCATGGAGATCCTGTATAGTGATGGTTGTTACGTATGTTCTTGAGTGTTCCCTGCTCTAAGCGGAAAAGGTTTGATTTATATACACTTCAGCCAGCCCCTGTTGACACCCATCTTGTGCCTGACTGGATGTTTTGTGTCAGGGCAGCACATCACAATGCAGGCTTCAGAAGCCTGGCCTGCATTGTTATATGGACTCAAGCTAAGAGCAGGGGGTACTTAGGAATGTGCATAACAATAGTGTTCTTTGATCTGGCCAAGTCTTCCTAGGAAATTCATCCCTTGGATTTAGCCTGCTTCTAACACAGTTAATGTTTACTGCTCATTAGAGCTTGTTACACAAAGGAGATTACAATGTGATGTTTTCCCCAGTTCAGCTTCTGAGTGTACCTACCGGTAAGTTACTGGCACCTGTCAAGTCTGCGTGGAACCAAGTCACTTATGTGGACAATATAAATATTCATGTTATCATACAGACAAGCACACACATAACCTCACCCCCCCACACGTTGCTCTGTATATTTCTATTATAGGTGTTTGTATTTTAAAGGGCTTGTTCTAACAGTAAAAAAACTAACAGGCAAACCATTATCATGTTTCTGTTCTCCTGAGTGCCCCAGGGACACACTTGAGGGACCTGGACAAAATTCCCATCAACTTGGTCATAGCTTGAGCAGTTTTGTGGATTGTTTGCTGGATTTGTAGTAGAAGGATCTTCCTTGAAATATCAACATTAGGATCCATTCTCATGGTAAATCTTCCAGCAAAATTATTATAACTTATTGAATTTATATACTCCTCTATACCCGGAGGTCTCAGGGCGGTTCACAGGACAATAAAAATTAAGGCACACTGGAAACAGTTTCTACAATGTCCACGTTGTTTACATTGATATCTCGCCTTTTCTCAAGGAGCTCAAGATGGCGTACATGTTTCTCCCCCACTTTATGTTGTCCTCACAGCAACCTTTTGAGGTGGCTTAGGCTTAGAGCAGGTGACTAACCCATAGTCACCAGTAAGCTACATGGTTGAGTAGGGGAATATTGGGCTCTCTGATCCCCATGTTTTGTTTTGTTTTATGAATGAGATAAGGGGGACTCTGCTACTGGACTGGTAATGCAGTTGGGATGAACATCCATTCTGCTCATTTTTCTTCTTCTAAAGATAACCTCAATGGTCATTCATCCCCATAATGTAACCCTCCTGCCCTTCCCCCATACTGTTACATTTCTAAATTGGCTTGCCTCGTTACAAGGATCTATCATATTACAAGCAATTAAGCCCTTGATAATAAATTGTTTGTCAGTCTGCAGATGATGTACTGTAAGTGATTGCTCCTGCAGGTATTAATCAGCTGGTGCGATTGCCAGCAATATAGATCTACTCCAGGCTGATTGAATTTCTTTCCAGAAGGTGCAATGAAGCAAAAGGAACTTTTCTTTCTTTCTTTTTAAAAACAGACTCAACACACCTAAATGTTAAAAGGAAACATTTTCTTTGAGATCTACCAGTTTGAAACTGGCCCATTCCCACGACTGCATCCCTGGCTCAGGACAGTTAAAAACAGTCTCTTAGACCCTGATGAAGTTTAATCAAAGGCAAGGGGAAGTGGCAAGTGGGAGCCTTCCAAGGTCTTTTAAAAAAAATTTAGTTAATTTGTCATAGGAACTTCCGTAGTTTTAATCTAGCAAGGAGTTTAGGGCAAAAGGACTGCCAAACATATTTGTTTATTTTATACTGGCTGGGTCCCAAGAGGGAGCTGCTAGAAGAACATAAGAAGAACTTGCAGGATCAGGCCAGTGGCCCATCTAAGTCCATAATCCAATTTTTACAGTGCCTAAGCAGATTTTCCCAGTAGTGATGTATGGAAGTGAGAGCTGGACCATAAAGAAGGCTGATCGCCGAAGAATTGATGCTTTTGAATTATGGTGCTGGAGGAGACTCTTGAGAGTCCCATGGGCTCTAAGAAGATCAAACCTATCCATTCTTAAGGAAATTGGCCCTGGGTGCTCACTGGAAGGACAGATCCTGAAGCTGAGGCTCCAATACTTTGGCCACCTCATGAGAAGAGAAGACTCCCTGGAAAACACCCCAATGTTGGGAAAGATGGAGGGCACAAGGAGAAGGGGATGACAGAGGATGAGATGGTTGGACAGTGTTCTCGAAGCTACCAGCATGAGTTTGACCAAACTGCAGGAGGCAGTGGAAGACAGGAGTGCCTGGCGTGCTCTGGTCCACGGGGTCATGAAGAGTCGGACATGACTAAACAACTAAACAACAACAAAGCAGATGCCCACCACCACAAATCTCATACACTCCTGCATGTTGTGGATCACAAGAGAGACTCTCCAGCAAACTGTAACATCCGGTCCTATCCTCACAGTAATGAGCACTACCCTGAGCTCCCCATTACTCCTTGTAGAAGATTCTTAAGAACATCAGAAGAGCTTCGATGGCCCATCTAGTCCAGTGTCCTGTTCTCAAAGTAGGCAGCCAGATGCCTATGGGAAGCCTGTAACAAGGACCTGAGTGCAACATACCTTGGGATGGGGCTTATTTCAGTCACATTGTCAACTCCATGCAGTGACACCCCCTGTATATATGATGGTCTCAGGTAGGCATCTGTAGTAGACCCTGCCAACCTGCTGGGATCACAGGAGCTGCCTGAGGGCTGGCGAATGGTGATAGGAGGCCTAATTTCAGCATTTCTTCTAGCTGGTCTGGTATGAGAAATGAGAATGCAGCTGAATTCTTCTTGTATGTTGGAACTGAGGCAAGCTGTACACTTGACACCACTTGCCCAGATCTCATACAAAGACTTTCATTAGAGTGACATGCCCATGCTGCTCCTTCCACACTCAAATTACAGTGATTCTGCATGAAGCGTGAGATAATGGCTATTGTAAAAAAAAAAAAGAAAGAAAGAAAAAAGGGAAAGGGAAAAGGGAGTCCAGAATATTATTTAAAATGGAGAACTTTGGCATCAGTTCACCCTGGGAGATACGTCCCATCTTGATAGGTTACCTTTTCATGTTTTAAAACGCCTGGTGAAGAAATCCTCAAAGTCTTCAAAGGGAAAGAAAACCCTTCCAGGCTGAAAGTAACCAATCCAGGGTGAAAGTGAATGCAGTCTTCCTTTCCTTTATATTCCCACCTGCCATTCTGACCGTTGTGCTCATGTGAATTCACCCAGAAGGAAGCAATTATCCATGTGTGCAATTTAATTCACTTAAAAGGCATGTAAATTAAGGGGAAGGGCCGTAGCTCAGGGGCAGAGCATCTGCTATGCAGATAGAAGGTCCCAGGTCCATTCCTTGGCATCTCCTGGTAGGAGTTGGAATACACCCAAACAGAAGCCTTGGAAAGTCTAGCCAGTCAGTGTAGACAGTATGGAACTAGATCAACTAAGGGTTCGACTCTGTGTAAAGTAGCTCCCTGTGTTCCTGAATTATTGCATGATGTTTACACTTTTATTTTTCCAAATGTACAGTTTGTAACATTTTGTACAAAGACGTTTCTGTACATTTATAGAATAAAATGTTAGGTGAGACCAGAACGCAATGGCAAAGCATATACAGTGGACGCTCGGGTTGCGAACATGATCCGATCGCACCCTGCAGCGTTCGCAACCCTCACCGTCACATCTGCGCACGCGCGGATCACAATTTGGCACTTCTGCACATGCGCAATTTAGCGGTTCTGCGTATGCGCAAGCGCCAAAACCTGGAAACAACCCGTGGCGCAGTGTGCAACCTGAAAGCACACAACCTGAAGCGCCTGTAACCCGAGGAATGATTGTACTTTGCACACAGAAGGTCACAAATTATCCTGCTCCACTTCCATGGAGGAGCCTACAGCAAAAGGCTGTTTCAACACCATGGAGAGCTCCAAGTGCACAAGTTGCCCCAAGAAGGGTTGGATGTGAACAGAGAACTTTAAAGCCTTAGCCTCCAGGCCCCTTCTCCTAAATGGTGCCCCCCTTCTGGAGAACCATAGCCTCTTAAAAGGTAAGCCCTCTGGCCTAAAGCTGGGCACTTCTCCTGCTGTCTGACTTGGTACACTTCCTTTTCTTTTGGACTTGCAATTAGTAACCCAGACCCAGGGAAAGGTGTCCACAGAGTCCTGGCTCCAGTTCTTCAGGCCTGGTGTTGTGGGATCTGGCTTGGGAGGCTCCTGCCTGCCAATCCTCAGTTCAATAGTCCCTGGATCACCAGCATCAAGTTCAGAGTCAAGAAGTCTAGCTCCTTAGCTGGTGACTCTAGTCTCTGGCCAGGTGTTCTTGTCACAACTAGACCCTGGGAGCATCTCACAGATTCAGTCCCTAATATCTCAGTTTACCATTTTAGGAGATGAGGCAGGGTAGGGTGAGCTGCTGTCCACCAGAGTGGACCATTCAGGGCTATCATCCCTTGTTGTTTGAAACTCAAGCTCCCTACCTTACCTGATTATGGGATCCAACCAATGATGCTCACAAATTTTGTGTTTTTGTAATACAACTGCTGTTGGAAGAAGAAGGGAAGTGGGAGGTGCAGAGGCTTGTTATTTTTGTATTGTTATTGTTTTCTTTATAACAATTTTTTTAATAGAAACAAAACCCACGATGAGGTACAGCTAATGGTTTTTTGGAGTTTGCAATGATGTATCTCCAAGTGCATCTGTGATGCTCTGCATGCAATGCCTTCTTATGTTTAATAATCATTTTACTGGCTTTTTCTGTTTGATTTTAAATGCCCTTTCCTTTACCGAGAGGGGAGAAAAAAAAGAATATTATTCAATAACCAAGGCTGCTGTGGTACTTGTGATGTGATCTGAATAGTCTTTTCATTACGGGATGTCTCAGAAATGTCCTCAGATAATGGATAACAAGAAAAGCAATTAAGGCTTTACCCCCAAGTAATATTAAAGGGCTCGGAATAATAACAGGGGATGCATAAATGCATGTTTTTATCTTGTACGTTGTTCTAAATTAATTCTCTGGGAACTGCGGGAGGCATTATTTGGGCAGAAACTCTGGCTACACTTGAGGACAAGATGTATAATCCTGTGGACATTGTTTTTCTATTGGCTAGGACTGGACCAGAGACCTTTAAGTTTGAAGCCCTAGCCAAGAGGAGTATGGAAACCCTGGGATGGCACTAAACCTGGGGCACTGTGGGGGATTACAAAATGGCGGCCAGGCTGCTACTGCTTTCACTAGCAGTAGTGCTGATGGGGACCTTAATGAAAAAAGATGGAAGCCATGCTAGTGCAATGGCTAATGATAACTCTTGCCCTCAAGATTATCTCTTCCCAGGGCTGGTGTCAGTGGTGGGCCCCCATTCCCAACACATACACATTCCAATTGAGGACCTAGCTTTGCTTGTGTAGGTGGCCACCACCAACTACCTTGGCCACCACAACTGCTTGGCTAGCAGTGGCAATCACCCACCCTGTACTGAACCCCTGGAGACACCCTGCAGCGGTGGACTGGTGATGATGCTTTTGAATGGGAACTAAGTCAGTTCCCATGCATGGTGCCTGTCTGCCATTTACACAAAATGCAATGCGGGTAGCCACCATGCATGGAAGCTGACTTTTGCTAGTCTTCCAAGTGGCACAGAGATGGTGGTGACTAGATATGCACCTGTGATGCATCAAGGAGGGGTCCTTCCGAGCCCCCAGAGTCCTTGGCCTGTGCCTGTCCTGGCCAGGCAGTGGCCTTTCCTCCCCCATAAAAATTAGATAAATTCCCCTGCCCCCCAAAATAAATTTCTCTTTCCACAAACATCATGGAGAATGTTCTTTTTTAAAGCTTTAAAACTTTTTATTAACAATGTTGAAGTCTAAAATATACCCCCAAAGCACATTATACACCTTTAGCATATAATTACTGAGAACACAGAATAGATTCTAGTTCACATATCCTTCCGTTAAGTAAAATGAAAATGACACAGCCCAAGTTTGAGAATTTTGAAGGGCCTTTGTCCCAAGTACCAGTGAACACGACCTCCAGCACTTGAGGTTCAAGTGCCTACACTAGGCAGAAGATGAAACGAAGAGAAGTTTTAATTTAAGGCACCAGAATCTCAAAGCATAGTAATTACTCAGGCCAGCTTGCAAATGTTGTTTCAGTTTTAATGTGTGTGTGTGTGTGTGAGAGAGAGAGAGAGAGAGAGAGAGAGAGAGAGAGAAAGGCTTGAGAAAAGGATGACTAACTTCTAAAAGAGAAGAACTCAGTGCATTTTGTCTCAAAACAACAAAAGACTTCATCAGTTCATGGCTCTTGGAGAGAATCCTAATTTCTGACATGAAGCACTTCTGACTCATGCTTCGGAACTCGGCAGATCAAGGGAGGAGCATGAAACTGGCAGCCCCCTCCCTCCAGTGGAAAGGTACAGAATGAGAAGAACTAATCATGCCCAAGTGTCATATTCTTTTACAGTTGACTTAAAAAAAAGGTAGCGAGAGATGAAGCACAGGCGCGGCAGATCAAAAATTCAACCTGCTTTTGTTTCTGATCTTCCTCTTCGTCAGGGAATGCTACTCTAATGTGAAAACTTTTCATGCAAAAATTCAAGCTCAAGCTAGATAATGAAATACCAGGGAAAGCTCTGGAAACAGGGTGGGGGTGGGTGGGTCTTCTTAATAGCAGTCATCAAATAAAGTTAAGGAAGCAAATCAAAGCAGAGGTGATGGTGCAATGGATGTTCTCCTCTCATTGACACTCAGCTTTCCCATTGGGTTGTGTCCAGTGCTAGTCCTACTCAGAGTAGGCACGGTGAAATTAACAGGTATGAATAACCCAGGTCCATTAATTTCAGTGGGTCTATGCTGAATATAATGTTCATGCCATTGTTTCTATGAAAGCTCCTTTGGTGGGGGGCGGGGGGCGGAAACAGTCAAACAAGGTGAATTGTTTTGTCACTGACACTGACCTTCTTTGGGTGGAAGCTTGAGAGAGAAATGCTACCTTTAGTGCAAGACAGGGAAATTTAAATATTCTAGGTAGTGTCCCATTTTAGAGTAGAGTCATTGAAATTGATGGGCTGCACTCAGACAGCACTTTATTCCACTTTTCACAGTGCTCCCTTACCTGATAATTTAAACATTTTATGTGATCTTTCGTACTATGTAAAAGCTACTTTTGGAAAACAAGCAGAATTTTAATGCTCATTTCCGTGCCCCTTCCTTCCTGCTTTCCTTATTTTCCAAGTTGGTGACTATCACTGCCTCTTGCTGGAACAGATTTCCATTTTTTTTTGTGTGTGTGGGGGAAATTCCATCATTCTTTTTGTCTGATGGATTGGTCCAATGGCCCAATTAGCCAAGCATTCTGTTCTCACAGTGTCCAGCCAAATGCCTGCAAGCTGGGCATGAGTGCAACAGAACTTTCCCCTTTTGTAAATTCTAGCAGGTGATATTTAGAGGCATAATGCCCCTGTCAGTGGTGGTAGGTTTGGGCTTTGTATGTTTATCTCCATGCTTGGCAACATTTCTCTTTCCTTCTCCTTTCCTTTCCTTTTTGTTCAGCCAGAATAAGTGCTCAAAAAAGTTGCTGCCTCTCTACTTATTTCTGTAAAATTTGAGCCACTCTTATAAAAGTATTTGCCCTGCTGCTGCTTTTGACTATTGGCAGGTTCTCCGGTTCCAACGTATCCTTTGCAGTGGGGCTCAGTAGGACAGCCAGGGCACATCACTCAGATATTTGGCATAATATCTCAGGGCGTTCTTTCAGCCAGGCCTTGAAACAGCCGCTGAATCTCAGCCAACATTCACCCTGCGTTCGATGCGAATGCCACCCACGTTGACACTGGTCTGAAGGCTGAACGTGCATGGAATCCTTGGCAAATTTATTCGCAAGACCCGGTGGCGTGTGGATCCCTGCTGCGAGCGGGGTAGGGGAAGAAGAAATTCAGGGATGGGAATCTGCTTCCCATTGAACCTGCGAGATTATCAGTCAAAGGCCTGCCTACTAATTTGAGATGCTCAAGGAACAGATGCTGACATTTAGTGAAATCTCACTGATAATTCCCCCAGGTCAGAAAAAGCACAAGGGGGATGACTCTGAGCAAATCGAAAGAGTCAATACACATCTCCTTTTCAATATTTATGATTCCCCACTTCTTATGGAATTCTCTGACAGACCACAGTAACAGAAATATATGCATGGAAGAAGACAAACCAGCGGCTTTACAAGCCTTTATTCATGTGCAAAATATAATGAGCTACTGGCATTTTAATGCTCCCCCCCAAAAAACAACCCTTCCCACAGTGTTGCCTCCCAAAGCAAGTGTAATAAAAAGTCATTATGTGTTCACATCAGGTCTAAGGTTGCAAGTTAATATATTTTGGTTTCACCATTCCTCGTTACAAGAGCAAACCCAGAACAATCTTTAATATAAGCTAGACAATAACCTCCCCCCACCCCCCAATCACCCATGAAGATCCAATGAAACGGAATGGCGGAAGATTCTGGACAGCCAAAAGGAAATACATGTAGCACATCATTCAACTATGGAACTCAGTCCCACAGGAGACAGTGGTGGCACACCAACCCAGATTGCTTGAAAATAGGATTAGACAAATTCACAGAGGATAAGGCTATTGATGACTGCTAGCTGTGATGGCTCTACCTCCACAGATGGAAGCACAAATGCTTCTGAATACCAGTCACTGGAAACCACAGGAGGGGAGAGTACTCTTGCGCTTGAATCCTGCTTGCTGGTTTCCCACAGGCACCTGGTTGGGCATGGTGAGAACAGGATGCTGGACTAGATGAGCCATTGGCCTGATTCAGCAAACTCTTCTTATGTTCTTAATGTCTCATGTTGCTTAACAAGAGAGGGGACAGATTTAGGAGAGCGCAACTGGTTCCCCTGCACAGGCCGCCACGCTGAAGAAGTGCCTTCCTGCCTCCTTCCCAAAGTGGGAGTTGGTGTGTGCTGAGCTTGGTTTTTTGGGTGGTCCTAATCCTGAACTAAAGGGACATGGGTGGCGCTGTGGGTTAAACCACAGAGCCTAGGACTTGCAGATCAGAATGTCGGCGGTTTGAATAAATAGGTACCACTGCGGGGAGAAGGTAAACGGCGTTTCCGTGCGCTACTCTGGTTCGCCAGAAGCAGCTTAGTCATGCTGGCCACATGACCCGGAAGCTGTACGCCCGCTCTCTCAACCAGTAAAGCAGGATGAGCACCACAACCCCAGAGTCAGTCACGACTGGACCTAATGGTCAGAGGTCCCTTTACCTTTAATCCTGAACTGATCTTGGAATTTTGCCCCTCCTTCATAGCCAGGGCAGTCAGGGCAAATGGAAGCCTCCCTTCGCTCCCTTCCTCTGAGACCAACAGTTGGCAAGGTCCCGTGAAGACTATGGGAGTAAGAAATAAAAGGGTTGGTATGGATCCGCTGAGAGCTGGTGCAGATTGGTGTGTAGCCATATTGATTTACTGAACCTCAGCCGAAAGCTATTACGAAGTGATCACAGGCAGGGAAAGAACTGCAAATGACATTATAGGATTTCCCCACAGGAGGGTGGGGGGAAAAAGAGATCTTATCAGGTTTACCAACTGTTATATAATTAAAGAAGGCTGAAGAGCTGTCTTATTACTGCAGGCTGGCAAGGAAGCTGAAAGGAAGCCACCTTCTCATTTCCACCTGCTTTAAAATTGAGTCCTGGCTGGAAGTTCTGATGATTCTTTTGTCTACCTGTACACTGAGCATGGGATGGCTAGGCAGGCAGGCAGGCAGACAGACAGACAGATAAACAAACAAACAAACAAACAAACAAACAAACAAACAGACAGATGCTACAAAGCAGGGGTGGGCAACCCTTTTCAGCCTGAAGGTCACATGGCCACAGTGGGCAGGGTCAGAGGAAAACATGGGCAGAACAATGAGTATAATTTTTACCTGCGTACAATAGCATCCTTTCTATGCGCACGTGACCCTCTCTAGTCTCCGTCCAGCAAGTAAGAGACACTATCGGAATTCAAGGACATGTTCCAGCCGGCATCAATTGCTGATTTGGCATAATTTGGCTGCTTGGCATTCAGTGCAGGCCAGGAAAGAAAAGAAAAGAAAAGAAAAGAAAAGAAAAGGTAAAGGTTTAAATTCACTGCCACCCTGAGGCATTATAAGGGCACACTCTTGGGGTCTGTGCACCATGGTGAATGCTAGACAGCGGAGTCTGGCATCTTGGGCATCACTTAGCTGATCCTCCCAGAACAAGGAGACCTTCACCCAGTGCTTCACTGGGGAGCAATTAACTCACTGTCTTACATGTCCAATGGGGGTGAAGGATGGTTCCTTCTTATGTAATCATTGATTTTCCCCAATTGCACTTAGGTATTTGGCTAATTGACAGATCCTCTCATCAGTTAAAATATAATAAATAGAACCTTTTATTTTACCATTGAATATGTTGTCTTGCATCTTTTTTCTGCTTGTGGGGGCGAATGAACTGAAAAACACTGCAGTTGGCAAAGCACTGGCCTTATGTGACTGCAACACCTAGTCCCAATTGCAGTTTCTGAAACATCTTCAAAGACGGGCCCATATATTGCAGCAGTCAAATTTGAAGTTTACCAGGAAATAGATCGCCAAGGCCACGGTATTTCTATCCAGGCTGGAGCACCAGCCTAAGCTGGTTGAATGCACCTGTCCCATGGAGGCAACCTGGACCTCCTAGGATAAAGATGGTTCAATGAACACTTTCAGATAGAGTATTTGAAACTCATCTAGTGCAATATGAACACCACTACCTAGATAAATGAGAACATAAAAATAGAAGAGGAGCTTTGGGGATTCCCATGGGCCTCTGTTTGGCCGCGGTAAGAACAGGATGTTGGACTAGATGGGCCAGCAGGGCTCATTTTATTTTCTTAAGGACCTCCCACAATGAGCAATGGGGAGTTCAGGGAGTGCAGAACTTATTACTGTGTTGACAAGATGTTAGTTTCCCTCTACCCTACTTGGAGTTGCTGGTATTGAACCTGCGACCTTCTACATGCAAGGCACATGCTCTGCCACTGAGCTATAGCCCATCCTCGAATCTTTGTTAACGAGGTTGATATAGGAACATAGGAAACTGCCTTATACCGACTTAGGAGTGTTGGGCCATCCAGTATTCTGCACTGACTAGTAATGGCTCTTCAGGGTTTCAGGCAGGATTCTCTCCTGGCCTCACCTGGAGATACCAGGAATTGAACCTGGAATCTTCTGGATGCAAAGCAGATGCTCTACCACTGAGCTATAGCCTCATTAGGGCCAAGCTAGGGCATTGGAAACAGGCTCTGAAACTGAGCCATGTCTCAAACTGAAGGATGAGATTGCCGGAGCAATATAAAATTGAGAAAAGTAACATCTGTCCAACTCTAGGAGGGGGGTGCAGAATCCACAGGGACGTGTTCAGCAAGGGAACAATTCCTCGGGGAGAAATGTAACAAGTAAACAAGTCCTTACCATGCGGAGCAACCTTATCTTCATCCTCTCTCTCTCTCTCTCTCTCTCTCTCTCTCTCTCTCTCTCTCTCTCTCTCTCTCTCTTGGCAATAAGCTTTATTTAATGGAGGCAGGAAATTTGGTAGCCAGTGGACTTTGTCAGCTCAGCTTATTTAAGAACTTTGAGCACAGTGCTGAGATGCCAATGATTAAAAGCTTTGGACGCACCAGTCCTTTCCACGCTGAGGATCTTGTTATCTGAAGCCAATGTGTGAAGGACACGCCGTGGGTTCAGATATTTTAAACAGGGCTCTAGGAATTTGGGAAGCCATCTGGGTAGGCTTTGATGTATTACTGGGGGCGGGGGGGGGGGCAAAGATCCTTTGCCAGGCAAATCTACTGTAAAAAGATGATGCTAGCAATATGACATTTTAATTTTGTAAAAAATTCTGATTGGCAATGGTCACATCATAAGAAGGATGAAAAGAAGGTCAGGACAGCAGCCAACTCCCTTGCTCGGGGCAGAATGATTCACTCACTCTTTGCAGATCAAGAGAGGCAGCCTACTGTGACCTAACTAGGAATGTAAAAGAGCTTAGTTTTCCATTCTGCTCTGCCTAGCTCACACGCAGCACTGTTTCTGTTCCACTGCACTGCTCCTTCCACCAAAAAACTATGTTCTTCATTTCACTGTCTGCTAAGTTAGTAAGGAAGCACTCTGTGGTGCTTGCAGTGCGGGCTTTGAGTCCCAGGAGTTCCCTCTCTACTTGAGAGCCAGTGTGGCGTGGTGGTTAGACTCAGGGAGTGGGTGGTGCTGTGGTCTAATCCACTGAGCCTCTTGGGCTTGCTGATCAGAGGGTCAGCGGTTCGAATCCACACAACAGGGTGAGTTCCTGTTGCTCTGTCCCAGCTTCTGCCAACCTAGCAGTTCAAAAACGCACCAGTGCAAGTAGATGAATAGGTACCGCTGTGGCAGGAAGGGAAATGGCATTTCCGTGCGCTCTGGTTTCTGTCACAGTGTTCTGTTGTGCCAGAAGCAGTTTAGTCATGCTGGCCACATGACCCGGAAAGCTGTCTCCATCGGCCTGAAGCAAAATGAGCGCTGCACCCCATAGTCGCCTTTGACTGGACTTAATTGTCCAGGGTCCTTTACCTTTCACCTTTAGTGGTTAGAGTGCTGGACTAGGACCTAGGAGACTGGGGTTTGAATCCCCACCCAGCCATGAAGCTCACTGGGTGGCTTTGGGCCAGTCAGCAGCTCTCAGTTTAACCTACCTCAGAGGGTTGTTGTGAGGATAAAATGGGACGAGGGACAGAATCATATATGCCACGTTGAGCTCCTCCTCATTCCTGGTCATTCTGCTTCAGTTCAGAACCCATAAGCGTATATGTGAAATTCAGATGTTATGTCCCAACATACATGACTTTACACTTGTAAATCAGTGGACACATTTTGAATTTTGAGAGGGTACTGGGGGCATCAAAATAGCTACTATGGGGAGGGGGTTTGGCTTAACACAAAATTAGAGAGATAGCAACCCCTGGAACCTAAAGCTTAACATGGGAATTTGGTTTTGTCCTACTGGTCCTGACTGTGGAGATTACACAATATTGATCTTACACACACACACATACACACACACACAGAGAGAGAGAGAGAGAGAGAGAGAGAGAGAGAGAGAGTGTTGTTGTCTAGTAATAGGGGATAATGTACAAGGTAGCTACACCACGACAATCTCATTTCACACAAAAATACCTGAACATTTTGCCCCATAATCTTCTTTCTAGGAAGGTGTCAGGGAACTGACATCAAAGTCAGAAGTGGAGGTAGGGCTCCCAAGCGATGCCGGAGAAGGGCCAAGCAGGGAGAGAGGGAACTCATCGGCTGGGGAAGGAAATCAGCATAACACCAGGGATAAAGGGGGGCGGATGGGGGAATCGGAGAGGGGCCTCCAGGACTCTTTGCTGGAGACCAGCGGGGAGAGCACAGGTCCTCTGCTGCCCACACCCACCCTGCGCAGAAGACTTCCGCGCAGGGAAAGTAGGCGTAGACTTGGTGTCAAAGAACTTCTTTGCTGGAAGAAGTTCAAGAAACGCCCACTGACGGATTCTGCTAGCGACTGAACAGCCACAAAGTGAAGGACTGTCCAGCCAGGAAAGGTTTAACCAGGCTACCTAGCCAGGAGTGGCGGCAACTTACGCACGAGCAACCCCATATAACCATTACAGAAGGCTAGAGACTTCCTTTAAAAAAAAACATCTCAGAGTCCAGGGCACCAATGGAAGCTTTTGTGGGTACCATCTTGCTTGCAGGTTCCAGGTGGATGACCTCTGTCCTAAGCTTTCACAGACCATCAGTCCACTTTATCATATGCATAAAGCATTATCTGTTCTTCAGGCATCTGATGAAGTGGCTGTAGTTCATGAGCGCTCGCTCTATAATAAATTTGTTAGCCTTTCTGTTGCCATAAGACTTATGCTATAAATTACTGACATTCTCCCACATGCATGGAGGGAAAATATCAATTTACTTCGAAAGCTCTGCACCATTAACATTTGGATTCTTGCTCATTTTGTGGATCCCCCCTCCCCTCTTTTTTTTTTAATAAGAAAATACAAACCACGGTTGATTCATTGTAGTCGTTGATTTGCGAGAATCTTAGGCACATCAGTGACAAAACAGATTGGCATCTGGCATCTAACAGCTCTCTGTTATGGATTGGGAACATCCATTAGAGTCACATTGAGTAGGCTTGACTGACACTCACTAAAAGTGATTAACCACAGAATGACATGCCAGAACCTTAGAGTGAAAAAAGAGAGTCCCCTTTGCTTGAGACCAATCATTCACTGCTTGGCAGCACAACTGCATATTTACAGCTGAGTTCATCTGCCAAAGTATCAGAATAACAGCAAGGAACCATTGCCAGATCTCAAGAAGGCAGGTGGCACAGGTGGAGAGAGAGAGGCAAGGGATCAAACAGTTGGGAAGGCATGCATAATCTGAACCAAACGCCCTGCGGGGATTTTTTCAGATGTGGATGTGAGTTGCTGAAGGGGAACATCGCTCGTGGCTGAAGAAACAGGTCAATTTCCCCATATTGTGAAAGGTGAAGGTCCGCCATTTGACTGAGACAAAAACAAAGTTGCTCTACAAGCTACAATGTTTGGGATCATGATCTCCGGTAGTGCAGGATAATTGGTCCCACAGAAGGCTTCATGGATGCAGAAGGCGGAATATGAGCCTAAATCACATGCCTTTCTACACATAACTGTTTACAAACAGAAGGTCTTCAGCAAAAACCTGCTGTATGTAGTACAGCATTCTGCTTAGCCACAGTGGATGACCAGATGCCTATGGGAATCCTACAAACAGAACATTAATGCCACAGTGCTGCCTGCCTGGTCTTGGGAGTCTTGCTGCATCTTATCCTGGAAGTAGCATATACAGGTGAAACTCAGAAAATTAGAATATTGTGGAAAAGTTCATTTATTTCAGTAATTCAACTTAAAAGGTGAAACTAATATATGAGATAGACTTATGACATGCAAAGCGAGATATGTCAAGCCTTTATTTGTTATAATTGTGATGATCATGGCGTACAGCAGAGATTGGATGGCCATCTGTCATGTATGATCTAGTTGAGATTCCTGCATTGCAGGAAGTTGGACAAGATGACACATGAAATTCCTACCAACTCTACAATTCTGATTCATCTTGTCTGCTCTGAATTGTCCAGTTTCATTCGATAACAAGTTCAGGATAACAAGTTGGATAACAAGTTTTAATTCTATTACAATTTAATTACTTTGGATGATTATCTTTTCATATGCTTTTAGCTTCCTGTATTTAATCTGTCTTGTTTTTAATTTGTGTCAGCTCCCTTGAGTCCCAGTCTGGGGAAAATGATCATAAATCATAGATTACAGAATTGTAGAGCTGGAAGGGACCGTGAGGACCATCTAGTCTAACCCTCTGCAATGCAGGAATCTTTCACCCATAGTGGGGCTCAAACCCACAACCCTGAGATTAGCAACAATGACAACTACAAGACCACCACCACCAGCAATAATAATAATAATAATAATAATAATAATAATAATAATAATAATAATTTATTATTTATACCCCGGCCACCTGGCTGGGCCTCCCCAGCCACTCTGGGCGGCTTCCACAAAAACCAATAATACAGTAAAATATCACACGTTAAAAACTTCCCTGAACAAGGCTGCCTTAAGATGTCTTCTGAATGTCAGGTAGTTGTTTATCGCTTTGACATCTGCTGGAAGGGCGTTCCACAGGGCGGGCGCCACTACCAAGAAGGCCCTCTGCCTGGTTCCCTGTAGCTTTGCTTCTCGCAATGAGGGAACCGCCAGAAGGCCCTCGGCGCTGGACCTCAGCGTCCGGGCAGAATGATGGGGGTGGAGATGCTCCTTCAGGTATACTGGACCGAGGCCGTTTAGGGCTTTAAAGGTCAGCACCAACACTTTGAATTGTGCTCGGAAACATACTGGGAGCCAATGTAGGTCTTTCAAGACCGGTGTTATATGGTCTCGGTGGCTGCCCCCAGTCACCAGTCTAGCTGCCGCATTCTAGATTAGTTGTAGTTTCCGAGTCACCTTCAAAGGTAGCCCCACGTAGAGTGCATTGCAGTAGTCCAAGCGGGAGATAACCAGAGCATGCACCACTCCGGCGAGACAGTCCGCAGGCAGATAGGGTCTCAGCCTACGTACCAGATGGAGCTGGTAAACAGCAGCCCTGGATACAGATTTGACCTGTGCCTCCATGGACAGCTATGAGTCCAAAATGACTCCCAGGCTGCGCACCTGGTCCTTCAGGGGCACAGTTACCCCATTCAGGACCAGGGAATCCTCCACACCTGCAAGTGACCCAATCCATAGCTCCTAGACTGATGAAATTATTTCTCACTTTTTGTACCATTCTTGATTTTAAAAATGCAACAAAATACATTATATTGTGTGTATTTTGAGAAACAATAATAAAATATGTACTTAAATGTGATTCTGCGGAAAGTTTAAGGCACAGATTAATGCAGAAATGGAATGGAATCATTTTATGGGTGAATGCTTGCAACAAAGACACAGACTGGATATAGAGTGAGTCTTTCATCCCTACAGGAGATGCAGCAGCCTTAGCAAACCAAAGAGTTGGGAAAAATGAAGGTCACTGGGAGGAAAACAAAAGACTGAAAGAGAGAGGAGAGGAAGGCTTTGGAGATGGCTTGATGATAGGGGTTGACAATGTAGGACACTGAAAATATTGGTGGACTACAGATCCTATAATGACCATTGGCATTGCTGGCTGAAGCTGATGGAAATTTGAGCCTGACAACATCTGGGAGCCCACTGGTTCCCTGCCCATAAAAAAGTGATGGTTACCCATAAATTCTAGTAGTTTTTGTCCTTGCTTATTAAAATGATATTCTCTAGAGACATGCCCAAATGGAAGGATTTTCTCCTAGGGAATTCCCATCTGATAATCCAACTCCTGCACTGAAGTCTCCCATAATTAAGACTCCAGCTGCCAGATATTTCTGCTCTATATATTCCAATAAATTAGTCAAATCTCTCCAACTGCTTCCTGTTCCCAGTAAAGTCCTGCTTGGAGGCAAATATACATTAATATATATACAAAAAAAATGTATGAATACAAACCAAAATCCTCCAACATTTGTTTTGGATTATGAGAGGCAGAGCAATATGTTTGGCTGTTTTAATATCGGTGGAAACAGAAGGTGGTTCTCATGCCTTAGAACGTCAATAGAAACTGCAGTTCTTGAAGAATGAGAGAAAAAAACAAATCTAGCTGTGAGCTTGGGAAAAAACTTGGGGAGCAGGGTGCTTCCATCTCTGGATGGCAAATACCAGGAACCAAGTTTTATTGAGGCAAAAGCCAGTGACACTAAACACCACAAGATCAAACAAAAAGAAATCAACATGGCAAATACCACACCACCCACCCGTAGAAGGAACAGGATTTTTCTATGCACCGAAACAATGTTTGCTCATTTTTGCAAGCCGTTTCCCTAATAAAATACTTTTTGTATGTGTGCTGTTTTCACTAATATGCACTTTTGGGGCTGCAGTTGTTTTAATTAAAAAATTTTATGTCCCACTTTTCTTGCAAAGAGCCAAAGGTGGTGTACATAGTTCTCCTCCTTCCTGTTTTATTCCCACAACTACCCTGTGAGGTTACATGGCTTAGTGGGGATTTGAACTCTGGTCTCCTAGGTCTTTGCCCAACGCTCTAACCACTACACCACACTGGCTGTTGGATAACTGTAGCACAGAAGTTGGAGAAGTGCAAATTTTGAAGGATAAGCCGTAAGAGGCAGATTTGTGCTTGAGAGACGTGTCTTACAGCAGCATCTTCTGCAAGAAGGAAAGGCAGCATACGACTCAGAGATCAGCCTGAGGTTCCCTTATAATAGAAAACCTTGAAGACACCTGTGTGGCTTCTTTCGCTCCATTTGCAGAGGTCTCCAGGACTTTTGTGATTGACACAATTGGATTAATAATTTACGCCTGGGGGGCAGGCAGGAAGTTTCATCTGTGTGTTCCTGGGGGAAAGGAATCTGACTCATCGGCAATGCTTCACCTTAATAATATTGAAACAAATTGGAGGAATGAGTTTGAAAGAAGAAAATGTCCTGATAAGAGATAGGCACAGTGCCGGATTTACGTATAAGCTAAACAAGCTATAGCTTAGGGCCCCACTCTCTTGGGGCCCCCAATTTTTTTTAAAGAAGACAACAACTGGATGTACATTTCCAAAATATCAGATAAAAAACAAATAAAATAAAAACTACATACAACAACAGTGTTTTGTAGGCTCCTATGATGTAAGTGGTGGCGAGCTCCTGTTGCTTGGTCCCTGCTCCTGCTAACCTAGCAGTTTGAAAGCACACAGTGCAAGTAGATAAATAGGTACCATTCCAGTGGGAAGGTAAACGGCATTTCCGTGTGCTGCTCTGGTTTGCCAGAAGCGGCTTAGTCATGCTGGCCACATGACCCGGAAGCTGTACGCCGACTCCCTCAGCCAGTAAAGCAAGATGAGCACCGCAACCCCAGAGTTGTCTGCGACTGGACCTAACAGTCAAGGGTTCCTTTACCTTTACCTATGATGTAAGTAATGACCCCCGCCTGCTAGCCTGCTCCCTAAAATATCACTGGTTTGCTAGTTTCTATATATAGGGTGCCTACATTCTGCATGTGCAAATGGCTTTAGATATCTATTAGGTCCGTAAATTACCATATATCATATATTCAACACAAAAAAGTGACAATTTGTTGTTGACAAAGGACAGCTGGACATATATAGGGCCCCATTACCTTCAGTAGCTGAGGGCCTTATCAAACCTAAATCTGGCCCTGGATAGGCATCTGATATAAGGTTATTCTCCCCTTCCCCAGTGCACAGCAATATTTTTGGGGGATGTATGTGGCAAGAAATAAGGTCCCCACAGACTAGGGAGATCATTAACTGTTTTGATTTCCATTCCATTTCATTACCAAATGATAACATTCGTTTGGTTGGAGACAGGGTCAATAATATGCTATTGAATAATATGCTATTTTTTCTTAATATGAGAAATAAAATTGCTTCCTGGGAGAAAGAAACAAAGCTACTTTCAGCCAGAGGTTTCTAGGCATGATCCAGTGCATTCCATTCAGGCAGTCAAGAGGCATCCATTATCACAGTTCAATAAGACACCAAAGTACTCAAGGAGGGTACGGATGAGAGCCGGGGTCCTAGGAAAGGGATGTGACCTAGGCAGAATTTCAAGGGCAAGATAGAGAGGTATGGAGGGCCACATGCATTGTCAGCCCAGATAGCTCAGTTGGTTAGAGGGCATAGTGCTAATAATGCCAAGGTTGTAAGTTCAATCCCCGTATGGGGCAGCTGCACATTCCAAGAGGAAGACACTTCTCCCAGTCCTTGACTGTGCCAGCTCACATGCCCAAAGGGTGCAGGATACATCCCTCTTATGCAATCACTAGTTTCCCCACTTTGGCTAATTGGCAGTCTCCATTTCATTAAAATTTAACAAATGTTATTTTTAAAAACCATTTAACAAGTGATTTAAAAAAACAACAACAATTTAATGGCTCTTCTTTCTGGGTATGGGGCAAAAGTGCCCTGCAAAAATGTGTATATTAGGCAAAGTTGCACATAAAATGGTGTATATTATGAGAAATAGGCACAAAAATGCTGATAAATTGTCATGAGGGTTTTTTAAAAATAAAAAAAATTGCAGGCTGATGTTGAAATATCGAGAACTGAAGTTGGAAAGATGAGAAACAGCTGTTGCTGGGTGGGTAGAGTTTTTACTGATGTTTTTACTGTTCTGAACAGGACAATGGGCATCTTTCATTGAGTGTCCCAAAGCCTTAATATGCCTGAATAACCCTGGTGATGTGACAGACTCTGTAATGGGCACACATCAATATTAAATGGTTTTCATTCAAATGCCATGTCTGAGGTTTCTCTCTAAATGAGGAATGAATGCTACATGGCATGCAGCATTGTGAATGTTTTCAGGCAGAGTTACAAAGATGTTTAGCTATTGTGTACATAAGAATTTCTATTTTTTGTAGCGGGGAAGACAACAAGGGGGGGGGGAAATGTCTGAAATCGGTCCTACTGGGAGGTGACATAAAAATGAACAAGTGTCTCACACCTGAAGAGAATTGGATAAAGTGTTGGGCTCTATCCATATAACATTGCACATGGTTACATTGCACATGGTGTGCAACATGCATGCACCCACTCTGCCCCATATATTTGAGCACAAGACACGTCACATGCACACCACTTGAATGGCAATGGTCCGACTGCACTGGCAGCCAATTAGTTACTGGGCCCAATTCATAGTGTTGGCTTTGACCTGTAAAGCCTTAAATGACTCAGGACCTCAATGCGTGAAGGACTGCCTCTCCCCATATAAACTGTCCCGGACTCTGCGTTCATCATCTGAGGCCCTTTTTCGTGTGCTTCCTCCGTGTGAGGTCCAGAGGGCCTTTTCAGTAGTGGCTCCCCATTTGTGGAATGTTCTCCTCAGGGAGGTTCGCCTGACACCTTCATTATATATTTTAGGCATCAGGTGAAAACATTCCTCTTCAACCAGGCCTTTGGCTGATTAATATTCTAAAGCCTTTTCAATTTGTCGGGTGAACATATCAGACGACACAGCGATTCTTCAAACAGCTCTTGTTTATTCACAGGCCCAGACTAGAACAGAAGAGAACTGAAGGGTTCAGCCAACCTGCTTATATAGAGCTTCACTACAAGGCAACAGTAACAACTTTCTGTATCTATCCAATCACTGAACGTCACTTTCAATTCCTTATTTGCATATGTGGACCTGAGTGAAAACGATCTACAGTATCTCCCTGCTGGCCCAGGGTGAGAACTTCAGTACATAACAGGGCAGGTTATTGTTTTGCTGTTTTGTTTTTAATCTTGTATTTTATTCTGTGAACCACCCTGAGGTCTTCTGATGAGGGGAGGTATATAAATCTAACAAGCAAACATTGAGGGGAGCGGCCCCCTCAAGTATTTTATGGGGGCAGGCAAAGGGACTTTGCCTCTAGGAGTTGCCTTCAACGCTTGGCTTGAGGGATGAATGATTTGACATGAGGCAGCTCCTGATGTTCTTGCCTGTGAAAAGCGCTATTATCGTCTAAGTGAACCAGTCGTTGGATTAAACCAAACACTGTTAATAGGCCTGACTTGGATTCTCTCCTCCTCTTTGTGTTATGCTTTTAGAATCTCTAACATTTCCACCAAAATGACTAATATACAAAAAGCAGAATCTGATCTTGAGTTGTGGCAGCCCCAGCAAATAAAACAGAGATTGTCTGGCCTTTCATAAATGCTTTCAAATATGCCACTGAAAGGTTGCACACCGAATGCTCGTTATCGGAACAGATTAGATACCATGGTGATAGGAGCTTTTAAAGTACCTTTAAATGGTATACAGATTAGGTAGACAATAACCCCGACTGTAGCAAAGTCTTTCCTGGGAGAAGGTAGGCTCTATTCTTGCGAATTGCTTTAGACTGTTCCCCCTCCCTGCTTTAGGGTGGGTGTCGTACTGTACTTTGACAACAGACTGAACCGAGTGCAAGAAGAACTACAGAAGTATTATGTGATTTCACTTTGTTGCATGTGCTCAATGAAAGGTAGGTAACAAAACGAGCAAACATTCTGAGACCTTACGGAGATACACAATCTCCCTCCCAGTGACAGGGTTCCTGTTATAGTCAAACCTCTGTTGTCGAACGTAATCAGTTCCAGAAGTCTGTTCAGCTTCCAATTGGTTTGACAACCAAGGCGTGGCTTCCGATTGGCTGCTGGAGTCTCCTACACTCAAGCCCCACGTTGGACATTTGGCTTCTGAAAAATGTTCGAAAACCGGAGCATTTACCGTATTTTCCGCTCTATAAGACGCACCAGGCCATAAGACGCACCAAGTTTTTGGAGGAGGAAAACAAGAAAAAAATATTCTGAATCTCAGAAGCCAGAACAGCAAGAGGGATCGCTGCGCAGTGAAAGCAGCAATCCCTCTTGCTGTTCTGGCTTCTGGGATAGCTGTGCAGCCTGCATTCGCTCCATAAGACGCACACACATTTCCCCTTACTTTTTAGGAGGGGGAAAGTGAGTCTTATAGAGCAAAAAATACGGTACTTCTGGGTTTTCGTCATTTGGGAGCCGAAACGTTCCAAAATGGAGGTGTTTGGGAGCCGAGGTTTGACTGTATTATAAACAGAGGGACAGAACTTTGTCCATCTGCTTGGTTATGTATTTGTTTCCTTTCCCTACATATTAGGGGGGAAGCCCTAGCTCAGTGATAGAGCGCTGCATGCAGCCATACCTTCCAACATTTCTCTGATAAAAATAGGGACAACCTAAGGAAAAGCAGGACATTCCGGGATCAAATTAGAAACTAGGACCACTTCTGTAAATCCAGGACTGTCACTGGAAAATAGGGACACCTGGAGGGTCTGATGCAGCATGTCCTAGGTTTAAGCCCAGACATCTCCAGGTAAGGGCTAGGATTACCCCTGTCTGAAACCCTGGGGAGTTGCTGCCAGTCAGTACTGAGCTAATTGGGCCAAGGATCTGACTCGTGTGTGTGTGTGTGTGTGTGTGTCTGTATCTGTGAGTGTCTGTGTGTGTATCTACACACACACACACACACACACACACACACACACAATAATTTTTATTAATTTTCCATTTAAACATATATAATCACATCAATATTATCCACTTTACTTCTTTGGCTCTTTCGAGCCTGTCATCTTCCTTCCCTCCCGCCTCTTGGCTTTCAAAACTAATCTTTATATCACAGCATTTTATATATTTTCCAATTCTAATATAACTCATTACAAAATACCTCACAGTTTAAATAAATATAGAAAGGTAAAAAAATTCTCATTACAAGTCTTCAGGTAAACCCTACTAATGTTGTTAATTGCTTACAATGATCTTTCAAATATTGTATAAATTTACTCCAGTCTTTTTGGAATACTTGATCATGCTGGTTTCGGATTTTTCCCGTCAGCTTCTCCATTTCCACAAAGTCCATCATTTTCATCTGCCACTCTTCTTTCGTTGGTACTTCTTGTTGTTTCCATTTTGGGGCTAAAAGAGTTCTTGCTGCCGTTGTTGCATACATGAACAGTCTTTTATCTTTTTTTGTATCTCTTCACCTACTACACCTCTCAGTGAACTGCCATCGGAGCCAGAGGTGGAGGCAAGGCTCCAGAGCGATGCCGGAGAGGGTCCCAGCAGGGAGAGAGGCAGCCCATCTGCTGGGGAAGGAAATCAGCGTAACACCAGGGATAAAGGGGGGCGGATGGGGGAATCGGAGAGGGGGCTCCAGGACTCTTCGCTGGAGACCATCGGGGAGAGCACGGGTACTCCGCTGCCCACACCCTCCCTGCGCACAAGACTTCCGCGCAGGGAGAGTAGGAGGAGACTTGGCGTCAAAGAACTTCTTTGCTGGAAGAAATTCAAGAAACACCCACTGACGGATTCTGCCAGCGACTGAAACAGCCACGAAGTGAAGGGCTGTCCAGACAGAAAGGGTTCAACCAGGTAACCTAGCCAGGAGTGGCGGCAACTTACGCACGAGCAACTCCTATAACCATTACAACACCCAATAAAAAGGCTTCTGTTTTTTTTAACAAAAGTGTTTTTAAACATTTTCTTTAAATCATTATGTATAATTTCCCAGAAAGCCTTTACCTCTTTACAGGTCTACCAACATATGGTAAAATATACCTTCCTTTTCTTTGCATTTCCAACACTCATTAGATCTTGTCTTATACATTTTAGCAAGTTTTGATGGTGTTAAATACCATCTCTACATAATTTTCACCACATTTTCTTTAAGTGCGCTGCATGCAATAAAATTAATACCTTCATTCTACAGCCTTTCCCACGATTCTAACTGAATATTATACCCAAAATCTTTAGCCCATTGTATCATCACCCCTTTAACCTCTTCATCTTTAGCATGCCACTCCAAAAGTAATTTGTACATTTTCCTCTTATCATCCAATAAATCTGTCTCCAACCTAGATCTTACTGTATCAAAACCATTTTTCTTTTTATCTTCCTTAAACACCTCATTTAAATGGTGGTGTTGCAACCAATCCATCAATAATTCAAGAATCTGACTCGGTATAAGCTGCCTCCAGAAAGGGCTGAAGTCCCACAGCAGAGGATTTGTTTTGTATCAGAAAGTCACAGGTTCAATCCCTCACGTCCTGAGTCATGGCCAGCAAAAGGCTCTCTGCCCAGAACCTCAGAGAGATGCTGCCAGTGCAGTCCATGCTGTGGGGCAGAGCTATGGGCTGCCTACTGGAACACAAGTGTCCTTGAGGCATTCTGGCATCACCATAGTTCAAAAATACATTCCAGGCAGGCCAAAACAGAGGAGGTGAAAAGCAAGGGCCAATAAAAGGTGCCATTTTTCTAAGAGGGTATGTGGCCTGCAAAGAGACCCGAGGACCAGATAGAGACCAGACATTTGGTCCCTGGGAATCATAGTTCCCTATCCATGTAATAAAGCCCCTCTGGCCTGTTCTGCCCTGAATTCCAGTTTAATTAGGGGGATTTTGTAAGAATAATACAGCGATACCTCACGTTACGTTTGCTTCATGTTACGTTTTTTCAGGATGCGTCTCGCAGCGACCCGGAAGTACTGGAAAGCATTACTTCTGGTTTTTGCCACTCGCGCATGCGCATAAGTGCTAAATCGCACTTCGTGCATGTGCACAAGACCAAATTGAACCGCGCACCTGCGCAGATACGGCACATCATGTTGCACGCTTTTCATGTTGTGAGCGGGCCTCCGGAATGGATCCCATTCGCAACCAGAGGTACCACGGGAACAGTATGCACAGTTAGCTTCTAGGCACACAGCTACATTGTGGGTTTTTTTTTAAAAAAAAGCATTTTAAATGTGTTATAAAACTGACACCAGATGGCACTGTGGAGTTCTGTCTTTCAGCAACCCGATTCCTCATTATGAGGTTTACAACGTGTTTTCCTGAAATGTTTTTTAAAATATGTCTAGATCCAGCCCAGGTCCATCATTACACTCTACTGATTAATGCCAGGCAAAGACACTCAGAGAAAATGTAGAAGCAAGGCCATTGGGAGATGTGGCCTGGGGGGGGGAGAGGGGGGGCTTCCGAGGGGTGTGGCCTGTGAAATGCTCAAGGGGCCAATTAGAAAGGCAGGGAGGGATGTATTTGGCCTGAGGTTCCCCGCCCCTGTTACAACAAGTAATACATGCAAGGAATGGCACCAGGACTTGTCAGGCGAGGTGATTCTTTGAAGCATCCAAAACACAAATTAAAATTGCATAGGGAACACACAGTTTTTGTGTACTAAAACAGAGGAAACATGTTCTGGAGCGGGAACTTCCTCCGCAAGTGCTTTGCTCCTAGACATCTTGATGTTCCCTTTTAAAAAAATTTGATGTGAATACCAGTGCTACTTATCCATGAATTATAATGCCACATTAGAACAACAGTACTTAGCCCTGTCCTATAGGTGGACTCAGCTGAGGACTGTGTGACCCTCCCCACACATCACGGCCTGAGCTCACAGACATATGGAGAGAGTGAGAAAAGACAGGATTAGTAGCACTAACTATCTAGCAAAAATAGGGAGGGAAGATTTTTTTTTGGGGGGGGGAGTACATGTAGGAAAAGGTGGGGTTTGAAGGAAGGGTTCATACCATACCCTCCAAGTGTCCTGATTTTCCAGGAACAGTCCCAAAACTATGAAAGCCATCCCAGCTTCTGATTTGATCCCGGAATGTCCCTATTTTCCCTGCCAGTGCTGCTGCCACCAAACTCAGGGAGGAGGATAGGTTGGTTCTTGTCCTAAACTGAGGCAAGTGAGCATCCCTGTTGCCTCTCTGTGTCATGGTCCAGTTTACGGGTAGTTGAAGTCCTGGCAGAGGATGTTGGAACCGGGGGCAAGATAGTGGGGTGGGAGCAGGAATGGGAGTCCGGAAGCCAGGAGGCCAAGGGTCCGAGGGTCAGAGAGCCGAGAGTCAAGGGTCTGAGAATCAGAAAGCAAGGAGTCAAGAAGCCAAACACAGCAAGGCAGGAAGTGTGTTGCTGTGGCAAAGAGCCAAAGGGAAATGCTGACCTTATATCCCTTCCCGGCTCTTGCCACCAGGTGCTGTGAGTTACCAAGTGGCCTCACCAGTGCGGCCGCGCCTTGGCTCTTCAGAATAAACTTAGGAAAACCCCAGTCCTGCGAAGGCCTACCACTCACAGGGCCTGGCTCCTGCACGCACTCCTGACACTCTGCTGCTGCTGGCCTCCTCCCTTGGGCTCCTGGAGAGCAGGAGGAGGAGAGGCTGCCACCACTGAGGCCCTGCCCTGTGTAGTGCTCTGGCTTTGAGGGGTCGGCAGAAGACAAGGTGGCATGAAGTACATGGTATGAATGTGGCCTTATACTGAGTTAGACCACTGGTCCTTTTAGCACAGCATTGCCTAGGCTGACTGGTGGTGGTTCCCCAAGTTTTCATGCAGGGGAACATTGTTCCTACCTGAAGATGCTAAGGATTGAATCTGGGACCTTCTGCACGCAAGGCAGTTGCTCCACCACTAGGGCCCTTCTCCTGTGTCATCTTCTACATCAGGCTTCCTCAATGTCGGCCCTCCAGATGTTTTAGACCTACTACTCCCATGATCCCTAGCTAGCAGGACCAGTGGTCAGGGATGATGGGAATTGTAGTCTCAAAACATCTGGAGGACCGAGGTTGAGGAAGCCTGTTCTAGATCATCTTAAGCCAGGACCTTCACCGCCTTCACTGGTTCTGATTTAAAAGAAAGGTAGAGCTGGGTATCATCCGCATACTGATGAACACCCAGCCCAAACCTCCTGATGATCTCTCCCAGCGGCTGCATGTAAATGTTGAAAAGCATGGGGGAGAGGACAGAACCCTGAGGCACCCCACAAGTGAGAGCCCAGGGGTCTGAACACTCATCCCCCCCCCACTTTTTGAACACGGCCCAGGAGGAAGGAGCAGAACCACTGTATGACAGTGCCCCCAGCTCCCAGCCCCTCAAGATGGTCCAGAAGGATGTTATGTTCGATGGGATCAAACGCCGCTGACAGATCCAGCAGAACTAGGAAACAGCTCTCACCTTTGTCCCTAGCCCGCCGGAGATCATCAAGCAGTGCGACCAAGGCAGTTTCAGTCCCGTGATGAGGCATGAATCCCGACTGGAAGGGATCCAAATGGTCCGCTTCTTCCAGGTGTGCCTGGAGTTGTTCTGCAACCGCTCGCCAAATGCTGCTGGTTGTGCAACCCATCTGTTTGCAGCATGCTGGGAGGATCTGAAAATCAGATTGACGGGGATAGTATCAGGATGGTTGCGCATCCGAGGCCAGACGTTAAACCACACAGCCCTATTCCAGTTGTGTGGTTCTGCCTTGAAAAGCGAGGGAGGCTCTTTTGCAGCTCATCCTTAGAATTGCCAAGTGAGGCAGATGAGCCAACAGGCTGCAGAGCTGTCAATGAATTGGCCTTGGTCTGAGATTGTGTGTGTGCAATTGCGCTCAGAGAGCGCACTGCCTGTCCCTCTCCCCTCTCTGCCCAGCGTCTCGGCATCACTGCCATCTGGCACCACAAAGCTTTAGCCCTAGGCCAAGAAGTGTGGCGCACCACTCACATCTGGCCTGCCTTATTATCTCCGTGCATGGCAGTAATGTAATTACACATCCATTTTGCCCAGCAAATGTAACATGAATACCTCCATTCTTAAAGGCTTCTCCTTCTCGGTTTCCCAGTCTGCAGACCCGGCGGGAGCTTAAAGCGGCTTAGAATGGATGGGGAGGCAGAAGAGGGGGAAGCAGCAATTAGGAAGAAAATGATCCTGCCTGGTCCAGGTGGGATAGGGCCTTCATATCCTCAAGGCCTATTTATTAGCATGAAGAAGGAAAAAAGTAAAATAAAATTAACCTGTCTTTCATGCTCTAGAAAAATCACTTCGGTATGTACAGAACAGGCCAGTATATTTTATTTTATTTTAATCCCTCCTTTTTCTTCCAAGAACCTCAAGGTGACATACATGGTTCTCCCTCTTCTTAATTAATCCACACAATTAAACCCTGTGAGGTAGGTTAAACTGAGAGGCAGTGATTGACTGGTCCAAGGCCACTCTGTGAGCTTCATGGCTGATTTGGGGTTTTTCACCCTGTTCCCTTCAACACTCCAACCACGACACTACACTGGCTCTTTTTTATTTGCAAACTTTTAGCTCACAATGATTATAGTGGGTGCTGACATCTAGAATCCTCTTCCTGCAGTGTTGAATGCACTTGTCCTGGGCTGCCTCATGCTGTGTGGCCGGATCTGCGAGATGACATTTTTAATTTCTCAGAATGCTCTCTTTGTAGCATCATTCTGTTGCATAGAGGAAAATAAAAATGGCAGCCCCAGGTGGGATCCAGTCCCCAGGATTCCTTAGGAGGAAGCCATGACTGTTCAAAGTGATATGATGCTGCTTTATATGAATAGTGCAGATGGGGCCTCTGTCTGTGCATCAATGTGACTTACAAGAATCGTGATCCAATGACCTGCTTCCATGCTCTTCATCTGATTTCTCCCAAGATTCTGAAATTCCAAAAGACTTGGTCCAGTTTTCAAAGAGGAACAGGAAACATTAGGAATCTCATTTCCCCCCTTAATATTCCAGATCTTGTACAGTGACTGAGCATCTACCAACCTTCATCTCACTGATGACCTCCAGATGTTTCAGAATTCAACTCTCATCAGCCCCAGCAAGCACCAGGGCTCATGGGAATTCTAGTCCAAAACATATGGAGGGTACTAGGCTGGCCTACACAAGGGAAATCTGCTATCAATTTCTTTAGCTCACTTACGTCTTCTCTCCACTATCTGTGGTGGGCATGCAAAGGAGTACAAAAGTAGTAGTAGTAGTAGTTTGGATTTGATAACCTGTTTTATCACTACCTGAAGGAGTCTCAAAGCGGCTAACATTCTCCTTTCCCCCACAACAAACACTCTGTGAGGTGAGTGGGGCTGAGAGACTTCAGAGAAGTGTGACTAGTCCAAGGTCACCCAGCAGCTGCATGTGGAGGAGCGGAGACGCGAACCCGGTTCCCCAGATTACGAGACTACCGCTTTTAACCACTACACCACACTGGCTCTCCCCAAAAGAGGGCACAGACCCAATCCTAAAGTGATCCTCCATATAAGAACATCAACATACATTTGACAATGTTTAGCAAGTGCACATGGGTGCTACACATCTATTCAACACTGTGCATGGAGAGTCTTGATGCAATAGTTGCAGGGCTCAGCAAACTTTTTCGGCAGGGGGCCAGTCCACTGTTCCTCAGACCTTGTGGGGGGCCAGACTATATTTTGGGGAAAAAATGGACGAATTCCTATGCCCCACAAATAACCCAGAGATGCATTTTAGATAAAAGGACACATTCTACTCATGTAAAAACACACTGATTCCCGGACCGTCCGCGGGCTGGATTTAGAAGGCGATTGGGCCAGATCCGGCCCCCGGGCCTTAGTTTGCCTACACATGCAATAGTGCATAAAGGTGAAAGGCAGGTGATAAAATAATAATAATAATAATAATAATAATAATAATAATAATAATAATACTACAGTGGTACTTCTACTTACATTCACCTCCGGTTACGTATCCTTTGGGTACATACATGGCAAACCCAGAAGTATTTTTGCAGGCTTTCCCATGCGCGCATGCGCAGAAGCACTCTACCACACCATGCACATGCGCAAAAGCAGTCTACTGTCTGCCGCTGTGCGCGCATGTGCAGAAGCGGTCCCTCCGGTTATGGAAACCTCGGGATCCAACCGGAGCTCCAGAACAGATCCCGTCCACAACTGGAGGTATCACTATTGTTATTGTTGTTGTTGTTGTTATTTCAATGGGTCTGCTCTGAATACCATACAATATTTTTGAACTTCTAAAGGATTTTGGTTTTTTTTAGGGTGAAACAGAGTCAGCACACAGCCCTTAAGACCGATTCTGAAGTCTGCCATTGACCTGATCTTGGTCACAATCTGCCCAGATCAGATCAGGTGAATCTGCTTCGGAATCTGAGTAGAGCAGCCCTCAATCTTGGAGCCCACCCTGTACCCACTGTTGTTGTGACAAGATCAACAGTGCTCACCAAGCGCCTTGCAGGTTAATGCACTATTAATGATATATGACGAGATATCTCAGCTCCTTCCAAGGTGATGCTTTCCCTCTATTGTAAATCATTAAATAGCATGCTCCTTGTTGAGAGTAACAAATGTCTCTCTGGCTGTGCAATTAGAGCTCAGCTAAAAAACAGATGTACAAAAGGTACGCATGTAGAAACACTCATATTTTGCTTCATGCTCAGCATTATCCTGGAGAGTGACATTTTTAAAAAATAAAATGGCCTCAGGCTGATTTTAAGGAAGCGTAAACATATGCTGTTGCTCACTTCCAAATGTATAATGTTTTCACTCTCTTGGGGATTGCAATGATTCACTATCTGCTTCACAATGCTCAGTACTCACAGCAAACTCATTTGCTAAATGCCGATTCTTCTGTAGCCCAAACTGCAGAAGTTTGCCTGAGCAAAGGGCAACATGGTGCCCATACAGAAGCCAACTGGAGCAGCCGCTGAATCTTACTTCAAGACAGGCAATGTGTCCTCTGCTGCCCCACTCTGCCACAGCTGAGGCAGCCGGGTAGTTATGGGGTCTCAGGACAGGCCAAGTGGCAGACAGACATGTGTGCAAGTGTGAAAAGCCAGCACAAAGAGGCACATATTCAACATATTGATTTGGAAGCTGTATAATTAAGATATCAGATGTAACCCTGTGGGGAGGGAGTTCCATAGCTTAGGAGCTGCTACAGCGAATACCCTTCCTCCAGGCACCCCTCAAGCCTTTGAGGGTAGAGGAACTACCAAGAGGGCCCCATCCACCAATCTCAGGACGCTGTAGAGAAGGAGGCATTAATTCAGATATTTGGGGCCTGAGTTGGCTATGTTCTACCTACACTTTTAGAGGTATTTTGACATTTGAAATACTTGATTGTCACTTGTACAACTTGTATACAGTGAGATTACACAAGCACCCCCCACTCAGCTCTCTTAGTCTTAATTCCCCTCGTTTACTGACGCACACCCACCAAACCCGAAAGTCAGTTGCCCTCTTGTTATCTTTTCATTCAGCAGCCTAACAGCCCATGGATAGAAGCTGTTTTTACCCTGTTGGTGCGACTAATCATGCTTCTATATCTTCTGCCCGAGGGCAGGAGATCAAGAAAGTGCCGGCCAGGGTGTGAATCATCCCTGAGAATTTTCCTCTCTCTCCTCAGGCAACGTTCTTCCGCTATTTCATCCAGTGGATTCATGGGACAGCCCACAATATCTTGTCCTCTGTAGGCACTTCCAATCAGTTGATGTCAAACCAGCGTACTACACCATGATGCAGTATGAAAGGACACTTTCTATTTTTGACCGGTAGAAGGAGATCATCAAATGTTGATTGACATTTTTCTTTCGTAAGACTTTGAGGAGATGGAGTCTCTGTTGGGCTTTCTTAACCACCTGGGTTGTATTTATTTTCCAAGTAAGGCCTTCACTGAGATAAACTCCTAGGAATTTAAAGGAAGAGACTCTCTCCACACAGCCCTCCCTGATGTACAGCGGGGCTAGTTCTCCTCTCTTCCTCCGAAAGTCCAACACCATCTCCTTTGTCTTGCTGATATTAAGGTGCAAGTTGTATTATGCTTCTGAATAGCAGCTGTTGGGAATCATAGGTGTGCTGAATGTTGTTGGGCTCATGTCTAGCTTGCAGGCTTCCCACAAGCATCTGGTCAGTCACTTTGAGAACAGGTTGCTGGACTAGATGGGCCATGGACTGATCCAGCAGGTTCATCTTATGCTCTTATGCTATTATGGGTTGGAGCCAGTGTCAGTTAACTACCAGTCTGACTAGCTTCTGTGTGGGGTTTAGTGGGGTCTTGATCTTCACTTCATGCAGCAAGATGTCCTGGGTTGGGTTCTGCCTGCAGTGTTGAGCCTGCAAGCTGTCTCTTGGACTATACACAAATAGTTTATTTCAGGCAGAAGTCAAGGACCAGAGCAATGGCTAAATATCAGACTGCAGGGAGGCAGTTTTAGACTTGCAACATAATGATCTTAGCCTCCACAGCTATGTAATACATACTGTTCACTTGGAACTGTCCAAGGTCCTACACCTCTTGACTTCAGCTTGAGGTCAGGACATAACACAGAGCTTTGAAAATGGGTTTCTCTGCTTCGGCTCCAAAACCCAACATTATACTATAACCAACATTATTCCATATGCAGAATTTGATGCTTCACACTGCTATTCCATAGAATACTCTGAGCTGGAATATATTCCCTGCCTGCTAAAATTTCATTTTAAAAGCTAAAGGGTGACATGAGGAAATCCTATATTATGTGAAATGAAGGAACTGTGAATAAGAGGTGAGCAAACACATAACAAGATGTTGTATTCAACCCATCTGTTGGTATCCTGAGATTCGGGGCAAACACTGATAGGAAAAAAAAATAGTATTTTATTATTATTATTTTTTAAAAAACGGATGGATCTCGCTTTTTCAATTCCTTCATATAAAAATAAATAAATAACTATAATTAGCTAAAGACATCCATATGGTGACTTTTACAATCCCAGATGGGTTTCTGTCATCTTGTGCATGATCTTTGCTTCTCTATCAAGGAGAAATGAGTAATCTTGGAAATATTAATCTGACTTTGACTATATTTATCCTTTGTACAACAGCAAAGATGGCACACGTTGGCCTCCTTTCTTGGCACTGGATGGCATGAGCTGGCAGGGAGGTCTAGAGTTTGCTATCATTTATGATGGGAAGAAGACAAATCGCTGGAGAGTTTGGCTCGGAAGCCGACTCTCTAGAGGAGCTTAGCACTCAGTGTTGGCCAAGGCAATCTGATGCCAGGAGCTGGGCACCATTGTTAGACCGAAGGCCTCATTTCCTCCTGGGCAGCTTTTTGGGGGCCACATGCCAGTGGTGGGTGGAGTCGAAGGCAAAAGTGGGCAGAGCAAGAGATGTTAATCTTACTTTTTGTCAGGGACTGGGAAATGGTGGAAACTGCCTCCCCAGACTGATTCTTCCTGGGAGGAGGAAGTAGAAGACAGTATAGATTTGCAGCAGGGGTTTGAGGGAGGTTGCAGTTCAGAGGCAAATGAGGGGGGGAGTTGGGGAATCACGGGAGAGCCAGAGCAACACCTAAACATACCTTCAACTGTTCCTCATAAGGTTTGGCTAACCAGATACTTTATCATCTTGGTCGCCCTCCTTGGCAAACGTTCCAGCTGGTCAATATGCTTCTTAAATTCTGATGCCAAGAACTGGACACAGTATTCCAGGTGGGGTTTGACCAAAGCAGAATAGAGGGGTACTATTACTTCCCTTGATTGGGACGCAATACTTCTGTTGATGCAACCTAGAATAGCATTAGCTTATTCTGCTGCTACACCACACTGTTGAAAATACCCAATGAAACAAGACATTCCCATTCATC
Source organism: Podarcis melisellensis (assembly GCF_964234715.1). NCBI lineage: Eukaryota > Metazoa > Chordata > Lepidosauria > Squamata > Lacertidae > Podarcis > Podarcis melisellensis. The sequence continues at coordinate 15,482,539 of NC_138546.1, read as the reverse complement.
TGCCTTTTTTCAGCTACGCATCACAGTAATGGGCATATTTTGAAATGCTGAAATCTTAAAATATACAAACTCAGGACAAAGAGGAATAATTTAGCAGGCCCCTGGAGGTGTCCAAGGAACCAGCGTCCCAGCATCATGTCCCACACGTTGTCTTTCAAGGTGCTTAGGAAGCATTTGATTGAGAATTGCAACTTGGGGATTTGAAAGGAAGGGTGCAATTAATGTCAGCAAGTAACAAATTAATTATACAAAGACTAATGCTCCATTATTTTATTGTGTCTAATTTGCTCCCATCACATTTGTGTCACCCAAATGCATTTTGAATCTCCATTACCGATGAATTCATTTTACAGCCCTCTATTCCTCTTGGCCCGTTTGCTTAGCATGCTGGAGCATGACTCTTGTTGAAATCTAAAAAATGGGCAGTTTAGGACTTCTTTCTCTCCCTCTTATATTTCTTTGTAGGCCAATCGTTTGAGACGAAGCACCAGGAAAATAACCATTGAATTTTCTGCAGCTTCTCAAAATGGCAAATGTAGTTAACTTTTTTCTTCTGCAGCATTTTTCAGGTATCAAATGGGAGATGGACCATAGCTTAGAGGTGATGCATCTGCTTTGCATGCAGATGGTCCAAGGTTTGATACCTTGCATCTCCAGGTAGGACTCTGAACTCCCTCTTCTGAAACACTGGAGAGCTGCTGCCAGTCAGTTTACACCAGGGTTTCCTAAACTTGGGTTTCCAGCTGTTGTTGGACTACAACTCCTATCATCCCTAATTAGTAGGACCAGTGGTCAGGGATGATGGGAACTGTAGTCCAAAATCAGTTGGAGACCCAAGTTTGGTTTAGACATTACTGAGCTAGATGGACCAATGGTCTGATGTTGTAAAAGGCAGCTTTCTCGGGTCACTCGGGTGGTGCTGTGGGTTAAACCACAGAGCCTAGGACTTGCCGATCAGAAGGTTGGTGGCTCGAATCCCTGCGACAGGGTGAGCTCCCGTTGCTCGGTCCCTGCTCCTGCCAACCTAACAGTTCAAAAGCACATCAAAGTGCAAGTAGATAAATAGATACCGCTCTGGCGGGAAGGTAAACGGCGTTTCCATGCGCTGCTCTAGTTTGCCAGAAGCAGTTTAGTCAAGCTGGCCACATGACCTGGAAGCTGTATTCCAGCTCCCTCAGCCAATAAAGCGAGATGAGCACCGCAACCCCAGAATCGGTCACAACTGGACCTAATGGTCAGGCGTCCCTTTACCTTTAGGACTTGGTGTAAGTGTGCTAGATGAACACAGAAATCTGCCTTAGTCATCTGTTCCTCATACTTTAGGCATTAGGCTACCACCCCCCTGCCTGCCCTATCCCTCTGATTATTATGACCCTGTGGTCAGATTCCCCTTCATTGGGGGTTGAGCACTCCTAGCCAAAAGAGGGAAGAGGATGCAGCATCCAGACCCTGAAGTGCTTCTACCAGAGGAGCCTGTGCATCAAGTACTCCTCTGGACCAAGGATGTGGTTTGGCTTACCCTATGGACTCGGATAACTCCTTTACAGAAATCCCAATGAGACCAGAGTATCCCCCGCTCTGTCATAGTAGGAGACCACTGAAATGGGTTGGGCCCCTTTAACTGAAGGGTGGTGCTAAAAACTGGGTATCTCAGGGTTTTTTTTGCTTTTATTCAACTAGGTTTTCCACAGAGTAGGCCCACTGGAATTAATGGACCTAAGTTAGTTATGCACGTTAATTTTAATGGGTTTTTGGGTAGGAGTAGATTTGGATACAAAGCCTTTGTGTTCTATAGCATGGTCTGAGTCTCACCAGCAGCCTGAGCCTGTCACAGTTTGCTGCGGCAAGCAGAGGTACTGCAGTCTCCCTGGTTGTCATTGGTTTACCTGCTGTGATGTTACAAACAGGCAGGCTGAGGCGAAACAGACAAATGCTAACAATGACCTGTGTACCACCAAGTGAAATCTTCATATATCTTACTATACTATAAAACTGTAGGGTTGTCATCACGCTGCAGTTTGTTGGCAGCTGCAGGAACTCCAGCAAGATGACAAACCAAGAGACAGGTAAGCAAGCAGCATGAGCAGGGTGGGGGCAGGTGAGATGTTTAAAGGTGAGTGGGAGGTGCTTCAGAGAGTGGTTTTCCAAGCAGGCATGGCAGCAGCACCCCTCCCCCAAGTGGGGCATCTGTTGAGAAGTCTTATCATTTTATTGGAGAGCTGTTGGCTAAAGAGAGAAAAGCAAACTGCTTTTGGAAACGTGATGGATATAATTTCAAGGACCAGGTATCTTTCATGCAGGAGTGGACAAAAGGTGTCCACAAGTGCTATCCAGAATTTCAAGAGAAGGGAAGTAGCAAAAGAAGGAAGTCGTTCCTTCCTGCTATTTTGCTGCTAAATTCAGCATCAGGTTAGGAAGGAAACGGATATGCAGTTTCAGCTTAACTCTTTATCCTTTCAATGTCATTGTCAGAAAGTGGGTGACGATTGACAAATCAGTTGTTAAAGGTAACATCTGTGACTCAGCGAGCTTCAGAAACCACAGCTAAATTATGACATAGCATGGTATCTGCACACATCCCCTCTCTTCTTCTCTCCCCTTCTTTTTGAAAGACCGTTTCTGGGTTCTGACTGTGCCTTCTTTGTAGCTTCTTTCCGTTCAGCATCAGTCCTTTTGTGTGGAGTCTTAAATCTCAGAACAACCAATGGGTGGGTGGGTATGATCGCAGCAGCAGGCCCTGTCACTGACATCCATACATAGTTAGTACTGTATAGAACTTCTTACACAAAACTTTTTGATATTTACGTCAAGCATTGATTTCAAGTGTATTTGAAGTTTTACATTTTGTCCTATTCCTATATCTTTTGTTTTGCTTCTAAGCAGCTTAGGGGAAAGGCTGTAGCTCAGTGGCAGAGCAGCTAATTTGCATGCAGGAGGTCTCAGGTTTGGTTCCCCACCATCTCCAAGTAGGGCTGGGAGAGACTGTCAGCTTCGCCTTTGAGCCAGTGCCACCGACTGGGCTCAACCACTTCAGCCCCGACTGGGCCAGGCGAGCTGGGGTAGCACTTCCAGAGACCTTCTTCTGCAGGAACAGGTCTAAGTGCTGTGGACTCACAACTCAGAGCTGTGAGCACCGAAGTCACTTCCAGAAGACAGCCGTGCACAGCAGAGTACAACACAGCATAAATCACTCGGATGACAGTGCTGAAGAATATCTTCTTTTATTCACTACAGCTACTGTACTATACAAACTATATACAAATGGAGACGCTGGACTGCACTGAGTGTTACAGCTGCTTTCTGGAGCGACCTTATCTACACAGAGATAACACTCAGTCTCCCCCTTTGAAGTGAGGCTGGAGCGGAATAAGTAGCAAGCACAAATTGCCCCCTCCTCTCTGGAAAATCTGCAGATTCTTGCAATGCGAGGGGGTGAAATCTCCTCAGAGACCCCTCCCTGAAATTTGGGAGAGCTGCTGCCAGTCAGTGAAGGCAATACTGAGGCAATGCTGAGAAGAAGGCAGTACTAGGTGGTCTGATGATCTGACTCAGTATATGTCAGCCTTCTATGGTCATATGCCTGGATAAATGGCTTTAAAATATTTTAAATAAATGGAAGTACAATCTGTTCACGCCAGTCTCTGTTCATGCAATCGGTATGCTATATAAATTTGCGTGCCCAGGCAGAGTCCCCCCCCGACCCCCGAGAGACCACCAGGAAGAAAGAATAACTCATGACAATGTGTTATGGGATTAAATGGGCCACAACTTTATTAACTCTTTCAGGTGTAGGAAAGACCTTGGCTCAGGCATTGGGCGTGTATCCCCCCCAGCCCCCCAGCTGGGGGACTGAGGCTCATCAGGGTTAATCAGATCTGGGGTGGGGGCACTGCAAGACTGTACACAGGCAGCCCACCCGCTTTTCCGTGCAACGCTGGGGAGTTCACTGACAACTAACTGGGTGCTCTGTTGTCATCTCCGCCCCCTAATAAACATCACCAGCAGACCGGAATGAACCCTGCTCACTGATGGCCCACTTGGCTGGCCCCGCCTCCACCAATGCCGTTGATTGGATAATTTAAATTGAGGTTTGGCAGGAACCCCCAATGGCTGCGGCATCAGAGAGGCGGGCCAGCACAACTGGCTGGTAAGTCCCACGAGGCTCGGGGTGCTGCGTGCAGTCCCACAAAGGGCGCCCACAGTCAGAGGAGTGAGCATTCATTATAGGGCACACACACACATACATGTGCACCCACCCACCCATTAGGGGTTCTTTATTTTAGGGGTAATGTAGGCCAAGTGGTTGATATACATAAACATTCATGCTGACCAGGCTTTGTGGACAATGTGCACATAGTCATCTACAAAGTGGGGATTATGCACATTTCCTGGTTAGTATCCATAATCTCCAACAGGCCTTGGGGAAAGTGCATATCTCAGCTGCATTTTGCACATTCTCCAGCCGTTATGCATTATATAATATGCAAAAATGTGTACGACAGACAAAAATGCATGCATAAATGGGCAGAAATTTGCAGTAAACAACCGATGAATTTACATGAACTTCAAACTGGAAAAAAATGAGAGACTGAAACTGATAGATTCTATGACGTCATTATGGGCTCATGACAGCCAGATCTCCCCACATTCCATTATCTTCCACCTCTAATTTTCAGGGCACATTTTGCAATGTGTTTCTCAGAAACATTCATAAGCGGCTCTTTCTGGCCACAAAGGAATTTTGAGGCATGATCCCCAGTGTGTAACACTTAAATAACTTGATGTTCCACAAAAAGTATGACACTCGTCATATAAGATGAGTAAGCCATCTCAGCTGCCCTGACGGTTTTTACTTTTGAAGAGTTTATGATATCTAGATAGGAAGGTGGCACATCTAGACCAGCAACAGCACTCTGCCTACTTCTGATACTCAGGGGCATACTAGAGTTAGAAGCAGGGGCGGAGGAAGGGGGGTGCAGTGGCGGCGGGCTGCCCCGTGTGTCACCACAGAGGAGGGGCTTTGACAAAATGCTGGGTGGCACTCACCATGCACCCTGCAGCGTGCCCAAGCCATGCGTCTCTCCTGGGAGTGACGTGGTAGCTTGGGCACCCTCAGGCTCCATGCTGCACCAAACGGTCTGCCCTCCACCTCCCGCCCAGCTGTAGGGGGGCTGAGCAGACTCCTTGGAGGCCCTGCAGAGTGTCCTGCCCCAGCTCTCCCCGCCCTGTGGGCTGCTGGCCCTGCCTCTGGGCACAGGGTATGCGCGCCGCCCCAAGTGCCTGATCGGCTTGCTCTGCCGCTGGGTAGAACATAGTCATTGTGGCTAGTAGCCATCAAAATACACTATGCAGTCATATCTCGGGTTAAAGTTGCTTCAGGTTGAGGATTTTCAGGTTACGCTCCATGGTGACCTGGAAGTAATGGAACGTGTTACTTCCGGGTTTCATCACTCGCGCATGCGCAGATGCTCAAAATGACATCATGCACATGCACAGAAGCGGTGAATCACGACCTGCACATGCGCAGATGCACAGACGCGGGTTGTGTTCTGCTCTGGATGCAAACGGGGCTCCAGAACAGATCCCGTTCGTATACAGAGGTACAACTGTAAAACAATTCCATGGAAACCATTCATGAAGAGGAGGAGCCAAAAGGCCTCCCAATCTGGTGGAGCAGCACTGCTTCTCATCTCAGTCAGTAGAGAGGCTCTGCATCCCATCTCTTCCTCTACTGCAGTCAGATGGGATGGCTGACAGCAGATGGCAATAGAGAGAGAGGTGGAGCCAGATCACTGTTGGTCTCTCAGCTGAGTGACTGTGTGGGCCCTGTCCCATCTCTCTCTCTGCAGCACAAAGGTGGAATGGCTATCTGGGTTTCATTCCATTTGGAGGAAAGAGAGCAGTGGATAGTTCTGACGTTCCTACAAGGCAGCGGATCCGTTCTCACACACCAGGCACCCAGGGAGATGCCTTTCCCTTTCAGCCTTACACCAGCCCTCTGCTCTTTACCTGCCTCTTCCAATCTGCAAACCACTTCCCCACACAAAAACACCCCTTTCCTGAGTTGAAAGGGTCCTGCCTTTGAAGGATCTTTCATTTAGACTCCACTATTAGCCATGACAAGTATGTTCTACCTCTATCATCAGGGGAAGAATACTAGTTGCTGAGGAGCATGCTGCTGTGCTCAGGTTCCGTTTGGGCTCTTCTTATGTTCTTTATTTCCAGCTACTTCCCATAACCTAACTGGCTGATGGGAGCTAAACGGCCTCGGTCCAGTATATCTGAAGGAGCGTCTCTGCCCCCATTGTTCTACCCGGATACTGAGGTCCAGCACCGAGGGCCTTCTGGCGGTTCCCTCATTGTGAGAAGCCAAGTTACAGGGAACCAGGCAGAGGGCCTTCTCGGTAGTGGCACCCGCCCTGTGGAACGCCCTCCCCCCAGATGTCAAAGAGAAAAACAATTACCAGACTTGTAGAAGACATCTGAAGGCAGCCCTGTTTAGGGAAGCTTTTAATGTCTGATGCATTACTCTATTTTAATATTATGTTGGAAGCCACCCAGGGTGGCTGGGCAAGCCCAGCCAGATGGGCAGGGTATGAATAATAAATTATTATTATTATTATTATTATTAGAGGTCAACTTACCAACGTATCCAGTATACCAGTGTTTCTCAACTTTGGGTCTCCAGCTGTTTTCAGACTACAATTCCCATCATCCCTGACCACTGGTCTTGCTAGCTAGGGATGATGGGAGTTGTAGTCCTAAAACAGCTGGGGACCCAAGGTAGGGAAACACTGCAGTATCCAGTATCTCATAAGCGGAATGGTTAGTTGGCTGCCGATAACCATACCAGTTAACCAATTAATACTAATGTAAAAGCCTTAGGAGAAAACTCCCACTCCCCGTGACATCAGTGTTTTCCCCAGCCGTTCATTCAACCTCATGTAGAACATCAAGTTAAGCTTCACTCGTGGTGGAACATACACCAGCTGGCTCTCATGAAATCTTACTTCCAAGCATGTAGGTTCCAGACACAGGGTTGTCATCAAGCGTTCCCTTGTTTGCTTGCCATATGCGCTGTGGGTACATTTTCAGTGCCCACAGTCCTCCTCCTCCACATTCAGCTCATGCTCTGTTTTCATCTCTGAAAATGTCAGAATCTGTCACATTTCTCCCAGTTCTACAATGGCCGAAACTGGCATGCTCTGCCAGTGCTCAGCTCCTTTAGTCAAGCAGCTGAACCTCTTGGGTTTCATCTTGCACCCAACCTATTTTTGTTCTTTCTAGCTGGCTGAGTTCTTTCCCTAACCTGAACAATGATGTGGGTGGGGTGGGGGAAGGTCACATTCATCCGGTACTATACCAGCTGCACTGGCTCCCGGTGGAGTACAGGATCAGGTTTAAGGTGCTGGTTTTAACCTTTAAAGCCCTATACGGCCTAGGACCCTCATACCTACGGGACCGCCTCTCCTGGTATGCCCCACAGAGAAACCTACGGTCTGCAAATAATAACATCCTCAAGGTCCCAGGCCTCAAAGAGGTTAGGCTGGCCTCAACTAGAGCCAGGGCCTTCTCGGCTGCGGCTCCAATCTGGTGGAACGCTCTGTCACAAGAGACTAGGGCCCTGCGGGACCTGACATCTTTCCGCAGGGCCTGCAAGACAGAGTTGTTCCACCAGGCCTTTGGTCAGGGCGCAGCCTGACTCCCTCCTCTGGCAACCTGCACAGAATTTTGCTTAATCGGTTGCTATCAATTTGATTTTAATTAATTTTTATAATGAAATATTTTTAGATTGTGTGATTATTTGACTGTTTGATTATTTGATTGTTGTTAGCCGCCCTGAGCCTGGCTTCGGCTGGGGAGGGCGGGATATAAATAAAATTTATTATTATTATTATAAGGTGGGAGAGTGTGATTCCTTGCTACACAATGTACACACCTCAACTAAACATGCAGCTTTCCCCCTGAGCCGCTTGAGATGTTTTTCTCTCGCTCTTCCTCCACCATTAATGGCGAAACAACTTAGGAGAGGGCATTTTGCAACAGCCCTATTGGGGTCTATGGTCTATGATGAGGAATCAGATATTCTGCGAAATTGTGGATGATACAGCTTTACTCTCATTTGGGACACCAGCCGTCATTTGCTCTGGCAACTAAACTCTGTGCATCAGCCCTGGAGATTTTGCAAGCACTTGGGGGTTTGGCTAACCAGCTTTGGAGTGAAATGGAATTTTGTGCCGTGGTCTCCAAAGGCAGGCTTCAGAGGAGATAGCAGCTTTGGAGCTTGGCTGTCGGGGCTGCCTGCTGCAATCCCTCTTTCATGCAAATTATGACTTTTTCTGTATGTAAGTGATAAGCATTTCCCAACAGTGTAGTAATGTATGGGTGGAAAAAGCACATGCACGATCACATACACACACAGGATGTGTAGTAAGGAGTGTCTCATTTGCACACTTCCTTAATCCTCATGCCATAAAATATTAGCCCTTAATGATTTCATAGTTGGGCCTGACAGAAGAGAGAGAGAGGCAAGCAAGCAGGAAGAATCAGCACACTGATTGTGTTCCAATGAGCTCATTTGAAAATCTATCAAATGAATTTCTAAATGCAGTTGAAAGCAGCTTGCTTACTAAATTAAATTATCTGTTGTTCTTGGAGAATGGCTGTTTTATGGTGCTATTAGGCCATTGAGAAATTCCTAGCTGGAGAACGTTCACCAGCAACTGAACTACATTAATGATAAGTGAAGAAAGATATATGCATATTCTCTCTCTGCACACAGAGCAAGCCCCAAGTGGTGAGAGGCTTCAGAGGTGCCTGTGCTTTCCCAGGGTTCAATTTCTTTGGAATGAAGGTCAATGCAGACTGGTGTTTTTAGGATATATAGATCTATAAAAACATATATACAACCTGAGTATAGGATGGAGGGGCTCAATGTTGGAGAGAGAACGGTTTGGAAGGGAGATCCTACTCTCCAGTAGCAGAGTTAAGCACAATGGTGATTTGCTCCAAGCACATACAAACTTGGTTAGATTTACATCTGCCCTCGTCCACCTTTAAACAAACATTCCCCATAAAAATACTTAGACTAGAATAAATCACAGACTTAGCTTTACAAATAAGTGTATGTTTTATTCACAGGGTTTCCAGACCTTACCTCAAACAAATCTCCATCTGCTGGCAGAAATACAAAGAAGAAAAAAGGTTCCAAACAGCTTAAAATGAAGTACTTGGTTTCCTTACAAAAAGGATCATGCAATCTTTGTATTAGAAAAGATGCAGGCTTTAAAATAGCCTTTGAAAGAGATTCCGTTCACTTGGTTTTTCTTGTAGCTGGGAGCCATTGTACGCATTGCTCCTTACTTGTTCCAGGAAGCACAAAGAGAAAAAGGCAGAGGAAAGTGGGGAGTAGAGGCTCCTGAGAGCCTGTTAAGCCACACCCACTCACAACATGAGCTCAAAGCTCAGTTTAACTGTTTTTACACACAATAGTGTTTCTCACTACACCCTGAGCCACCATTTTGGACCTGGTCTCCACCCATGAATCATTATTTCGCACCTTGGTGGACCTCAGCATTCAAATAAAAAATAAAAAGAACACAAAATAAAACAGATACCACTTGCCTGAAGTGTGCCCATGCCTGGAAACTTTACAAGACTCACCTTTTCTTATCTTCCTTTTTGGTCTGTGCATACTACTTTAAATAGATTACTACTATACCACTTGACTCCATCTTATTACCATGGTAGCACTTTCATTCCAGCAGAGACTGTACCATTTCAGTCCTTTAGTCAGGAAGGCGAATTTCCTTTAAAAGGCAGAAGAAAGAGAAAAAGAACTTGGAACAAGCGTCATGATGGAAAACCCCATAGGGACTCGTTCCGATTTTCTCCACTCGCTCATGCATTTCCTCGAGTTTCTCTTGCTTGAGAGAATTTCTGCTCAGACTCCCCAAAGTCATTCCAAGGTTTAGCGTAGAAAATATAAGGAGCTGAGTGTTGGATTCAGACAGACTTATGACAAATTACTTCAAAGGTAAACTTTACAGCCCAACATTCGATGAAATGGACTCCCATTTATTGTGCCATAATAAATGTGCTGGGCTTTAAGGTGACCCACAAGTCTTTGGTTACAATCCTACAATCATTTACCTGGGAGCTGCCCCATTTGACCCAATCTTACTCTTGTGTAGATACAGTATTAATCAGCATTTTCGTGAACTTCATTCCTAATATATTTTTGCAATGCAACTTTGCCTAATATACACATTTTTGTTTGCTATCTTCACTATTATATACATTTCGGTGTACACTTACCCCTAAATATATGCATTCTGCCATTTTTTCTTGAAGAACTGCATGACAAAATTCAGAAACATGCACGTTTCGAACAATAGTCATGTTCCAGTTTCTGCACAGGTTTGGAAGTGAGAATTAGGAAGGTTCACATTCAATGCGAGAAACACCCTTTTCCTCCATCCCTGCCCACAGCAAGCGATATAGCCTAGGGGAAGCCAAGGTGCATCAAGATGTTATTGGACTCCCAACATCCCTGGTCATTGGCCATTCTGGGTGGGGGCTGAGGGGAGTTGGAGCCCAGCAATATCTGGAAGAAGCCATCTTAGCCACCCCAGTATAGTCGATTGACGTCCCCAGGGTCCCTCCACCTCATTCTATAGCATGCACAAACCTGAGAGTGTATCCAATGCTAGTCTAACTCAGAATAGCCTCACTGAAGGTATTAGATATGACTTAGACCACATTGTTGTTGTTTAGTCGTTCCGACTCTTCCTGACCCCATGGACCAGAGTACTCCAGGCACTGCTGTCTTCCACTGCCTCCCACAGTTTGGTCAAACTCATGCTGGTAGCTTCGAGAACACTTTCCAACCATCTCATCCTCTGTCGTCCCCTTCTCCTTGTGCTCTCCATCTTTCCCCGCATCAGGGTCATTTCCAGGGAGTCTTCTCTTCTCATGAGGTGGCCAAAGTATTGGAGCCTAAGCTTCAGGATCTGTCCTTCCAGTGAGCACTCAGGGCTGAGTTCCTTCAGAATTGATAGGTTTGATCTTCTTGCATTCCATGGGCCACATTCACATCATAAATTTAACACACCATGATACTTTAAACAGTCAGGGCTTCCCCCAAAGAATTCTGGGAGCTGTATTTTGTTATGGGTGCTGAGAGTTGCTGGGAGACCTTTATTCCCCTCACAGGACTACAATTCCCAGAGTGGTTCAACAACCAATTTTTCTTTATGAGGAACTTTGGGGACTATAGCTCCAGGAGGGAAATGGCAGTCTCCTCGGGACTATCAGAACCGTTAACAGAGTTTCCCTCCTAATTTTCAAAGGTTGCGGAAATCTCTTGGTGGCAGTGACAGCGGGAAATGTACTGTTCTTTCAATACTGTGCTGACAACCAGTGGCAGACCTACAATTTTGGGGGCCCTGAAGCTTGAACTGTTATGGGGGCCCCTTCACAACCAGCAATGAGGTCTGCATAACCACTGTTATTTTCTTCAGTGGGGTTGTTTGCAACAACCTGTACAACATCTGTGCTAGTCAAGGTAAAGGGACCCCTGACCATTAGGTCCAGTCGTGGCCAACTCTGGGGTTGCGGCATTCATCTCGCTTTATTGGCCGAGGGAGCTGGTGTACAGCTTCCGGGTCATGTGGCCAACATGACTAAGCCGCTTCTGGCAAACCAGAGCAGCACACAGAAACGCCGTTTACCTTCCCACCAGAGCGGTACCTATTTATCTACTTGCACTTTGACGTGCTTTTCAACTGCTAGGTTGGCAGGAGCAGGGACTGAGCAACGGGAGCTCACCCTGTTGTGGGGATTCGAACTGCCAACCTTCTGATCGGCAATTCCTAGGCTCTGTGGTTTAACCTTGTGCTACTGTGCTACTGACTTTCAAATTTTGGGGTTGTTGAAATATATACAGCAAAAATTAATCAGTTTGAGTCATGCAAGTCAAATTGCGTCTCCTAGACCCAATTTTTTAAAACAGCAATGAGGACTAAAGTCGCTTCTGGGCTCCCTCTGGGATCAGTGGCCCTGAAGCTTAGGTTTCATTAGTTTCATAGTAGATCTGCCCCAGCTGACAACATTCCTTTCCTACCACAGCTCATAATCACTCTTTATCCTGTCTTCTCAAATCATCTTTATCAAAACCCATAACCATTATTGTGGGTTTTTTTCTTTTTTACCCCCTTCAGAAAATTGGACACGTTTCATCATGTCCCTTTAGCAGGAACACAATGCAAAAAACAAAAGAAGGGGGAGGAAGAGAAAGCTTCAATTCTGAGAAAAGACCTAGAGAGAAGAAGACAGCAGGAAAGAAACAAACCCATGCTGACATGAAAGTGTTGCTTTGTCTTCAGCTGTCTAATTACGTGCACATTCATCATGTGGTCTGCGCTTCATAAAAGAGATTGAAATGAACCACTTTGGAAGTTTCAGAGCAAGATGAGTGGTATCTGGCAATGGTGGGCTGGAGGGGGGGTAGACAATGGGACCACTGCAATCTGGAGGGAAGGGGTCGCATGCTGAGTTTCTTTTTCTTTCAAGCTAAAGCAATGCGAAGGATGCGGGTGGTGCTGTGGTCTAAACCACAGAGCCTAGGGCTTGCCGATTAGAAGGTCAGTGGTTCGAATCCCCATGACGGGGTGAGCTCCCGTTCTTCGGACCCAGCTCCTGCTCACCTAGCAGTTCGATAGCACATCAAGTGCAAGTAGATAAATAGGTACCACTCCGGCGGGAGGGTAAATGGTGTTTCCATGCGCTGCTCTGGTTCGCCAGAAGTGGTTTAGTCATGCTGGCCACATGACCCGGAAGCTGTCTGCGGACAAATGGCGGCTCCCTCGGCCTACAGAGCGAGATGAGCACCACAACCCCAGAGTTGTCCGCGACTGGACCTAACAGTCAGGGGTACCTTTACCTTTTTAAAGCAAGGCAAAGTTGTGGGTGAGTCAGGAGCCTCCCACTGAACTGCCACAGGCGGGGGGGGGGGGAACTGCTGAATACAGCTATGCTCTCCGGTAGCAATCGAAAATAGTAGTGCCTGGTGATGTGTGCGCTTGATTGCTGCCTTCAGAAGGTGAACAAATGGCTTTGTAGTGCATTGAGTACATTTTTGACGAGCTCCCCAGCCATGTAAGAGAAATGGAATGGATGACTAGGTTACTCCATATCCACACTCCTCTAAGCTAAACTTCCCCAAGCTGCTCCGCTTCAGCCATTGCTGAACTACATCCCCCACTGCCCTAGACCAGGAGGTCTGGAGGGTGGTAACACAAGAATGGGTCATTTTCATTGGTAGCTCTCCAATTTTGAATTGCTCTCCCCCAGGGAGGCTTGCCTGGTGCCATCGTTACATATCTTTAGGCACCAAGCAAAAACATTACTTTTTAATTAGGCCTTTGGCTTTTAACTATCCATGGCATTTCTGCATGGGCAGGATGTTTTAATGTGTGTGTGTGTGTGTGTGTGTGTGTTTTTTAAATAGACTTGCCTATTTGCTTTTTAATGCTAGTTTTAATGTATGGAATCTTTTTGCTTAAAATATTGTAAGTTGCTTTGCATTGCCTTGGCAAAATAATAATAATAATAATAATAATAATAATAATAATAATAATAATAATAATAATAATAATAAGCAGCAGCAGCTCTGGGCAACGTGGGCATTGTTTAGGGATGATAGGGGTCACAGTGGAGAGCTTAATGAAGGCATAAACCCAGCAACGGTGAAAAAGGCAAATTCCATGCTGAGGATCATTAGGAAACGAACTGGAAATAAAATTGCCAGTATCAAATGCCATTGTACAAATGCTCTTATATAATGCTGAAACAAAACACTGAGGATTGTTTGGATGTGTGTGAATTGAATGGTGAACTGAACGGGAACCCAAACAGTCCATTTTGTAAAGCGACAACTGTGAACTGGCATTAGTTCATTTTTGGACATGACCTTGAGCTGGAACCGTTCCTTTAAAAATGAAATTCCCAAGTTATGTTTATGTTTTTCAGCTCCAGAAAGAACAACCTCCTTTCACCCCCACATTTTAAATAGAGCCAGATTTCCCATTTTCTTGCTTTTGATTATATTCCTCAAATCTTACTCACCAGCACCAAGATTATTCTTGACAACTGTGCACCTGTCAGTCAGAGCCGATGGCAGGCTTGGAGAAAGCTCTAAGCACCAAGAAGGATAAAGCTCCTGCTCTTTAAAGCTGCACGCCTCTGAAAGTCTCCAGTGGAAACACACCAATCTTATTTTATTTTAAATATTTAGATCCCACCTTTTAGTAAAAAGAAACTTTCAAGGTGGCATTCAAGGAAATAGTGTGCTTTGGAATCAGATGGCTAGAAGCAGTGGTCCAAGTTGAAGGGACCCAAGATCAGGAGAAGGAGCTCAGAAATGCATGGAAGCAAGGGAGCTGTCCCAAGGGGTTGGCACACCCACCCACCAAGTTTTTAAAGATGTGGGTGGCAAGCTCACTTGTGAGACTCTCATGTCTTGTGAGACTGCTGAGCTTTGCAAACACATTATACCTTGCAGAGGAAGCATCTGTTCCCAACAGCAGGGGCATTGCTGAGTCCTGGGTGACCAGGCTGTGCCCTCCCCTTCTGACCCCAATTTCTCTACCCCTGGCATTTGGTCAATGCCCTCCCTGGATTTAGTTGCTGTATACTTTCCCCCGGGAGGGACGAGGGGGGATGGATTCTTACTTTCCCAGCTGGGGCAGCCATATCCTGGAAGGGGGAAGTACTCACCTCCTTCAGCCTCTGCCCCTCCCCATCTCAGTTACCCCCATATCACCCTTCTGTCCCCACTCTGTCTGTCGTAGCCTGCCACTCCACTCCTGAGACCAGTTACAGTGTGGTTAGTATATAATACTTCCACACAAACGCCTGTGCATCCTGAGATCATTCAGGACAAGGCGAGGATACTATTTAACATGTTTGATTCATCCAATGTGACTCACTGTTGTACGGTTTCAGACCCCAGCTTTTAAATAGCTGGCTACTTCAGCCCTCGGAGCTGGACCTCAGTGTCCGGGCTGAACGATGGGGGTGGAGACGCTCCTTCAGACATACTGGGCCAAGGCCATATAAGCAACTAAATGGGTTACGGCAAAGTCATTTTGGGCATGTGCAGAAGACCTTTTCATTTACTTGGGCTACTCAGAGGTTACAGTAAGCAACATCTGATCATCTTCAAAGATGGTGGAGTTTGGCTGATTCATCATATCAACCACACAGATATAGAAATAAGGTATTAATTGCATTATACATATTGGATAGAATTATTGAAATTTTGCCATTTTAGTCAATTAAAGTCATAGCTTGTCGCACAGGAATGATGGACAATATAGATTTGAAAGAGAGATGGATTCATTATACATCTTGGTAGCATTACTAGTCTCAAGCTGAATGCTCCCAGCCCAAGCTTATGACCTCAGTGAGAAGTAGGCCAGAGACCACTATCAAATTGCTCGTTACAGACACCTACTCCTGAGAGAGAATTGAGAGAGGTATTCACTTGAGTCAGAAAGCCTCCTAGCTTAATCCTGCTATGGTGTAATGTATGCATTATTCTCTCCTTAAGGCGTTGCCAAAAGGCAAAATTTAACAGGCAGCTTCATTCAGACTCTTTGTCCTGTCTCCCTGCCCTCCACATTATTAAATGAAGCTATAAAGAATCATATGTAATGAAGAACTCACAGCAAGAATAAGGAAAAACCAGGAGGAACAGCCGTGCATCTTATGAAGAGACATATTTATTTCTCTTCTTGGCAAAGAAAATAATTTCAGGCCCCGAAAAACTTTTGCTACCGCATATATCACATACAGTAGTTGGGAGAGGCAGCTGCCTGAAGTCCTGGAGAGCTACTGACAGTCAGTGCAGACAATACTAAGTTAGATAGGCTAATGGCTTAAGGCAGCTTCCTACAGTCTTATGATCCTATGTGGAACCTCAGGCCTGGTGGCTGAATGTTGCCCTCCATGCCTCTTAATCTGGTCCTCTGGACCCTTCCCAGGCCAAGACCCCCTGTTCTCAGGTCACACCCACCACCATTTCTCATTTGCACCCTCCTCAAGCATTTTTGGCAGGCTGGAACGTGTCCTCAAACTCTGCTTTTTTCTTGCCTGAATGGGAGGGCAGAAAGGGATGCGCAAAACTAGTCTATTGTGTTCAGGTCAAATTTACATTCATTGCTCCACCCACTTTCACTTCTAGCTGCAGCAAACACTCAGAAGATGGGAATGTTAGAGGAGGATGTTCTTTCCAAAGTGTATATTAGCTAGGGCCAGTCCTACCATCTGGCAAAGTGAAAAGTTTGCCTCAGGCAGGGAGAGCAGGAAACAGTGGTAAGCAGTGCTTTTTTTCTGAGGGGACGCAGGAGGGGACCCTAAACGTTTTGTGAATCTTTGTACTTTTGTCCACTTACTGTATTTATTTTCCCCGATTTGAACTATAAAATGGTGATTTTCTTGAGTCAAAAGGAGAGTACTCCTAAACATTTTTTTAAAGAAAAAAAGCACTGGCGGTGAGTGTTCTTCTCTAAAACTAAAAGACTATGTAGCTAGGATAGCTGGGAGAATGTAGTATGCTTTCATTAGAGGGCTGGTAGAGTTTAGGTGAGCCAATTCAGCAATAGTTACCTCGTGGTTAATTTTATTCTTAACATATTATTCTTCTGCGTAAAGTTTAATAGCCGAGTTGCATATTCACATTGTATTTTGTTTTCCATCAAGCCTTTATTTTATCTACATCATTTCAATTATCTTCTGCTTAACTGCCAAAGTGGCTTCAGATCTATTTACAGGTAGGTAGGTAGATAGATAGATACCGGCATTAGCCAATGGCCATAGCAACATAAAACAAGCAATATATACAATTAAAAAGACAACAATGGGTAAAAAGGTCAATCAAATGACCAAGATTATGGTTCAGATAATGGCCCTTAATCTCATTGCACCCTTGATAAACCCAGCGACCTTTGCTGTTGTCTGATCATTTTGATCTGATAAAAGAAAGAACAATGTGGCTGCAGACGGGCGGCCTGGGATGGTAAGTAAGAGTGGGGTAATGATCTCATTCCTCAGATCTTTATAAAGGGACAGGCCAGGAGAACATGAGCCACTGTTTCCAGATTGCCATCTCCACAGGGGCAGAGTCCTTTCTCAGTTGGAATCGTCTGGTATCTGCCCTCAGATCTATTTACAGGTATAAAACCACACACAATTAAAAGAAAAGCACACACAGGAACATGAGAAGAACCTGGCTGTATCAGGTCGAAAGCCCACCTGGTGCAGGATCCTGCTCTCACAGTGGCCCATCAGAAGCCTCAATGGGAACCCCAAAGGCAGGACCTGAACACAACAGCTTTCTCCCCTCCTGTGGTTTCCAACCACTGTTCTTCAGAAGCATACAGCCTCTCACACTGGAGGCAGAGTATAGCCATCCTGGCTAGTAGCCACAGATAGCCTTATCCTTCAGGAATTTGTTTAATCCTCTTTTCAAATCCAACAGCACTCTCCTTGCTTGCAATTCCCAGCGATTGGCATTCGGTGGAGGTAGACCACAGCCATCGTGGTAGGCATTGAAAATACACTCTGAAACAACTGCATCAGAAGATAAAAGACTCACATTCCATGCACTGGTACAAGCCCATAGCACAACCATTTAAAAAAGAGTTAAAACTGTCATTGAAACCGTTAAAGAATGAGGTTCGAGTCAAGAAGATCAGGGGGATGCTTATCTAAAGAGGTGTGTATTTGAGAGCTGGTGGAATGCCAATGCAATTGGAACCTCTTGTGTTTCAGCAGGGAAGGCATTCCACAAAACTGGTACCACCAATGAAAAAGACACACAGCCTGCCCTGCCTAAGCTAGTCAGCCATCTCCCAGTATGATGGTGGATGCTGCCCAGTTTCCAGTAATGAAGTAAGATTCAATTGCCGGGCCAGGATGTTTCTGTACATGGAAGGGTTGTGTTCAACAGCTTGTCCTTTGCTTCATGGAAGCAAAATATCTTGGGCCAACCCTTCATCTCCAGCACTTATGCGTCCCAGGACAGAGATCTGGGGAGGCCTAGATCAAATGAATCCCATGCACAGAGGGTCAATGGGATCTAACCTGACTTTTCCTGAAGAGTGAACCATATGATTCTCCTCCTTTGCATTCCCTCCCTCACCCTCTCTCCCAGTATATGAACTTCTATTTATTCAGCCTAGTTTTGCAGCTGATTGCTATTAATCAAGACTTTCCTTTTAACCAAAATAACACAAATGCAATCAGGCCTTCCGACTGCAATTGGGCCCCCTGCAGTGGAAGAAAATTTCACCTTTCCATCATTTCATCACTGCTTTTTGTGTGGTGTAGACCTGTTTCTCTGCAGGTGTGTGGAAGTTCTGCTTCTCTCCTGTTGCTGGGAGAAAACTTCGCCCTCCACCCCAGCCTGCTTGAAGCCTGCTTATTCAGTCATTTTTAAAATACGCTACTATGTAGACAAATATCATTGTTGGGTTATAGGCAGCTGGAAGATGAGGGGCAGGAATTACTAGCTCTATCAAAAGTTCAACACATGTATTATACAATAGCCATTTAAAGGTAAAGGGACCCCTGACCATTAGGTCCAGTTGTGACCGACTCTGGGGTTGCGGCGCTCATCTCACTTTATTGGCAGCATACAGCTTCCGGGTCATGTGGCCAGCATGACTAAGCCGCTTCTGGCGAACCAGAGCAGTGCACGGAAACACCTTTTACCTTCCTGCTGGAGCAGTCCCTATTTATCTACTTGCACTTTGACGTGCTTTTGAACTGCTAGGTTGGCAGGAGCAGGGACCAAGCAACGGGAGCTCACCCCATCATGGGAATTTGAACCGCCGACCTTCTGATTGGCAAGTCCTAGGCTCTGTGGTTTAACCCACAGCGCCACCCATGTCCCTAGGATAGCCATTTACACGTCACCAAAAAACAGGCTGTGTGATCTCTTTTCCCCTTTGTTCCTAGTACTCCGTGCTGTTTTCCTGCTCTCCCATTGGCCCCCCATCCACTAAAACCCTGGTCTCCTATATCCTAGTTTAAAACTCTAACCACTATGCCACACAGCATCTACGTAAATGTTAGCAAAAAAGCAAATATTCAATGTGCCCCCCATGAAGGCAGAGGTTTGCATAGTAACATTGAATTCAATGGGGTTTCTCCTGCTTGTATTGTTCAGGATTTGTGTTCTCTTCTCAACAAAACAGTTTTTAACCTAATCTCACTTTTCTGCTCTCTCTCTCTCCCCCCCTTCTTTTTTTAAACTAGAAGCCAGCACACTCCTTAAAGTTGCTATTAAACCAGCAAGCTCACTGGCACAGGGCTAAATTATAAGCAGTGGGTTAATATACTGGAAGCAAGGGAATAGAGGCGAGGCATTATGATACCTGGAGGAAGGTTATGAACAATACCGGCAAGGGAGAGAGAAGAGAACTTAATTGGCTTATTAGGGAATATGAGGCCTTCCCCTCACTGAGCTGAAAACACAACATCAGCAGACTCCTGGCAACAAATCCATCGCTGAACTTTATCACTTAAGGCAGCAGGTGGGGATCGAATGTTCCTGAAAAGCACACACACACAGTTCTGCAATCTTGGCCTCTTCCTGGGATTTTAGTTCTGTATGCATGATAGTGGGGTTGGTGAGGTGTGTGTTTGGGCTGTGCATCGAATGTGGCTGAGGCCTGAACCCTGGGGGTAAATCAGACCTGTTCAGAGGGACTTGGGCCTCAATCGAGTTGTGTCTCCTTCCTGTGCCTCTCCTTCTTCCTGCCACTGCTAGGTATTTCCTAGCCCCTTGAAGGATCCTATCATGAATGGTGTTGTTCCTTCAAGAGTGCCTTCCCTTGAACCCAATCCCACATGCTTCACCACCAACCTTTTGAAACGCCTATTTAAAAACCTTAAGCTCCACCCCCCAAATTACTTCAGGGCAGTTATAGGGTAGGCTGGGAAAACCCTAGGGTGACACATGGCAAATTGGCTGAATCCAGGAGCCATATGCCAGGGCCACAGGGCAGATTGGAATATGGGTTGTTTGTTTGTTCTCTATGGGTTTTGATTCAGTGGTTCAGTCAGCTCTCAAGATCTCATTGCCAAACTCAGCAAAGTGTTCTAAGGTGTGGGCAGCCTTCATCATTGATGTTTGTATGCCAGGCACCATTTTTGATCAAGATGGCGGACCAAAACATGAGTTTGGCGTGACTTCACCTGATTTTTGGCATAGGTTTGGCCACTTCTTCTGATATCACCACCAAACTCAGGGTTCCCAAGGTGTGGGCAGCTGTCTTTGTTGATTTTTGGATGCCAGGTGCCATTTTGAATCAAGATGGAAGACCAAAACTTGACTTTGATGTGACTTCATCCAGTTTTTGGCACGATGAGTCCAAACTCACAAACTGAAGTACCCATTTTAAAATCACAGTATTTTTTTGTTTCTTCAGATTCCTGGGCAGTGACAGGCACTCCCTGCTTGTGTATGTGTGTGTGTGTGTGTGTGTGAGAGAGAGAGAGAGAGAGAGATTTCACAGCCTACCTTCAACCTCCAGTGGAACAGTCTAGCCATAGATAGATAACTTATATCTGCTAATTGTGTGGCTCAAGTCTTTAGTGACCCATCCATCCCCCCACCCCCCCTGCTTTCCTCATGTAGTTGGTATTCTGGTGTACTGCTTCCCATTTCTCCAAGCAACAGAACAATCCAGAGGTCATGTTATCCCAACTTTGGGAAATTGTCTCAGGATATCACCTCAGGGATTCCCTCTGGGTGTTCTGTCTTCCCCTCACCCTGTTTAATGGGGGATTCTTATATGAAAGTCTCATTTGATTCCAGCTCTGGAGGTCAGCAAGTTCTGACTGGGCTCAGTGGTGATTGGTGCCCATTGGCACTGGTAGGGTGGAACACAGAGAGGGCAACAGTAGTTGGCTCCAGGTGAGCCAATGAGAGGCAGAGCCAACTCATTTTAATTTTGTGCCTTTCCTCTTACTGCTTGCTGAGTTCTACAAGGACAACAGTGAGACTAAGGAAGATATCCATAGACAGCGCCAGCCTCAGGGACTGACTAAAGCCGAGCTGAAAATTTGGAACAGTGCCCCATTCAACCTACTGGACCAGCCTTCGCAGACTTATGTTCAAATTGGGTTGTATCCTTCAGAGCACACAACTGAAATTAATGGACCTGTTAAGCCTGTCCATTAATTTCACTGGGTCTTGCATATAGCCCACTCTGCTCTCATGTAAAGCTTACATGCAAATATGCCAGAGAGCTGAGTTTATGAGGAAATGTCATGTTCAGCTTCATGCTGGTTTAAGGCATTGACCTTTCTAACTCACAAGCCACCTCCTTCGGTGAGATTTGTCATTGTCGTTTTTTTTTTTTACAATAATTCATTTGCAGAGTTTCCCCTCTTCCTATTCTCCTTGCTGTTGTAAAACGACAATTAACCAAATGTGGAAAGTTTCATATGCACCCAACTTCTAAAAAAAAACCCCCGAATGCTCAAGAAAGCTATTGTTGAATGTCAGCAGAATCTATGTAATGGAAAAACCCAATTAATTGGCCCTGTTTGCTCTGTTGCAGGGTGTTACAGCTTCCAGAAGTGTCAATAGGAGCCAAAATTAAGCAGAGATCTGTTTGGAGAAGATGCTTTAGAAACAACATCTTGACTAGGCACACACACACAAAATACGCCAAATCAAAACAAATTTAGTCAGAGTCTGCCTTTGATCTAAAAGAGCCAAAAAATTGAAAGATGCATTTCCTCCTCTGAAGAAAGCTCCTGCTAATGAGGGTTCTAACTAGGGTAAAGCAATATCAAAACATTCCTGAATGCTAATTATGCTCAGCATGCCAAAGTAGTCCACCTTTGTAAGTGCAGATAATAAAGGCACTGAGATTGAAAAGAAAGCCCTTACCCAGCAGTAAACAGAGAGAGCGCTGCGGCTCTAAAGCTATGCCAAAGTCAGGTTTAACTTTTCAGCCAAATCCACACTATATATTGAAAGCACTATGATGCCACTTTAGGGAGTTAAGGTTGCCCCCAAAGAATCCTGGGAATTGTCATTAACAGCAAGATGCTGAGAGAGGCTAGGAGCCTCCCATTGCCTCCACAGCTGTACCATTCCCAGAGCAGTGCAAAAATCACTGAGTGTCCCTATTTTCCAGGGACAGTCCTGGATATACAGAAGCCATCCTGGTTTCTGGTATGATCCTGGAATGTCCCACTTTTCCTTAGGGTGTCCCTATTTTCATCAGAGAAATATTGGAGGCTTTGGAGTTATGCAACCCCTGAGTCAAGGAGATAAATAACTATACAACCTTTAGAAGACATCTGAAGGCAGGCCAGTACAGGGAAGCTTTTTAATGTTTAATGTTTTATTATGCTTTTATATATGTTGGAAGCTGCCCAGAGTAGCTGGGGCAACCCAATCAGATGAACAGGGTATAAATAATAAAATTATTATTAACATTATTGAATAGGATGTACCTATTTTCATCAGGGAAATGTTGGAGGGTTTGCAATCAATCCCTCTTCCCAAGGAACTCTGAAAATTGTAGCTCTATGAGGAGAATAGAGGGCACCTAATGATTCACAGCACCCTTTAATCACAACCTAAAGGATTCTTTGGGGAAAAGCCATAACTGGTATAATTGTGCTTTAAAAGTATGGTGGGAATGTGGCCTAAGAATGTGGCTTCTAATTACAGGCATTTGCCTAAGGAGAAGAGAAGAGGGAAGTTCCGGGTGTCTTGCAGAGATTTCCCTCTCCTGTTTTTCATAGCCAAAATGGTTGCCCACGTAAAAATTGGAGTAGTTCAGATACTTTTTGTTGCTAATGTCAGGAGCCAGAGTCAGGCATCCGTCAGCAGGGTGTCAGTAAAGATAAGTCTTCATTCAAAGGAGCTAGAACAGTGCGGGACGAGTGATCCCAGCAACTCTCCCCACTAGGTCTTGCCCCAGTGAGGCTGGTCTGAGGACTGGAGGTCCCCACCTTCTCACCACTCTCTAGGGCTTCTCCAGGGTCTTTCCCAACCAGTCCCAAACTGTGTCTGTGCACAACCACTGCCTGCTCTGCTCTTTTCACTTTCCTTCGTGTTATAGGATGGCCAAGGTGGAGGGGAGCTGGTCGCAGCAGGTGTGGGAGACTCCCTGATTTCTTCAGCAGCCTGTCTCAACTCTGCTTCTTAGCCACCCTCTTCTTCAGCCTCCACTTCAGCCTTGGAGTCTGAACTGCTCTCTGCTACAGCCTCTTCCTGTTCACTAAACCCTGTTACCACTTCTGCTTCCTACACCCCTCTTCTCCCCACTGGCGGAGGAATGGGGGCGGCGGGGGGAGCGAACCACTCCCAGCACTATCAGGGAGGGGGGTACCATCGTGGCCACCCCTGGACACGTGCCTCGCACCCCCCACTGTGCCAGGTGCCACGATACCGTGGGCAGCGCACCACACCCCCAGGACACAAGCCACACCCCTGCAGGTGATGTGCCATGCCCCTGGGATGCGCACCCTACCCCTGGAATGCTCGCCAGCCACGCCCCGCCTGCTCTCTGCCCCCGGTGTCAGAGCATGCAGCTTCACCTCTGCTTCTCCCTCTGACCACTCATCATCATCCCCCACCAGTCCCCTGGCTCTGAGTCTTCTTCCCCTGGGGGTCACCAGCTGGTGCCTTGCACCACTCCCTCTGCATCCAGCCAGTCCATGACATCTAACCAGAAAAGCAAAAATGTGCCACTTTCACTCTGTTCTTGTGGACAACATGTATGCACACCCAATAGGCAGTGTGTTAGACG
The DNA here is from genome assembly GCF_964234715.1 of Podarcis melisellensis. Lineage (NCBI taxonomy): Eukaryota > Metazoa > Chordata > Lepidosauria > Squamata > Lacertidae > Podarcis > Podarcis melisellensis. The sequence continues at coordinate 15,458,693 of NC_138546.1, read as the reverse complement.
CCCACCACCAAAAGATGACATATAGATAACCCCATAGAAAGCAATATGCAAGTACATTAATCTAGGGTTGCCATATTTCAGGAAGTGGAAATCCAGACACAAAAGTTGTTGAGTTTTTGTTTTTGTTTTGCCACCCCCCCCCCAAAACAGGGGTTTTTTGGGGGGGAACCCCCACTTCCACATACAGGTTTTTCCGGACATTTAAACCAGCTGACAAAAATTCCACCCAGACTCGACTTTCGGCAGCCAAATCCTGGCAATGTCCGGGAAATTCTGGATGTATGGCAGCCCTAATTAACCTAATATGGGTGACCTGTGATCAGAAAATACTGTGACGCCGGTGACAGAGAGCTGTGGGAGAGCCAAGCAAGAGGTTCTATTGCATTGATTGTCTGGCATCCTGATTTAATAGCCCTAGCAGGAATCGCTTGTAAGAGGTAATTAACTTCTTAACAAACACAGCTTTGGTCTAAACAATCTGCAGGTTATCAGTTCAATTTGCAAGTAAATTAAATGTATCAATATCCACCTCCTGGATATAAATCTGACTCCTTATAGAAGTCTTTGGGAATTCATTTGCATTTCAACACATCCCAGAATTTGTGTCTGGTGAGAATTAAAGTAGCTATGCTTAAAATGAAAATCCTGCTCACCTCACTTCTGGCTTATTGGAACTTGCTTTGCAAACCTAAACCAGACCAAGCTGAGATTCTCAGAAGGTGAAATTCTGCATCCTCATCAGTGGTGGCTGGTGCCCATTGCAACTGGTAGGGTGGGAGGCAAGGGAGCCCAGAAGTAGGTGGAGCCAGAGACAATGACAGGCAGAGGCCACTAATTCTAGTCTTGCCCCCATCCTTCTCCTTTGTCTAATGCAGGAGTAGCTCTCCAGATGTTTGTTCATTATTAAATTAATACCATGCCACTCCTCCCAAGGAGGAACTTTTCTCATCAGGCTGTAGCTCTGTGGCAGAACATCCTAGGTTTCATCCTGGCATCCCCAGAACTGAAAACATTGGAGAGCCACTGCCAGTCACTGCAGGCAATACTGGACTAGATGGAGCAATGATTTGACTCAGTATAATGTAGCTTCCTATGTCCCATCCCTTTCTAAAAACTTTGGGGAAAGTGTGTTCTCCATAACAGAGATCACGTGTTGCGGTGGGGGCCTGAAGGCCATCCCACTGTTGTTGGGAAAATTGGCCATGAGCTGTGATTGCCCAAGGAGTGTTGCTGGGGAGATTGTTATGTTGCTAAATAGTGGGAGGGGTCAGAGGTCTTAAATACCTGTCACGGGGTCGTCTGCCTTGGGGCAGGGGCCTGGTAGGAATTTTGTCCATTTGGCTGATTGGCTGTTACCATTTGGTTTTTGCCTACTGCGTAGCAAATCGTCACAACTTGTAAGGTTGGCGGTTAGGCATTGGTTAAATTGGTTGGTGGAGGGGTAAGTGTCTACCCCTCCAATGGTGGTGCTGCATAGGGAATTCCGTTAAAGGAATCTAGGGGCTTGCCACCCCTTTCGTCCTTGTCCCTGGCATTGGACTTGGACCGTGCAAGCCCCAGGTGGCATGAGGGTGAGAGATGAGGGACTGATGCCCAGCTTCATTTCTCCCCAATATGGTTCTCCTTGACTGGCTTCCGCTGGAATCCGGAAGTCAATTCTGTCCCTGGGGCAAGGACAGATAGCCGTAACCAATGCCTAAGCAACCACTCACATGTGTGTATTCAAATAAAGTTGTGGCCAAATTCATGCCAAAAACCTTAAACAAAAATTGATGTGTGAAGTGTGAGTTATTGGGGTGGCCTGGGGACCTCGACGCGAAAATGTCTGCTCCAAATACACATATTTTTACAGGAGGGTGAATGCCCCACAAAAGAGACACAGACAGACAGACAGATTTTAGAGTTGCTTTCAGGTTGGCATACACAACTCACTCTTCAACCCAGCTGTTCTCATGGCTGTGCACTGCCATAGCAACATGCAGAAATCTTTCTACTGCAGTACCTTGATGCTCAACATCATTCTCTGTTTTAGGATATGAAGTTTACCTACTTGGTAAGGTGGAGCAGATGTTTCTTTCAATGTTCCTATGGCTGATTTCATTTCATCTCTTTAACACTTTTTGTCCGAGATTTAATGCTTGAACAGCTATAATGAAATTGACCACTGGAGTCTGAAAACAAAGTGGAGGGATCCATCTGCCTTAGAAATTACGCCTTCATTGCCATTCCCCTTCCATTTTCTAAATACTGCTAAGTTCTGATGCTAATCAGAAAATCCATTTCCACTCATTGCTTCAAAACACAGGCTGAGCATATTAACTTTTTAGCTGAAGCCTGTTCATAAACCTCCCTTGCTTAGCCATGATTGTGCTCCTTGGGCATCCATACCTTGCCCAGGGAGCAGTTAATCTGTTCTACACCTATACCAGAGTGGGGAACTACCAGTATTTTGAGCCAGAGGGCTGCTGTCCCTTCTGATCAGCCTTCCCGGGGCCAGAGGTGGTGGTGGTGGGGGGCAGAGGCAAAACTGTTAAGTATAATTGTTTATTTGACACTGAAATGGAGAATGCCTGGGTGTGTGTTGCTAACTCTGGGGAAATTCCGTTGAAGCTAAAGAAGTGCTACCTGAGCTTCCACTGCTCATGTGTCCAGACAATGTTTGATTCCAAAAGGAGTAAGTTTTTATGCATCCAGTTGATTCAAGCTGTGCAATATTCACATCTGCAATCAAGACTGGGTGGGTCGCTGAATACAAAGTTTGCGTTTGCACATTTGGCTAGTCTCTACACACACCACTCCCTTTCCTTCATCCAGGCAAGCAGGAAGCATGATCACAGTTCAAGAACACAGACCAGTCAGGTCAAATCAGGCGAGGTGCAGAGCGAGGGCAAGTGAGGGGGGCTGCCTATAATTTCAGTTTCTCTTGGGGTGCATTCAGAAGTAGGTTTAATGCTGGAGCTTCTGTCGTGGTTTCTAACCTTCTATTTACACTGCATTGCACCATTGGGGAATGGTGCCTTTTTATTTATTTATATACTGCCATGTTGTGCTGAATTTTGTGCTTTTATTTTGTATTTTTATGGTGTAAACTGCCCTTAATTTTTGGATGAAGGGTTGTATATAAAATAAAATAAAATATTTAGGCATGTTTTACTTGAGTATATGCATTTTTGTATACATTCCTCAGCTGGAAAACTGCACTGCAGAGTTTAGAGAAATGCAAATTCCAAAAATGACTGTGTTTTGGTTCTCAGCTAGTTTCTGGAAGGGCAGATTAGGTAGATTCTCCTGGAAACATGGATTGACTTGAATTTATCTCCCATCCCTGCTTCTCCATTACTGATCCTTCAAGCTAATAAAATAACAATAAAATATAATGCATTGCAGCATTCTTTCTCCCTCCTCTCCCCACCCTGCAGTTTTGACAGCCAATGATGCAACGGATTCCAGCCCAGTTAATTCACCTTTAAACTGTCTGCATCACCCTTCACCTTGGTGCATTTGGAATGGGGCAATGTGCTAGAAGTCCCTTGCGTTCCTCAATGCAACTCTCCAGAGGGGCCCAACTCCATCTGACAAAATAGGTCAACGCTTGATTTAGTCTCCACAGACACCCTCCGCCCCTGAAAATCTCTGCGCTGAAAACTTTGTCTCTGCTTTAAACAGAGCATTGCAGGGATCTCTGAATCACACCCCTCCATATCATGGTGAATTCGTGGACAGCACTACAATTTCCCGTCTTCCTACCATCACTGTTTGCACTCCCATAAGCAAGAAAGAAAGCAAGAATCTGATTACCTGGTTACATTTCCTCTGCTTTCTGTTTCTTAGCAATGCAATTTGTGAAGCAGATTATAAAATTATTATTACTATTATTATTCCTTGGGTTGTTTCAGGGCTGGTTTTTATGCAGCTGAGTTTCTCTCCGGGCCGCTGGCTGATATTCACTCATAATGATGAATAATAGTCGCTGCTTTAGCTTGGTCTCTTTGCTTGATGCAGGATGACTTGATGTGGATGAATGGTCCATGACACAAAAATTGCTTCCTGTTCAATTCATCCTGTTTCATGTTTATGAAAGAGATCTGCACTGGGATATGAGAACTTGTGGCTTGAGTTTTGAGGGTTGGGGCAGGGGCAACTGGATGCAGTTAAGGGGCCTGGGCTCTTGTGTCATAAGTCCTACGGAGGTCTCTTGGACTGATCCCAAGGAGGAATGGGAGGAGCTCAGAGACTTGGAGCTGGAGGACCCTGTGGAGGGTTGCAGAGAGATGGGGGGACATGGAGTTGGGACCCCGAGAGCTGAATGTTCCTGTGCAGGAACCCAGTGGGCTAGGGGCTGTGTGCACTGGAAAGTGGCCAAGATGAGGAAGGGCCTGGAAGCCAAGCCTTAAGTGGAACGGTTGAGGGAGTTGGGTATGTTTAGCCCGGAGAAGAGAAGAACGAGAGGTGATATAAGAGCCTCTTCAAATATCCACATGGAAAATGGAGCAGGCTCATGTTCTGCTAATCTATTCCCTTTTCTCTCTCTTTCAGCTGGGAGGACAGCTCACTCTTGCGAGCGATCTGAAACAATTACTTACATAAGGCTTCTGAATCAGACTGAGGACCACAAAATAATAGGCTGGGGGCCACAAGCTGCCCATCCATGTTCTAGACTAGGGGTAGGGAACAGGATTCACTCCTCCCTACTCCTTGATGGCCTCTTTGACAGGTTGGTGGTTCCACTCCCCTGTCAGTCACATGACATCACCATGATGCCTGGTGTTCCAACTTCAAAGGAAATAATCTGGAATGTGTTCTAAGGGTGGTCTTGGTTCTTTCCTTTCTTCTGTTGAAGCCTGGCTTGAAGTCAACCTAGTCTGCAAAGAAAATTCCCTGCTAAAAGTGGGGCTGGCAGGTGTGAGTGGCTTGGTGGAAACAGCCTCTCGGGTCAAATTAGCTCCCCTCCCCCAGGGCAGATTAGTCCCACAGGTGAAACATTCCTCACCGTTGTTCTAGAAGTTGCAATATTCATACCAAGAGCACTTCCACATCCATCTTCCATCGCTGATCAGTTTTCTGAAAGGTGCATTTACTTTCTCTCCTGACAGGGTGGGAAGCAAGTTGGGTCCCATTTCCATTTTCCGAATTTGCATTTGACTCACTTCACATGCAAAATGATTACAAGTTTGAAGTGTGCTTGAAGGAAATCTCTTCCAACTTGACATTTATTCAGTTAATTATTCACCTTCAGCAGAAGTGAAGGGAGGAGGTGTGGGAGATCATGCAAGACATCAACAGCATCATTTGTGCCATCATTATGCAAAGTTGGTGTGGAAGTCACAACCACCATATTCCCTTCAAACACCTTCTAGGCGAAGAGCTGCCATCGGAAATTCTAATTCTTGTTTGCTTCCAAGATGTCAAATATTATCTTGGGGTGGGAAGCTGCCTGGAACTGAGCAAAGGCTTGCATGCAGCAGAGACTGATTCATTAGGGTGAATGGGGTACCAACCTCAGTCTACCCTCAGCCACAGGAGTGCCAGCTTGGCCCAGCAACTGTGGGTACCTGGGGCTGTGGGTGCCATGCAGCGTGCATGCCCTTGGTACCAAAATTTGTGGGTGCCCAACCCCTTCATGTGGAATTTTGTGGGTGCTGAGCTACCCAGGGCTCCAGGGAGTTAGCACCTATGCTCAGCCAGCTCCCATCTGCCTGCCTTCTTACCTACAACCAGTCTAACGGGTAGCATTGCCTGTTAAATTTGCTAATCCTTATTTATTTATTTCATACAATCCGTGTACCACTTGATTATGAAAAACTTCAAAGCGGTTTGCTAAAAAGAGTGCAACAATGAAATTATTAGCAAAAACAACTAAAATGTTCAAACGTTAAAACCAGCATTAAATGAAAAGCACACCCGTGTGCCAGATATCTGGGTAGGCTTGTCCAAGCAAAAATGCTTTTAGGAGGAGTTCCAAAGTGTAGGTGCCACCACACTAATTAAATTTTATATATATATATATATATATATATGCAGGTTTTGGTGTCCTCGGGTGTCTTCCCGTGTAAAAGTTGGGGTGTCTAGGCGACGTTTCGACGAGGTCTCACTCGTCATCTTCAGGCTGGTGCTTTCGGCTTCTTGTTACTGGAACAGAGCAGGATCTCAGTGTTTGAGTTCCTATAAATACTGTTGAGGGGGTGTGGTGTATAGCCTCCAATGTTCTGGGCAGAGAGGAAGTTCCCAGGCTAGTGTGCCTTTTCTTCTTTTGTTCCTTAATTACTTGAGGGATATCTTGAGTGATTTCTTGAGTGATATCCTGAGTACCACTTAGGTGGGTCATTAGGTGTGGATTAGTTGCTAAAGTCTTTGTGTCTTGACCTCTTGAACTTTGTGAAGAGTTTTTCTGAGAAGATGGCTGTACTGCACTTAGTTGTGCTCTGGCTTGGCTTCGTGTATAGGGGCGAGCTGTGGTTTTGTGGCCTGTGTCAGCCAGATCTGTGTAGGGATTGCAGGGGGGTGCAGCATCCGGAGGTGCCACCATGGTTTGGCTACTGGATGGTGTCTGTAATTTATCTGTGGAGAGGGTCTGGGTTTGGGTCTGGTGTGGTTGATTGGTGATGTGATGACCACACCAGACCCAAACCCAGACCCTCTCCACAGATAAATTACAGACACCATCCAGTAGCCAAACCATGGTGGCACCTCCGGATGCTGCACCCCCCTGCAATCCCTACACAGATCTGGCTGACACAGGCCACAAAACCACAGCTCGCCCCTATACACGAAGCCAAGCCAGAGCACAACTAAGTGCAGTACAGCCATCTTCTCAGAAAAACTCTTCACAAAGTTCAAGAGGTCAAGACACAAAGACTTTAGCAACTAATCCACACCTAATGACCCACCTAAGTGGTACTCAGGATATCACTCAAGAAATCACTCAAGATATCCCTCAAGTAATTAAGGAACAAAAGAAGAAAAGGCACACTAGCCTGGGAACTTCCTCTCTGCCCAGAACATTGGAGGCTATACACCACACCCCCTCAACAGTATTTATAGGAACTCAAACACTGAGATCCTGCTCTGTTCCAGTAACAAGAAGCCGAAAGCACCAGCCTGAAGATGACGAGTGAGACCTCGTCGAAACGTCGCCTAGACACCCCAACTTTTACACGGGAAGACACCCGAGGACACCAAAACCTGCATTCCTGTACCCGTGAAAATCTACGAAAGCATATATATATATATATATATATATATATATATATATATATATATATATATATTACAGATGCAGAACAGGTATTATGTGGCACCTGTATGTGTTCAAGAGGGCATATATGGGGTAAACTGGTCCCAAGTTGCTAAGGGGTTTATATACTAATAGTAACATCATGAACTTGGCCTGGTAACAAATCGGCAAGCAGTGCAGATCTCTGAGCCGAGCGGTGTTATATGCTGACAAGGTCTCACTCCTCCAGAAATCGTGCTACTGCATTCTGTGCTAACTGCAGCTTCTGGCACAAGGAAAGCCCAACACAGAGTGCATTACAGTAATCCAGTCTTGGAGTAACCAATACATGAACTACTATGACCAAGCTTTCCCAGTCCGGAAGTGGTTGCAACTTAGTCCTGGTGTTGTCCTTGTAGAACTCAGCAGAGAAGAGGATGGGGAGAAAACTTGAATTAGGTGGTTCTGTCCATCATTGGCTCTGGCTCTACCTACTGTTGGTCTTCCTGCCTTCCGCCCCACAAGTCCCAGATCAGAGGCAGTATGCCAGCTGCTTGGGAGTAGCAATGGGAGAGGGCTATTGCCCTTACTTCCTTATTGTTCTCCCCACCCCCACGGACATCTGGTTAGCCATGATGAGAAACAGAATTCTAGACTAGGTGGCCTTTTGGTGAGTGGCTCAGATTCTGCATTGGGGCTCATCATAGACATCTTATTGGCAACTCTGAGAATAGGATGCTTTTCTCTGTTCTTATGAAGTTTGAAGGACAAACTAACAGGACAGTGACATAAGGAGTGATAGTGTTGCTTATATTCCTTTGTCCTCCCCATAATCTTTCATTGCCCTCTTCCATAGTCTGGATTTGAAAAAGCTGTCAAGTATTGCAGGCAGAAATGTGTCGATGCAAACTGAAGAGTTTGCAAAGGGAATGTCGAGTTTTCTAGGACACAGGATTAGCATGCTCTTTTGATGGACATTATTCATCCAGAGGACCAGCTGTCAAGGATTAACAGCAGAAGATGGATATCACTACGATGCTTTGCTTCTGCACTTCCCAGAGGCATCTCTGAGAGACGGTTGGCAAGCAGAATGCTGTGCTTGATAGAACTTTGGCTTGAACTGGGGTGATTATTTTATCCAGTCCTGTCTGAAGGAATGAGTGGGTTCCTGCAAGGGCCTGGAATGTGGAGAAACCTGTTCCAAATTAGAAGTTGTAGCTTCCAGATAGACAGAAGTGCCAGTAACTGGAATGCAAGAGCCAGTATCAACTCTAGATGGTTTGCCAGGATTTGAGGATTTCCGCTTCCTTGATCACAGTCTGCCACGTAATGATGAGTCTTAACCACCCCTGCAGCTGTACCAGGACTGCGGAGATAAGCAATGGAGAGCAGAAGGCCAACTCCAGCTGGACAAGCCCTGCTCTGCCCCAAGCCATCTGCCATCAACTGCACTGTTTGGAAGATTCACAGAGAGAGAAGGAAGCAGGTGGAGAAGACCTGAGATGGACTGCCCAGATGGACTTCCCTCTACCACTGACTAACAACCTTGCTTGGGAGATTGAAGATGAAGGATGGGTGCAGATTTAGATATGTTTTCTATAAAGCCAGAAACAGAGTTTTAATTCCTGCATTACTGCCATTTTATTAAAAAAAGAAATCCTTGTTGAAATTTATGAGTTTCCATTTATACTAACAAACACATTTTTATGTGCACTTTTGACTAATTCCCATTATTTTTTGTAAGCCATTTACCCTAATATAATGCATTTTTAATGTTCTTTTCACAACCATATCTGTTTTTCGTGCACATTTTCCCCCAACATACACATTTTTTTTGGAAATGCTGTTTGGTTGCAGAACTGAATTGAAAAATTCAGAGAAGTGCAAATTTCGAAGTTTGTGCCTTTAAATGTGAATGGAAACAAATATCCCCCCCATCCCGACTGAGAGGGCTGGGTTGAACCTGCAGCACCAAAGTCCTTCCCATCTTGCCTAAGGCTACATTTATCCAGGTAGCTTAGGCTGTTTCACTGTGGTAAGACCCCCAGTAGCGTAGCTCCAGAAACTCACCTGCTGTCCTGGTGCACTAGTGATTATTTTCTCATCTGATCCCAATCCCAACAATGGTCACCCCCATCTTCAGTTCCTCAATACAGGCTTCATATTACCCCGAAGAAGCCTATTTTCTGTATTGTGTGTTTGGCCTTGCATTCCTGCAGACCACATGGTGATGCTCCACTGCACTGAGAGGAGGCTGTGTTATCGATCTCAGCTGCTGTTTCACATTTGTTAAAAATACTGGTTCTCTTGTATACATTAACAGCCTGAGTGCACATTATCATATATGTCCTGGGTTTGGGAGAATAGCAATTTTGGTGAAAGCATGGGAGAGGGACCCACCACGCAGAATGTTGGTGATAATAGCAGCCTCACGCTTCCTCAAGATGGAACATTTTCTTCTCACAGTGACCCTGTGAAGTAGGCCCATTACTGAGAATAGATAGGCTGGTATTCAGCAGAATGTTAGGATGAACTTCTTGATGGCGAGAGTGGTTTGACAAAAGAAGATGTGACATAGAGGGCAGATGACATCTGCCTTACCAGATGTCTTCAGATCCATGTGTGGAGTGTGTTCTAATTGTGCATTCCTAGCATTGATCACAGATCCTAAAGCTGAGACTCCAATACTTTGGCCACCTCATGAGAAGAGAAGACTCACTGGAAAAGACCCTGATGTTGGGGAAGATGGAGGGAACAAGGAGAAGGGGACGACAGAGGACGAGATGGTTGGATAGTGTTCTCGAAGCTACCAGCATGAGTTTGACCAAACTGTGGGAGGCAGTGGAAGGCAGGAGTGCCTGGCGTGCTCTGGTCCAGGGGGTCATGAAGAGTCGGACACGACTAAACGACTAAACAAAGCATTGATCAGTGGGTTGGGCTGATCCATTGCCCTAGAATTCCATTGCCCCGGAATTATGATGTGTCACAGTTTGGCTACCAGGGGCATAGTATGTGATTGTTTAGAAGAGATGGGGAAATATTTTTCAGCCTGAAGGCCACATTCCTTTCTGGGCAACCTTTCAGGGGCCACATATCAGTGGTGTGCAGGCTAGAGGCAAAACCGGAGAGGGCAATAAATGTGAATTTTACCTTCGTACATTAGACTTGTATCTAAAGCCTACTCACACATCACTTTCTATCCCCTATCCAAGCAAACAAGAAGCATGATTGGAATTCAAGTCCACATTCCAGCCATAGGAAGTTGCCTTATTTTGGGTCAGGCCATTGGGTCCATCTAACTCTGTATTGTTTACACTGACTCTCGAGGATATCAGGCATGAGTCTCTCTCAAACTAACCTGGATATGCGGGAGATTTAACCCAAGACCTTCTCTGCATGCAGGACAGATTATCTACCACCGAGCTTCCCTATTTGTTAAAGACACTCAAGAAAGCATTGAAGCAGGCCTTGCAATGGGTGTAGCTGAGGCGGGTGTGCAGGCTCGAGAGAGTCCTGAAGGGCCAGACAGAGAGGCCTGGGATGCTAGATTGGCTCCCCCAGGCCTGAGGATTCCCATCCCTGGTTTAGAAAACGAGACACACACCTCTGCTCCCTTTCCCACTCCTCTGTGAGATTTCACTTCCAGTTAGCAGCAAGTAATGCACATTTATGATGCAAGTGTGAGTGATGTTACTAAGCAAAGGAATTCAGAGATGACTAATGCAGGCAAGGTGCAAATGAGAAGGATCTGTGTTTTACAATAGACTAATATTTCCAAAGCAAAATTTGGCAGAAGGACTTAATCCCCCTTTAAGTTCCCTGGAAGCTTTTCAGCTCCCAGCTCATTGTTATATCAATATACGAATAAGCAGTCAGGCCATGAGCCACAGAGAGGAGGAAGCAAGAAGAGCATCCTTTTGTGCTCTGAAGAGAAGACTACAACTCCCATTATCCCTTAGACAGTTGGCAGGGGCTGATGGGAGTTGGAGTTCCACAACGGCACCTGGTTTCCTTACCCACATTAAGGGCTCCCAAGGCCACCTAGTAGATAACAGATTTGAAATTGGTACTATGAAATCCAGGCCCAAAGCTCATGCTATTGTAGCATATTGAGAGCGAGAAGGAATGCTGCAAACAGAATAAACAGAAAGACATAAGGCAGAAAGGGCATACTCAAAGACATTCAAGGGAACAAAGTGCCACAAAAGTAGGTTTGAAAAGTGTCGAATGTGAGCCAGCGATTGTGTGAAGGGTAGAAAGTGTGGAGAGTGGCTGGTGAGAGAATGAGAAAGTTCAAATGGAAACAATTAATCAACTTGGCAGAAGTTAATAAAACTACCTGGAAGAGATGGCCTGCTGCCCTCATTTTCTCAGGAAGCTCCAGGAGTAAATTGCTCCCCCATGTTGGGGCATCATGAGTCTTCAGGACAGAGAAATATCCTGAATCTGTGTGCTTACATCAGAACTGGGGGGATCCCAATTGTTCATGACCTTTGACAAGTGGCCACTGAAAAACGCTCCATTCTTCTTCACCTGCTGGGAAGACCATGTATGCACATAGATGTAGGTGTGCATCTTCGTTGATGGCCCTCACTACCTTTTGTGGGAGCTAACTCCATGGTTTACCTGTGTACTGTGTGAATAAGTACTTCCATTTGTCCCGCCTGAACCTTCCAACATCTGTCTTCATTAGATTCCCTTTTATGAGATCGGGTGACTTTGTTTAAAGAGGCTGTGCATATTGCCTGCGCTGGGTCATTCTGTCTCCCCTGTCTTCAGAGGCAAGCTGACAAGACTAAGGAGGAGTCATCAGGATTGCAGTGGATGAAGAGTCAGGCGTTGTGATCTCAGGCTTCAGCTGGGGGCACTTTGAAGTGAAGCAGTATTTGATTCTAAAGGTCTTGAGTAGCTCTCCAGAGCTTTTGAAGAATTGCTTTTCATCTCAAGAAATAATGGCACCAGAAACTCTACTCTTCATTTGATAAATTGTCTCCTGTTTTAATTGCTGTGCTGCTTTAATTGGATTGCTTTATTGTGCATTTTAATTATGGGTGTTTATATTTTAATGTCTTGATTGGATTGTTTTATTGCGCCTTTTAATTTTGGGTGTTTATCTTTTAACGTTTCTGTAACTGATTTTTATCCTTTTAAAAATCACTTAGGAACCTTGTTCGGGTATTAAGTGGTTTATCAACCAGTCAGCTAATTAATAATACATTCCTGATCTTCATTTCAAAAGGGAGATGCCATTAGCTGGGGACATCACGTGACTTGGATAGGACAATATCCTTACTGAAGTCATCTGCAGCTGTTTAGTTTCCAGGTACCTTTTGGTCAGGTCCAGCTCTACTGTTAGGCAGAATGAGGAAGCTGCCCTGGGTGCCAGATGGTGAGAGAGCCATGCAAACTACTGTACACTGCTCAGGTGTAGTGAACACTATCCTATGTAAGATTTGGTTACTGAAGAGGTGGGAAACCTCAGGCCTGGGTGCTGGGTGTGGCCTCTATATATGACCCTCAGAAGTCTGTTAGCTACAGCTTCTCACCCCAAATGGCTAGAATGTGTCCTTGAACTCCAATGATGCTTCTTGCTTGCCTAGAGAGGGGCGTGTGAGTGTGTGTCGAAACCAGACTACTGGATCAACATACAGTTTATGTTTATTGCTCTACCAACCTTTGCCTGTTTACCTACTCGTCACTGGCATGTGGTTTCCCAGAAGGAAATGTGGCCCTCAGAGCGAAAAAGATTCCCATACCTGAGGTACTGTTGGAAGAACAGAAGAGGGCAACATCTTGTTCTTCACCTGAAGTAGCAAAATGCCTACAGCTCTGGCCGCCTATAGGAAGGGCCCACCAGCAACGTAAGCAGCTAGCATTTACAAATGGAGTCACCAGTTCACACACACATATAATCAGTTTTTATTGCCCAGTAAGAAATTCATATTAATATAGTGAATACATATGTTTACAAATAAACAACTTTAAAAAACAGACATTTTCTTCTTCTTCTTTTTTGTGTTTAGTTGTAGGAAGTGGTTCTCAAACTCTGTCATCGTTAACAAGTATTAACACATGTATACTTACAGAACGTACATTTACTAAAGTAGCTTCCACGTAAAAAGATGCTCGAGTCACACAAAGGAAATCTTGAGTGGGTTATTTTGAGCACAGCTGCGGTGTGTATCAAAAGCGCATGGACTGAGAGCGACATTCCGTTCCAGGGTTGAAGGCGAAGCCTCTTTGTGCGTCACGAGGAAGCAGTGACTGAGGACGCAGGGGCAGCTCATGCACCCTCTTGCCACATTTCTGGGGGTGCAGGGTGTGTGGGTGTGGGTGTCCCAAAGCTATGGAATTTCCCCTCCAAATGGTCACCAAAAGCAGGGAAAGAAAAGGCACGAGTGACAGAGGAGTCCTGCACCCTAAGCCATTGCTTCTGCACAATGTCACTCATATAATGCGAAGTTGTGCTGAGCGCTGAGGCAGCCCTAAGGTTGTGGGAAGTGGTTGGGATCGGAAAGGACTGAATGGGAGAGATGCAGAAGGGAAGCAGAAATGCCCCCTGGTACTCATCCATTCATCTGGGACTTCAAAGATCAGGGAAGGGAAACCTTAGGCCTATGGGGGCAAGCAAAGTCCTTCAGGCTTCTCTGCCTCAGGAATCCTCAAGCCACACTTCCTTCCCAGGCCATGCTTCTCACTGGCCCTCCTCCACACCTACTTCCAGTTCTTTTGACTGATTTGTAAGAGTGCTTCCTCCTTGATGTGAGTGTAGGGATGCCTCCAAGAAAGTCCTACTTAGACCCATGGAAATGACTGGACGTGAGTCATCTAGGGCCATTCATTTCCAAGAGTCTTCTCTGGGTAGGTCTTATTTGGAAACAACCCTTTACCTAGAGCTACAGAGGTTGCCCCACCCACTGCTGGCAGGCGGCCCTTGGAAAGCTTGCCCATGTGGGAATGTGGCCCGTGGGCTCAAAAGGATTTCCCCACCCGTCATTGATGATCCCATAGGAGCACACTTCAGTGAAAGGTTTACTGAACCTGATTTCAGGTGCAGAATTTCGTCATTCTCCAAGGATACACATACAAGGCCAGCAGTTTTTTTCTCAACCATGAATGCATTGCAGCATGCATTTCTCAGGTTAACAGACAAAAGATTTGGAGGCACCTCTCTGTTTCTGAGATCTCAAAGAATCATGGCCAGAGTCCATAATGCTAAGATGGACTAATGGTCTGATTCAGTGTAAGATAGCTTTATATGTTCATAATTGCTGGGGCAGAATACGTAGTATTTTAGGAAAAACTAGTTAATTGGGGGAAAGATAAGTTAATGATTTGGTGTGGCAGCATCTGCTAGGAGTTAATCTTTTAGTTTAGCAGAATCCATATTTCGGAACCCCCCTGCCTGTGAAAATTAGGCAGGCAACCTTCTTTAGGGATGGGTAAAACTGTCAATTTCAGTTTCTTTCAGCTGCTTGTTCTCCCAGTCTTAAACTCAGTTCTCTATTTTTCCTCATCAATTTGCAATATACTTTTATAAAAAAATAAAAGTCCTCAATAAAATTCATCAGCATTTTAGTTACGCATACATCTCCTGATCTTATCTGTGTTTCACTAATCATTGTTTTATGTACACCACTTAGAGTGGTGCCTTTATTATATACATATATAAAATATTGAAATATATTAAATATCTCTTATACCTTCTAAACTTAGAGATCTCTGGTTAAACAATGGTGGGTGGTAGTGGGAGAAAATATTTCCTAAAACTGGGGACTGAATTCTTTTCTGTATGAGGAAGTGAAATTCTGCCAAAGTTTCTAGCCCTCTCTTATTACTACTGAAAACGATTGGTTGGTTCTGAAATTTCTGAAAACTATTGGTTTGTTCTTAGGCTCTCTCTGCACTATATGTTTAAAGCTGTATCATACCATTTCAAACAATCATGGCTTCCCTCTCCTGAAGAATCCAGTGGACTAGGGTGCACTGAGTGTTGTTATGGGACCCTTATTTCTCTCAGAGCCCTACAATTCCCGAGTTCCCTGGAAAGAGGGATTGATGGTTAAATCACCTCAAAACATGTGGCTCTGTGAGGGGGAAAGGGGTGCCCTAACAGTTCCCAGCACCACTAACAAACTCCAGTTCCCAGGATGCTTTAGGGGGAAACCATGGCTTTTTAAAGTGGTTTGAGATTGCTTTAAGTGTATACTACAGATAAGGCAATTACACATTCCTCACCATTTACCTAAATCTTGTAAAAACAATAAAAACATAAGAAAAGTCAGCCAAGGGCCCATCTAGCCTAGCAGCCTGTTCTCACAGTGGCGAACCAGAGGCCTATGGGAAACTCATAGGCAGGACTTGAGCACAAGAGTCCTCTCCTCTCCTGGGGTTCCCAGGAATAGATATTCAGAAGCACTGTTGTCTCCAACTGCAGAAGCAGAGCAAAGCCATCATGTCTAGGAATCTTCTATAGCCCTCTCCTCCATGAATTTGTCTTTTAAAGTCATCCAAGTTGCTGAGCATCACTGCCTCCTGTAAGAGCAAGTTCCTCAGTTTAACTCTGTGCTGCATGAAGAAATACCGTATTTTTTTCATGTATAAGACGCCCCATATTTTGGGGGACTAAAATTTAAGAAAATGGGGGGAGCTGGCACAAAGTTGTTGAGGTGTTTTTTTTTGGGGGGGGGAGAATTGCCCAATTTTGTTGAGTTTTTTTAGAGGGAATTGCTGAAAATCGCCAACCCACACGCCAGCAGAAGCTGCCAATCGCCCGCCCAATGGCCGCAGAGACAGCCAATCAACACCAGCCTTTCACGCAGCCCAATAGCCTCTGACAGCCACGGCAGCAACCAATCACACCCCCACCCTATGCACTATCCATGTATAAGATGACACCCACTTTTTAGCATACTTTAACGCCCCCTCCCCAAAACCCCCTAGTCTTATACACAGAAAAGTACGGTACTTTCTTTCATCAGTCCTGAATCTTCCAGCATCCAGCTTCCTTGGAGATCCACCAATTCTAGTGTTATGAGAGAGGGGAAATACTTTTCTCTACCTACTTTCTCCATGCCATACATACTTTTATAAACTTCTGCAATGTCACTCAGCCTTCCTCTTAACTACAGCATCTCAAATGTTGAAACCTTTCTCCATCTCCTTGATTATTTTCGTTGCCCTTTTCAGAGCTTTATTTCCAACTCAATATCTTCTCCATTGTGAATACCTGTGAGAATTATCATAACCTTCTACAAACTCTGTGTAGGCTGGTCCATTAGGGCCCACCAACTTCAATCTGCCTTCAGCCAGCCAGCCAACCAGCCGACCAACCAACCCCTTGCCTCACTTCTTACGTTACAGCCAGTCCAAGAGCACAGCTTACCAGCGTCCTCCTCCTTAGCCTTAACGTTGTCCTTCTATGACTCAACAGGGTACAAAGCAAAAATTAATTGGCTCTGGCTGGCTCTGGCGCCATCTACTGTTGGTCTTCCTGCATTCCACCCTACCAGTCCCAATGAGCAACTGCCACTACCGCACAAACCTACACCCAAGATTTATAGAAAATGGAGGGGCACAATCCAGACCTTGTCCAGGAAAATCAATTTTAAGCCTAGGGAAATCAATTTTAAACACACATGACTGGGGTGTGCTCTGAGTTATCATTTGTGGTGCACTACCATGCATAATGGGGGTGGGGAGAATACATTCAAAACACAACAGAGGTTATCAGTATCATTCAGGCAGGAAAACAAAGGGCAGGCACCCTTGCTATACTGTTTTAGATGCCTTGCTAAATGCTCCCTTTTTTATTTCGACAAGCCTATCCAGATATATAATTCAGTATTTGTTTTTAACTTCTGCTGGCTTTATCTGTGTAGCATTGATAATTATTTTATATTGTTATAAATAAATAAAATAGGAAATACTTGTTTTTCATCACTTGTTTTATGTACATTGCTTATAGACTGATTTTTTTTTTAATTAAACGGTATATCAATTCTTCTAAATAAATATTCATAAATCAAAGCATGGTTGTACTTCTGCTGGCTCATAAATTGAACTTAAGCGCAATGGAGAACAAAACCCTCCACATTTGTGGAGTGGAGTGTCTAGGAGTGCAATCCTATAGCTTCTTTTAATGGGGAGTAAGCTCCATTGAACTAAATGAGACCAGCATTGGGCTGTGGGGCTCCTTCTGTACTATACTTTTAAAGCAATATACCACTTTAAACAGTCATGGTTTCCCCTCAAAAATCCTGGGAATGATGGTTTGTTAGGAGACCCTTGAGCTCCACCTTGGAGCTTGTTGTTCTACCTTGAGCTCCTTGGAGAAAAGTTAGAATATAAATGTGATGATAAATGCAATAAACAAATTAAGGTGTTGGGTGTCAGGGATCTCAGCAGCACTGCACTTTGCAATGTGCCCTGCCACCTTACAAGGAAATATATATATATATGACAGAAGGAGGCCCAGGGCTCAGGCCACCTCACAGGGCCACCCCTAACAATGCTTGTACCAGTCTCCCAGCACCATGAAAACACCTCCCTCTCCATCCCTACCGCTCATGGGCCACAGGTGTGCAGATGCAGTGAGCAAGTATGAGACACGTATGAAAGGAAGGAAGGAAAAACAAACAAACCATTAGAAGGGAGGCAACCCATCAGCATCAGTGGGCCCTGCCAAGGCATTTGGGTCCCAACAGCTACATGAACAAGCCAGGTGCTGTCACCATCCCTGATGAGATTGAGTTTTGCTTTCTCCGGAGAGTGGCGGAGTTTAATGCACAGTGATTGTAAAAATCTTATGTTTTCAGTTCATTGGTTCCCAAGCGTGCAGACACAACTCTTGCATGCTTGTTCAACCTCGGCCTTGATCCAAATGTCCTTTATCATCCCAGGAGTAGCATGCCTCACATTTAGATGGGTATATTAGCATGAACAAATGCATATCAATAATGAGAAACTAATAAAAAAAAATATTTTTTCTTTTTTTTACATGCAGGCTTCCTTTATGGGAAATGATAGCATGTGATGCTCCCTTTAAAACATATGGACCTTTTAAAAGGGATTAACCATATGGGGGAAAGAGAGAGAGAAAGGCTGAAAAGAAGTTAACGAAGGAACATTGGCATAAATGCAAAGATGGAATGAAAGGTTGAAAGCCAAGGATAGCCAACGTGATGTTCTCCAGATGATGATGGACTACAGCTCCCATCATCCCCGAATATCCACCATGCTGGGCTGAGGCTGATAAGAACTGAAGTTCAGCAACTTTGAGAAGATACCACATTAGTAATCTTCATACTGGGGAGATTTGAGGCAGGGAAAGATTGTTTCAATAGGCGAAGAGGCAGGCCAGGAGAGCAACTTCTGGCCTGGCAAAAACACGACACATCAGTAAAACATGTTCTCTCTTGGCAGCAAAATGGACGGAAGGACACCTGATTGGTTGAGTCCCACACATGAGGAAAGAATCATAAGTTGGTACAGGCTTCACTTTAAAAACAAGACGATCATTAAACGTTAGCAATACAGTAAAGGCACCACCCACGCTTATTTATCTTCAGTCCAAAGTAACAGGAAACGGAGGAGAGGGAATCAGGGTAAGAAAAATTTGGAACTGGCTGAAGAGCAACTGGCTTTATTCATTGCCCACAGATAGGGCAGCTTAGATTGGGGTGAAGAATCCCCACCAATCTTCTGGCCCTACCCCCACCCCCTGAAAAATCCTGAAAAATGTAAGACATAAAAGTGGGGGCTAAAATCATCTCTCGTGTGAGCTTTCCACTTCCTAGAAAGTCTCCATATGCTTGTCACTGTAACAGTCTTCACAGGTTTCGCGTGAGTCTTTTCTTATGTTTCGTATGTATATAGATATTTTTTGCTTGCTTGCTTGCTTCTTTAGTGACGGTACAAAAAGAAAAGAAAAGGAAACACTAAAACGTAAGGATTTCTATCCAGGCGTTTGCTCGTTGTTTCAGCTTCCCCTTCTTCTCCACAGATCTTAAAATTTGTACAAAAGAAAGCCCCGAACTTCACAATGTCCCTCCCACCCTGATGTATCGTTTTGCGTTGATGCCCATCTAGCCCAAGGCAGGGACGTTGCAGAAAAAGTTCTTAAGCTGATGGATGGTGTCTCTAGATTGTGCTACTTCTCATCATGGATTTGAATTTGGAGAAGAAAGAAAGAAAGAAAGAAAGAAAGAAAGAAAGAAAGAAAGAAAGAAAGAAAGGAAGGAAGGAAGGAAGGAAGGAAGGTTCAGTCCCAAGGGGTTGGTTTCCAGTGTAAAATACAAATGGAGTTCAAACAACCTTCGGTGTATATTGCTATATAGCGCTAACCCAATCTTCGGCTCATAGCTGGCTACCTTCACCAGGAATGTCAACCTCTCCTTGTTCCGAGCTTTTGATCTTATCTCTTCCAGTTGTGTCTGTGTTTTTTCCCCTTGTTGTTTTTTTTAATTAAAAAAAAGAGTAAGAAGAAAGTTGGTCTCAAACAGTCACTTCTGTCTTGCTGTTGGTGATGAAGTATGGCTGTGTGGGTAAGTAATGCTGACTCCGCGTCGTGAGTGGATCACTCCCCGCCGGATCGCCTGCGAGGTTCCTCCCTTTGGTCGCATAGGCATGCCTTCGGAGGGACTGGTCGCTAGGGTCCCAGGTTTTGTATGCTAAAGGGTGCATGTGTGGCTTAGAGGCTTTCGACTTCTGCCCGTTGTGTTTCATGGTGCCGCCCTCGAGGATGTGTGGGCGGTCGTCCTCCATATGCACCGGGTGGAGGGGCAGGTTCCCCTTTGCAGCGAGCTCTGAGAGATGGCGCCGTTTGGAGTAGAAGTCATCATTGACCTTGTCAGCTGGTTAAAGAAAAAGAAAAAGGAAAGAGAAAGCAACGTCAGCTAAGAGTCAGGGGGGAAAACCCAACAACCTTTGAAATACCATACTGGTCCGAATATAAGCAGCACCCACAAATAAGCCGCACCTTTAAAATTCAAGAGGGGGAGGGAATACCCAAATATAAGCCGCTCCCTTATAATTCCACAGGCACTCATACCCATAAATGGCAAATGTAGAAGAAAACCCTACAGCAATATCGTAAAAGCCAATTTGTGTAAGGTTGCAAATTTAAGCTGTACTTTTCATGGTCAGATTTTTGGGGGGAGGGAAGTGCGGCTTATGTTCGGGCCAATACGGTAAAACAGGCAATCAACAGACGACACTGTATAAAAAGACTACGACGTTGGTTAAAAATAAGATACGCTTCCAGATGGGAATAAGACTGTCTTCATAAATAGCGCTTATCAAAATAAAAATACAGTGATATTTCCCTTACAGAAGGGATGAGGAAACTGTGGTCTTCCAGATGGTGGTGGTGGACTCCATTGCCCATCAGCCCCAACTGGCATTGCCAATAGTCAGGGATGCTGGGAGTTGTAGTTCCACAAGATCTAGAAGGCCACAGGTTCCCTATCCTTTCCTTAAGGAGATCTGTAAAATCTTAGCACAGCAGACATTGCTTTCTTTTGTGGTCCTCCAACAATTCATGCAGTCCTACACGTCTTCCTGGGACACTAATGTATTTAATGGTTGCTAGTTTTCTGGATTTTGTCCTGGCATTTGTTTTATTTTTTTATTAGGTTTTAAACCATAATGATTTTCAATATAATGAACAATTACATAGCATTATTATGATTATTTATGATTTCACATATGTCATAGGTGATTTGGATGGCTATTTGTAAACAAGGAAAAGACACAAAAGTGAAATATTATATATCATAGCTGATACCTGAACAGAAGGAAAACAACAGATAACCACATGATCTACTATAAAAAAGCAGTGGGATGTATCCAATGCCAGCCCTACTCAGAGTAGACCTTTTGAAGCTATTGGACATGATAAGTTCATTAAATTCAATGAATCTGAGTGGAACTTAGATGAAGACCACCCTTAATTTCAATTTTCTACAGGTTCTGATGTGTTTTACAGCCTTTGATGGCAGGTATTACATTTCAATATTGTTTCTATAAGAAGTAAAAATATATATGCCATGCTTCATAAAAGTTGCTTGGTCTCCCTAGTTCTCTTCACAAACCCACTTCATGCATTAGTATTTTGGCTATCACCTACAGATATTTGTGCATCATAAATCCAATTAGGTACAGATTTTTCAATTCAGCTGCCAAAATAGGAAAGAGAAGAAAATATGAAAAATTAGACTCTTCCAAAAAGGTTATTTTTAATCTTGCTTCTCAATTAATAATAAAAACAGTATAATAATGTGGCTTTTATTGTTTTTTATATTTTACAATTCCCCTCTTGGGAAGGATCAACTGGAGAGGCAGATTATAACTACAATATTAAGGTAAGCTTTTGTCAGGGAACTGCCATCAGTACTGGAGGGGAAGAGCAAAAGCCAGAGGGATTCCAGAGAGCGTCCAGGGATCGGGAGGAGCAGCCCATCTTCTGGGGAAGAGAATCAGCGTAGCACCAGTGGAGAAGGGGGGCTGGTGGGGGAAGTGGCGAGGCGATCCCATGACTCCTTGCCTGGGACCAGCGGAGAGACTAGAGGTCCTCCGTTGCCCACGCCCTCCCTGCGCAGGAGGCTTCCGCACAGAGAGGTTAGGCAGAGACTAGGCGTCAAAGAACTCCTTTGCTGGAAGAAGTTTAAGAAACGCCCACTCATGGATTCTGCCAGCGATTGAGTCAGCCACGGGCGAGTGGCTGTCTGGACAGAGGAGGTTCACTTTGGCAGCCCAGCCAGGTGTTTGCACCCAGCCAGGAAGATAGGCACCTGCTTACGCACGAGCAACCCCCTTAGGAACCATTACAGCTTTTCTCCATGTATGCATGTTGTCAAATGTCCTGAGGTTCACCCAGATTTTTTTTTAAAAAGAATTTTTTAAAATTCATTTTGGAGTTTAAAAATTGCACCATTGTGAAGGTTTTGTTTTGTATGGTACCTAGAGATCATGTTTTATGAAGCCAGTAAATAGCTAATAACAGCAAATAAATAAATAAATATTTACACAAACTCTGGATTGTAGGTATCATCTTCGAAGAGACTCCCCCACCCTTAGTCATAGAGAGATGGGTTCTATGTACATAAGACAAGGCTGCTGGATCAAACCAGTGGCCTTTCTGGTCTAGCCTCCAGTTCTTACAGTGACTGGTCAGATGCTCGTGGAAAGCTTGACAAGAGCACAACAGCAAGACCAGGAGAAAATCTTGCCTCCTGTGAATCAGCAGCATTTGGAATCTGAGTTGGACTCAAGAAATCGGCATTACTCTAAGAGGCCCCCTGCTGCAATATGTGTGGGAATCATCTGAAATATGGGTAGGGTGGGAAATATGTGACCCTTCAGATTTAGTTGGGTTCTTATTCCCATCACCTCTGAAGATGGAGCAGACTGGTTGGGACTAACGGAACTTGGATTGCAACAACAACTGGAGGACCACAGCATCCCCCACGCCAACCGAAGGTCTTTTCCCCTTGAGAATTAATGTATCTTCATTTGGAAAGATATGCATGTTCAGTCAATTAATCAAATAAACCCACTCTGGTTCCAGTTTGGGATATTTCTCATGTTTGGGATACTAAGCTGCAAAGACAGATTATACAATGATTGCAATGAAAAGATGTTTGCAGTTTCCAAATTGTTCTACGTTCTTGTTGCAAACACATGCCAGATCACACATTGTTCCCCATTCAAAAACAGCAGCTACAACAGACTGGGCTCTTTCACCTAGTTTGCTATTCGGAAAGCCAAAGTCCTTGGCTCTGATGAATGGGCCCTTTTCAAAGATCTGCCCATTGTGTTTCATTTCCCACTTTTGAAAGGGAGCCATTCTGCTGAAAGAAGAATGGAATCGTTGACTACTAGGGATGCACAAATCTGTCAATTTCACTTTCAATCTTTCTTTCATTCTTCTGACCTGAAGGCCAGTTCACACTGTTCCTCCTTCAGTTTGTGGTTTTTAAAATAAAATTTAAAATGTATCAGCATTTTATTTTTTTTTAAATAATATTTATTAAGATTTCCAGAAATACAGAAAGAAAAGATTAAAGTACATTCAAAACCTTATTTTCATACACCCACTTTCTGGGACTCCCTCCTTCCCCCACCCCTACCATATTCCCCTATCATATTGTTGGCTCCACAAGCTCTCAGTTCTAATTAAAACTTAGTTTGTTTAGACCATTAGTCAAATTTAAATTTAAATTTATACAATCCTCATCAATACCCTTAATAAAAGACAAAAGTTCTCTCCCCAGGGCCCACCCCCTTTCCATTCCACAATTTCCCTTTTTTTAATGATAAAGACACCCCACACAATAGAAATATAAGAAAGTAAGAAATAGAAAATATAGTAAATAAGAGAAGGCCAATTCATAAAATAGTTGACAAGCCTTTGGATTCTATTTCTCCCCCCCCCCATCCCCGGTTTAATTTCCCCCTGACCACCAATCCATGTTATCTGCCTGGAATTCTTAAAGTCCATAAATCACATTTTTCCCCCAACTCCTTGCTGGCTTTTTCTTTTTATAATTATTTTTAAAATTATTTTTAAACCATTTAGCTTCAAATCTTTAATAAACCTCCCCCTATTGTTCTTTCCAAGTTGTAGTCCAGTTTCCTCTTGTTCCGCTGCTAAAACGTTCTAACTCAGAAATTTAGTAAGACTGCAGGGGTTATTGTTATTCAGGAACAAAAACTTGCGTTCAGCCCCTTCCTTTCTTCAATAAAAAATTCTATTGTCTCCTTTAGTTGGACACCCTGTAGACACAATATTGTTTCCGTTTTGCAGCTTTCCCAGAAGATAACCAGTCCTGTAAAATTCCGATGGTATTTTTCCACTTACAACCTTCTTTGTAATGTCCCGAAACTCCTCTAGGGGGATTGTTATAACTTTGTTTTCTCTAGTCCAAAAGTCCGATTGTTATCCATGTTTTCGCCATTTTGTATCCAAGTTTTAACGGATTGTAACAAATTGTAACAAAATTAACCAGCAAAGACCTCATAATAAAGTCCTCTTTGAATTTCCGACTTTGACAGCTACTTTGACAGCTGTCAAAATCTCCTTCACTTTTCGCCAGGCTCTCTCCTCAATCACCCCGGTTCCCAGGGGGGGGGGGTTACGTTTTCCTTCTCCCTCAATTCTTCCTCCAGCACAGTTCTTGTAATTTCCCATCGTGGAACTCTTAGTTTTATCCGCAATACAATTCTTTTTGGACCTTGGTTTCCCAGTCCTTGTTTTAGAAGGTTTACAGTAGGGAGGGGGACTGACTTCCTTTTTGGATCCCCCCCCCCGCTCGTATCAAATCCGAAAAAAATTTCTTTTTTTCTCCTTTTAAACCCGGTTTCCAAATTACTCACGGGTTGTTGTTAAAAAGTCCGAATTCTCAATGGAAGAAGTCAGCGCTCTCCGCCGGATGGCATGCGGCTTCGCTTGGCAGGGATAGCAGAGGACTCAAAGCACCACGCTTCTCCCCGGCACCTGATCCGTAGCCTTTAAAAAGGCTCCTTCACGAGTCGGGAGGGCGCTAGCGGTGCCAGCCGAGTCTCCATGTCCACGGCCTCCGTGTCCGTGGTTTTTAAGGGTCCCCGCATCGCCGGTGCGGTAGGACCCAGCCCCTGCCAAGCAGGCTCCCTCCGGAGCTCGGAGGGAGCCCGCCATTCCAGATGAGCTGTTCTCAGGTGGACTCGAATCCCAACCGGCAAATACAGGCTCCGCCATTCTAGCTGATTCTTGGTTGCCTTGCACAACGAAGTCATTCTTTGTTGCCTTGTCATGTGACAAACCTGCTGCACACCCCTCCCAAAAACTCGGACTTGGTGCTGTAAGGAAAGTGAGAGGGAAATGCAGCTGAAAGCACGGGATTGCGCTTGGCTTTGGCGCCAGGTGATCTGACCTCCCCACAAATGAATAAAGATGAAAGTTCAAAATGAAGAGGTTCTCTGGAGGCACTGGACCTGTTGGTACCTGATGCTACTACAGTAGCTTGATTTTAGTTCGCAAGAGTGTAGAGTAACTGTGCTTTCTGAAAGCAGAATGTGTGAGTGAGGTCTAAGAGGTGGGGGGAAGCCTTGGGGGGGGGGGGAGAGACTTCTTTTTAAAGAAACCAACTTTTTTATCTATTTTAAAAACCTCTTGAATTTGAGCATAATGTAACCAATCCCGCACCTTATTTTTTAATTTCTCCAGGCTCTGCAACCTCCAATTGTCTCCAATTTTTTCAATTATTTCCCAGTATTTCGGCCAGTAGGCCTCCATACTGCATTTTAAAGTGCAGCCTGTTCCCAAATACACACATTTTTTATGTGTCGTTTTCCCTATACTTAAAGACTTTTTTTTGCAAGCAGCTTCCCCCAATATACTGTGTTTTCATTTGAAATTTTCACTCACATGAATTTTTATGCACATCATTTATTGCATT
Organism: Podarcis melisellensis; assembly: GCF_964234715.1. Classification (NCBI taxonomy): domain Eukaryota; kingdom Metazoa; phylum Chordata; class Lepidosauria; order Squamata; family Lacertidae; genus Podarcis; species Podarcis melisellensis. The sequence continues at coordinate 15,433,043 of NC_138546.1, read as the reverse complement.
GCAAATTTGGAGTTGGGCTAATTCAAAGGATTGGCTTTCATATTGTTTCTGGATGTGCAGATTGGGTTGATTTGTATTAAAGTGCAAAAATGATCTGAATTCCTCCTCTACCTCTCTGACTGATTGTCATGCTGGTTATACAGAACCTCCAGCACTGGAGCCAGTATATTATAGATAGGGAACCTGTGGCCTGCCAGATGTTCTTGGACTGCAACTCCCATCTCCCCTGAACATTGGCCATGCTGAATATATGCAGAGCCCTGCTGGATCAGGCCAAAGGCCCATCTAGTCCAGCATTCTGTTTTTGCAATATATGAGGTTTAGTATGCTTATGTCTGGGACGCGGGTGGCGCTGTGGGTTAAACCACAGAGCCTAGGACTTGCCGATCAGAAGGTCAGCGGTTCAAATCCCCATGACTGGGTGAGCTCCCATTGCTCGGTCCCTGCTCCTGCCAACCTAGCACTTCGAAAGCACGTCAAAGTGCAAGTAGATAAATAGGTACCGCTCCGGCGGGAAGGTAAATGGCGTTTCCATGTGCTGCTCTGGTTCGCCAGAAGTGGCTTAGTCATGCTGGCCACAAGGCCTGGAAGCTGTACGCCGGCTCCCTTGGCCAGTAAAGCGAGATGAGCACCGCATCCCCAGAGTCGGCCACGACTGGACCTAAAGGTCAGGGGTCCTTTACCTTTATGCTTATGTCTGGGAATTAATTTTGATGGAAAAGTTAACAGAAAGGGTACGTGAAAGAAAACAACATGAGAAACGACATAACTTTTACACAACGTGGTCCTCCTTTATTACATATGCATCAAAGAAAGAACATGCATTTAAACCACCTAAGACACACAGGAGCATGTGGAGTGATATTTTTTAAACCAGCAACTGTAGAAATATTTTTTTATTTGATTATATTACTAATGTAATTACCTGGATGTAGTTGGGGCTGGGGTTTTTTTGGGGGGGGGTAGGGGGAAACTGTATTTGATTGCTTGTATTTGATTATATGTTGTTCTTATATTCCTGTAGCAGGAAGTGCCGTTGTCAGCCATTCATTCTCAGAATCTGAACCATATCCTATCCATCACAAATTATATATATATATATATATATATATATATATATATATATATATATATATATATAATTTGTGATGGATAGGATATGGTTCAGATTCTGAGAATGAATGGCTGACAACGGCACTTCCTGCTACACTAAGGTATCATTTCTGGAAAGGGCTTGTAATTCAAGTCATATAATGACTTGTGGGCTTGCAGACATGAGTTTAAAATGTAGCATGAGGAATCAGCTCTTAAAATACTGTCCATCTGCAGATAAGTAAGACTCCAGGAGTACTTAAGTGCTCCAAAATTCTCCAGTTGGGACTTTGCCCATGGTGAATTTCATGGGCAATAATTGCCATGTGAGTTGCTAGGCTTGCATCAAGGACATTAGGTGTTTAACAGCTGCGTGCTCAGAGTTTCTTTTTGGTGCCATAATATGTTCCCTTCCTTAAAGAGATGCTTTTCCTCCTCCAGGTGAATTTAAATTGCTTTTGAAGGAGCCCATGTTGTAAAATTACGCTCTACACGCCTTACCTGTCTCCATCTGTCTCCTTCTTAATTGGCGCCTGAGTGCTTTATATAACATGCAGGTGTAGTTAAAGGGATGTCTTCTCTTTTTAATTAAAACATGGAATGTAGATAATGGCCTGTTCCAATTTCCAAACAAGATCTGAGATTGCATCTTATAGGGCTCTTGTCAGCCTTCATTTCTGCCTCCTTTTGGAGATCTGGAACCTATCAGTGAGGCATTTTCCGTCTGCTAAAGCTTTTAAGTTTGGCCAAGCAACACAGACATGGGGGGGGGGTGGAACTGACCCCCAATATATATAACTTTAGCCAATGAAAAGGAGATGAGCTCCTTTCAAGGGAAGGCTGAGGAGCATTTCTGCATTCAAGGGCTGTAACCCCATACACACATTCCCCCCCCCAAATAATAATAATAATAATATATAATTAGTTGTAGCCATTCTGAATTTTTTTTTAAAAAAAAGATAGCAAAGAATATATATTGGTATAAGTAAATAAATCTCACTATGTCATTTTCATGAGTTTCTGAATTTTTAAGCACACTTTCCCCATTAGAGTACACATTTCTTGGTTGGAAAACGGTAACTGCATAATTTGGAGAAGTGCAAATTTCAAAGGTGAGCCAATTGCCGTGAAAATACTGGGTTTGACACAAAAACCCTTAAGCCATCACAGCTTCTCACTTTTTTCATGCAGAACCCCAAATTCCCAGAGAGCCTTTCCTTCAGTACACCATTTCAACATGTTACTGGAAGTTCAGACCCATGCATCCCTCTAAGTTCAGACCCATTTCCCCTCCCACTCAATATGGCACCACTTCCTGTTTCTCTGAAAACAAGATCCGGGTTACTTGAATGCCCCTGAGAACGTTTTTCACTGTTCCCCACTACTCAGTTGATTGGTCTTCCATAAAGAAGTGGTGAGTGGGAAACCAAAGTGGGTGGAGCCTGTTTTCAAGGCCACTGCTATGGCTGTGAGGGGTGCTGAGGGGTCATGGGCACTGAACCTGTGACTTTCTGTATGCAGATTGTAGGCTCTGCCACTGAACTACAATCCTCCCCCATTAGTCTTCCTGTTCACCACTGGGACAGTAAAACTGCTTTACTAGTATTTTATGGATTTGCATTACAGTCATACCTCAGGTTACAGAGACTTCAGGTTACGTGTTTTCGGGTTGCTGAACCCGGAAGTACCAGAATGGGTTAATTCCGGGTTTTGGTGCTTGCGCATGCACAGAAGTGCTAAATCACGCTTTGTGCACGCGCAGAAGTGCTGAATCGTGACCCGTGCATGCACAGACGTGGTGCTGTGGGTTACGAACGCTGCGGGTTGCAAGCGTGCCTCCCACACAAATCATGTTCACAACCCAAGCGTCCACTGTACTAGTATTTTATGGATTTTTGCATTTTAATTAATCATTTTTTTAATGTCATGCTTACATTTATGTTTTTAGATTCTGTAGTACCTTCAAGAGCCTGTTTGGACTCAGTTCTAGAAGTACATAGGGCAAAAAATGGCAAAAAATGTTCAGCACGTTAACTGAAAAAACAGCTTTTTTTTTTTTGGCAAGAGACAAAATCAGGACCTTGGTCAGGCAGCTCTTCAGGGGGTGGAAATTGCCTTCTGATAGGAGAAACGTAGGGGTTTCTTTTCTGATTAAACGTGCGGGAAGGGCACTCTGTCTTTTGTGCCATGTTTTGAAAGAGTTTTATTACCATATCTCCCATAAATGATTTAGCACTGCAAGCGTCATTAGAGTACTTTGTTTTCCACCCCCATTAACGTTGCAGCTAATTAAATCAAAAGAGGTTTTCCTGGAGTGGCGCGGAACCAGTAGCAGGAAACTTGAGAATTGGGAGAACAGAATCACTTAGCTCGGGTGGAAAAACAGGGGCTGAGGATGGAAAATGCTCCATGAAGACACAGGGAGGAATTCAATGTCACACTTTTCTGAATGTTCTGTCAGCATTTCTGCTTCCCAGACAGAACAATCCACCCCACCTCTACCCCATATGCTGTTCTAGGGGTTCTCCCAACTCTCCAGATTGGATTTGGTGGGATCCTCTGTGCTGGTTTTTCCTATTGTGCTGGTTTATCTGGGTCAGTACTTGGTGCTAAGGTAGACACAGTGCTAATTACTGATCTCCTGCACCACACTTTTGGCCTTTTGTGGGGGGTTGAAATGGGAAGAGTGGATTTTGGACAATCTACTGAGATTAGACTGGGAGTGGTATCATTGTGCTTAAGACGTTCCCACTGATGTTTTGTGCTATGATCGCTCTGCTACAATTTTTCAAAGGACTGCTGCTTCATCTTGGCTTCTTTGCAATTTTCATAAAAGGTGAAGGTAAAGGGATCCATGACCATTAGGTCCAGTCATGGCTGACTCTGGGGTTGCGGCGCTCATCTCGCTTTACTGGCCGAGGGAGCCGGTGTACAGCTTCCGGGTCATGTGGCCAGCATGACTAAGCCACTTCTGGCGAACCAGAGCAGCACATGGAAACACCATTTACCTTCCTGCCGGAGCAGTACCTATTTATCTACTTGCATTTTGACGTGCTTTTGAACTGCTAGGTTGGCAGGAGCAGGGACCGAGCAACGGGAGCTCACCCCATCACGGGGATTCGAACCGCCGACCTTCTGATTGGCAAGTCCTAGGCTCTGTGGTTTAACCACAGCGCCACCTGCGTCCCTGCAATTTTCATATTTTTCACAAATACTTAGATATGTGTTGGGGCCTCCTGGCATTTCATTTTATTCTTTAAAGAAGCTGTGTGCATGCATATGGGAGTGCTCTGAGTTTTATCAAAACAATAGCGCAGAGGGAAGGTGTGTTTCACACCCCCACCCCCCCAACTTCAGTGGCCCCACACCCTGTCTGCAATTAGCTTCTCTTGTTTCCTTACTCAATCTCCCACCTTTCTTCCAAGTCGCATAATACAACATACCTGGTTCTTCTCCCACAACTTTCTCTTTGCAAAACTCCTGTGAGGTAGGTTTTGCCAATTGGCCCAACGTCACCTAATGAGCTTCGTGCCTGAGTGGGAATTTGAACCTGGGTCTCTCCAGCCTTCATCCAACTCTCTAACATGAGGCTTCAGAGCCAGTTTCCAGGAAAGAAAATACTCCATCTGAAGGTGTGGTCTCTCAGCATGTCCAAGCCAAGCATGCTGAGACAGAGCACTCTTCTCTTCTACTAGGAATGAATAGATTCCCTCCTCTCCATCTCACTCCTTCACAGTTCTCTGGGTATACTGGAAAGAACGTATAGAATTTATTCTGAAATATGGATCTGCACTTTCTGGTTCATTTGCATCTTCACTCTGTGATGCCAATGGGCAAGTACACATTGATAAAACACTTTTTTCCCCAGAAGGAAGCCTTGATATGATTATACGCATGATTGAATAGAGACTTTTGCAGTGTTTGATGCATGCAGGTGGATGACTTCAAAACATGTTTTTATACCTCCTCTGAAAGGGGGATTGCATAATTTGGGTATCTGCCCAAAGTAATGCATTACATTATGAATGAAGTGGAGGACTACATCCTTGCCTGCTACAGGATTTCCCCTCTCTGAAACCATCTGAGTTGAACTTACGGATGGGAGAGAAATTCAACTCAGTTTGAATTTAAAGATGAACCTGCCAGAGAACTTAAACACAGCCAGCCTTCTCTGACTTTTACCATGCACTGCCAAGGAAAGTGTGCAGAAATGAATATACTAGGGTACTGTGCGCATAAACGTGCAGATGTTACTGAAAATAACATACAAAACAGCATTATCTTTGTCCATATATATTTTATAGTTTTCCAATGAGACAGGAGAAATTGTGTATACATCAGGGGAAATGGCATACAAAACTTTGCCTATTAGGAGAAATTCACACTAAAACGTGGATGAATTTGCATGAGGACTTCTAAAAGGGGGGGGGGAATCATAAACTAATGCGGAAATGTGGAACACTGAACTGTATGGGAAACACATGGAAGAATATTACTATCATGACCTCCAACAGGTCATCTTTTTGGTGCCTTTTGTAGAGTTTATTTAGAGGCCTGAAACGACTTAATTAGACTCCTTGTCTAATTAACTGGCTATAGAAATGTATTATATCATGAATAAGAGCTGTGCATTTCTGTAAAGACCACAGCATGAGTACAGCAATAGGGGTGGGTGAGCTTCCCTTAAGGCAATCAAATATGACACTGAACAGCAGTTAGGTTTCTTGGGTGCAAGAGATTAGCACAGGACCAATGATCTATCTCCCTCGACTATTAGCCAGTCCTTTGAAGTCACCTGTTGGCTTTGCAGTCAGGACAGTGGAAAGTGTGGTGATTTCATTCTAAGACATTAGAAACAATACATAAAGCCAAGTAGAGCCCTTGCTTAGTGGAGGTCCCAACACAAACCTTAAGAGACAGGAAGAGTGAGAGTAGATAACTTGACCATCAGGACTTTGGTAATGTTGCTAAGGAGAAGATTTCCCAGCAACTCCAAAGGCTGTAAAAGATCTGCTTTCCCATGTTTTCTGCTACATACTTATCAAAGTGTCTGCTTGTTTGCCAGCCAGATTCCCAAAGAACACCTTGCTCCCTTAGCAAGGTTTAAGGATGGGGAAATGAGAAATTTGCCTCTCCCACCCCAGACCTCTAGAGTGTTATGAGAAACTGTACCTATAGCATTGCCCACATGGATGTCACTGAATCCCAGCAGTTGGTGGATCTGGGGAGGGTCCCTAGCTGAGTTGGAGAGCACATGCTTTCCTTGCTTATGGTCTCAGGTTCAGTTCGTGAAAAAGACTTGGTTGGACAGATCTGAAGATCCATCTCCTGTGAGAACAGAGCACTGGTCTCAACCAAATTCTCTGGTGTAATATAAGATGGTTCCTAACTCATCCCAAGATCCTGAAGCTGAGGCTCCAATACTTTGGCCACCTCATGAGAAGAGACGACTCCCTGGAAAAGACCCTGATGTTGGGAAAGAGGGAGGGCACAAGGAGAAGGGGACAACAGAGGATGAGCTGGTTGGACTGCGGGGGGCAGTGGAAGACAGGAATGCCTGGCATGCTCTGGTCCATGGGGTCATGAAGAGTTGGACACAACTAAATAACTAAACAACAACAACAACAACAACCTCATCCCATGATGGCTGGGTCAGAACTTTAAGCGACTCTCTCTCTCTCTCTCTCTCTCTCTCTCTCTCTCTCTCTCTCTCTCTCTCTCTCTCTCTCTCCACTACTCCAGGCATTATAAACATCACAGCTTGAGCTCCTCTTTCCCCAATTTCATTTTTTCTTTGCTGCACATGAATTGATTTCAAAGCTGCCTCAATACAGTGGATGCCTGAGTTTACCTGGGGATGAATGTACAGCTGAAAGGCAACCGTCACTGCATGCCTCCAAACCCCATTTTCAACTGGTAATGCCGTGTGCAGCTGTGACGTGTCAACCTCAAAAGACAATGGTGTTCAAAGCTAGCCTTGCCAATCCAATTTTCCACCTCTTTTCTTAAAAAAAAGGTTTTGGGTTTTTTTGTTCTTTTTTTAAGGCATCTATCTCAAACATAAACAGCAAAAAAGCATACTGTCAAAACCCATCAAAGCTGCCAATATCCCTACATGGCACATATTTTATGCTTTCCGAATTGTCATTGTCACCAGGGTGGGGATGGGGGGGGGGGGAGAGAACTCAACTGACAATGGCTGAACATTCACTGATTGTAAGAGAATTGTCAAGGCTTATGCCGGCACATTTACAGTAATACTATGTGTACATCCCCAGGCACCAGGGCAGCGTGCTTCTACAATGTGCTTGGGAGCAACATTGGAGCTGGTGGAAACAGCAACAAAGACAGACTATAGGTTTATTTGGACCTGTAAGTCTCCCCCTTTTTGAAATAAAGGGAATAGAAGAGGGGTGCATCTATCAAGAAGGGAGTGAGTTCGAGAAACTCCCACCCCCCTCATTTGGGCATCATTAGAATGGAGGTGGATCCGGGATGCAGTTGGCACTGTGGGTTAAACCACAGAGCCTAGGACTTGCCGATCAGAAGATCGGTGGTTTGAATCTCCGCAACGGGGTGAGCTCCGGTTGCTCGGTCCCAGCTCCTGCCAACCTAGCCGTTCGAAAGCACGTCAAAGTGCAAGTAGATAAATAGGTACCACTCTGGCGGGAAGGTAAACGGCGTTTCCATGCGCTGCTCTGGTTCGCCAGAAGCGGCTTAGTCATGCTGGCCACATGACCCGGAAGCTGTACGCCGGCTCCCTCGGCCAATAAAGCGAGATGAGTGCTGCAACCCCAGAATCGGACACGACTGGACCTAATGGTCAGGGGTCCCTTTACCTTTAGTTTACTAGAATGGAGGTGGAAGGCCTATCATTTGATAGAGTAAGGGAGAAACTCATGGCATTGAATGCTGCGAGGTGAGAAATGATGCTGTGGATTTGGGTAGCCAAGCGATGGCCTGCCCATCACACTTACTCCAGGCTATTCTGTTGTGCTTGAGGGTGCTCTCCAATTGCTGGTGCAGAACTAAATGGTTGTCAGTAGGGCTGGGCTAAACACTGTGAGATACCGATGGATCCTGCTCTTATGATTCACTGCTCCCTGCAGGAGGCAAGAGAGACCTGAGCTAGTGGAGTTAACAGGGCCTACAGGAATCGAGAGAAGCATGGGCTGCTTCACAGTTTTTCTCACATTGAGATTTTTGCATAGCACACACACAGAGAGCATGATTTGCGATATGTTGCCAGGTCAAAAATTATGAAACCAATATCACGATGCAGACTTCAAACTGGCTCTGGATTGATTGGTCAGTGTGAAAAGCTCCCTGCCCCAGCACCAATGGGGTGGTTTTTTTGTGGGTGGTGGTGGTGAATAGTTGTGAAAGAGTGAAAAGGCTTTTACTTTCCACCCTCCCCCCAAAAAACATTGCCATGAAAATAAGCATTGTGAAGATGCACCTAGACTTTGCTCTCATTAGTGATGTGACGAATCGTCAAAGCAGTCCGCACCAGGTAGCTGAGCTTGGATGCAATAAACTATGGTTGAGTCAAAATGACTTACCATTTTCTCAGAGCATTTTCTATAGTGTCAAAATGTAAAGGACCGCCTCCCCATTCTGACACTCCTTGTGAATATGTTTCCCAGTTTACATTGTCCACTCTCATTCATTCTTTCTCAAATGAGTTCATTTGCCCTCAAGTGATCTCACCCCATAGTGGTGGTGTTCTGTTCACCACACGATCTCTCATCCACTGGGAAAGTAAATTGTGTAATTTGGATTCAGACCGTCTCTCTCATTGTTGTAAACCACTTTGAGGTCTACGGGTGAAGGGCAATATACAAATGTAGTAAATGATAGTAGTAATAATTTACCATCAGTAACTGTGAAACCTCAATGACACACAAAGTTGTGATACACTGTCCCATTCACAATTTAATCCTTGATTGACTGGGATGACTAATCGAGAAGTGGTATCTTCATTTTCATTTGACTTTGCAACAGTGGTGTTATCCCGTTGCCAAATCTGATTGGTTGCACAGTGTTGTGACAGCATCCTAGGTATTACATGATCCCTGATTGGTTGGAATTGCATAGCTAACTAATCCAGAAAGGTGAAAGAAACTTTAATGGGGATGGTGTCACTCAATGAGAGAGTGGAATTTTTCTTCTTCTTCCATGAAATATTTATATCACTCTCCCTCCTAATTCACCATTTTAGCAATAAAAGAAAAGGAAGTAAAATAGAACATATTTGGTGGAACCCAACAATAAACCCAAGACATCACAAGCTAACTGGTACCTCTCCTATGACGCCTGTAGCATCATTGGGACCAGCATGCAATTATTTCTCAGCATTTCAGAAACGAGGTATGCACTTTACCTCTCACCATTAAAATGGTGAAGATGGGAAGTGTCTAGATTGGTGGCTTAAGGAAAGGCTTAAGGATAATGAATCCAGGGAGATCCTAAAATCTTTCAAAGGCGTTTGATGCTTCAGTGTATTAGTGTAACCAAATTAGCTTGATCCTACGTTGATCCTGGCGATTATCTCCTTGTTTGCTGCAGTCATCTAAATTCCTTGAGAGGTACCACATCACCATGTCTCCCTCTCCCCTCTAGTATGGACTGATATGCCTGTACTATCCCAGCCTTGTCAATCATTAGGAACCCCGAGGAACTAACTTTTTCTTTCTTTTTTTTAAGGAAAGGGTTTTACTAGCGCTGTGCTGTTTTTATTATCTGCATGTTAATAGATTTTTTTATATTGTATTAGAGTTTAATTGCTATTTAAATAAAGTAATTTACTTTTAAAAACCTATTATCTTTTATATGTTTTTAGCGTTCTGTATTTTATCTGTGTTGTTTTAATTTGTGGAAGCCACCTGGAATCCTGGTCTGGGAAATGCACACACACACACACACCTGTACACAGGTGCGAGAGGAGGGCTCCCCAGCCATGCCACAGATTAAATTTCCTGCAGCCATGCCTCCTGCCAGCACTGATTAGACAACGGGGTCCCGCACAACACCAGTGACGTGGCCCAAACAGCAATGAGGGGGCATCAATCTCCATTCCCCGCCAAACCACTGCAGGGGGGCCAATGCCTGGCCGCAACACCACCCACCAGAAAAGGTGATCGGACTTCCCAGAGTTGCTTGGAAAGAGAGATTCACTGTTAAACCACTCTAGACACTGTAGCTCTGTGAGGGGAATAAGGGTCTCCTCATAACTCTCAGAACCCATAACAAACTATGTTTCCCAGGATTCCTTGGGAGAAGCCCTGACAGTTTAAAGTGGTATGCTGCTGCTTTAAATGTATAGTGCAGATGGGCCTTTAATAAGTACTATTTTATATTTCTATCAGCATTCAGTTCTCCATATAACACCACAGGACTTGTTTCCCTTACTATATGTTCTTTTTTTTGTTTCTGCAGAAGTGGAACTCTCTCCTTCTGACTGAAAAGCCTGTTGACTCAGTGACAGCCGACGTCGTCTTAATGGATCTCGTCGGCATCACAAGGACAGTTCCTTAATGTGCAGTTTTGTCACATCAGTGTGGAAATTTCACTAAGTGCTAAATATGTGGTTTCAGGTTCCTATTCTGCAGGCGACAAAAAAGATCCATTGAAATCATCATGCCCATTGTGTGCGAGCTTTTCTTCTCCTTAAAAGTGGCGACAGCTGAAAAGCCTAAATGGTGAAAAATAGTGGGTTTTGTCTTCCTGTGGGAATGGGAACAAGGTCGCAGGCGTTCCAGTTCACAGTAAACATAGGTTTGGGTCAGGTGGCAATAGCAATAACCTCCTAGGAGGCTTAGTTTGGTGAGAGTCAAGTACAGTCATACCTCATGTTACATTTGCTTCATGTTACATATTTTCAGGTTATGTCACGCGGCGACCCGGAAGTACCGGAAAGGGTTACTTCCGGGTTTTGCCGCTCGCGCATGCGCAGAAATGCTAAATCGCTGTTTGCGCATGCGCACAAGCGCCAAATCATGCCACACATCTGCACAGATACAGCGCTTCAGGTTGCGCTCTTTTCATGTTCCAAACAGACCTCTGGAACGGATCCCATTCGCAACCAGAGGTACCACTTTATACATTTCCAGAGTTAATGTTAAATAAATTACTTCTGGTAAATGAGCCACCATAGCAGCTAGAGGGCCATGAAAGCTTGTGTCCCAGGGCAAGTCTGGACCCAACCCTTCAACTCCTCTTGTTTCTCCCTCCTTGCATAATTCTGGATACTTTGCAAAACCATTTTGCCCCTTAATATCACTGGAACCTTCCAAGGGAAAGATACTGGGATGTTCTTGGACTGAATGTTCTTGAGGGCTGAAATAAATTTCCAAATCTCTGCAAATGAGGGCTCTTGTACTATGTTCCTTGGATCTGTTGGGTCCCAGAGCTCATTTCACACGACATTTCAGTCAACCCTGCTCTGAAGTAAAAAAAAGTCAGGCGATGTTCTCCACACAAAAACCCTCCCCAATATTAGCTGTGCGATAAAATCAGCTACGGAATATGTTTTTTCCTAGAATGTAAGAGAGCAATACAGAGAAGTTGTACACTTTATTCTGAACATAAAGCATAAGTTTCCTTGCTGTCAAACTAAGAGCTTTTTTCTTCTTGACACAGAGTACTCTCTGTACTGAATATATTACTTTTAATACTCACGGTAGCTTTTCCTTCCTCCCTAAGAGGAAGGAAAAGTAGTTTGCCGATTTGACTACCAAAGAAGAACTGATCGAATACTTTGCCTTAAAAAACACCAAAACCGTGCAAGATACATTTACACCTAGGGATGGATGAATCAATCTGTTCCCATCTTGGGTCCGTTTTGCATGTGTTCATTCATATGTCTGTTCCTTCCACATTATTCTGCTGCTTTATTTTCAAAATCAGTATGAAAACTGAAACTAAATCCTGAAAAGGCAGAGGTGATATGTGTCCTGACTTTCTCAAGCCCAGGAGGTGGGGAGATGGTCTGTCCTGAGCAGGCCCTTGACTTGGTGGTGCTCCTGGACTCAACACCGTCCCTGGAGTCTGAAAGCCCTTAATGGCCTCAGACCTGTACCTGAAGGAGCGTTTCCACCCCCATCATTCAGTCCAAGGCTTTTTCTGGTGGTTCTCTCACTGAGAAAAGTAAAATTACAGGGAGTCAGGTAGAGGGTCTTCTTGGCAGTGGCGTCCACCCTGTGAAATGCCCTCCAAGCAAATGCCAAGGAAGTAAAGAACTACACAACTTTTAGAAGACATATGAAGGCAGCCCTGTATAAGCAAGTTTTTAATGTTTGATTATGTTTTATATGTATTGGCAGCCACCCAGAGTGGCTGGGGCAACCCAGTCAGATGAGCAGGGTATAAATAAAATAGTAATAGCAACAACAACAACAACAGTGTGGATGACACCCAGTGACTAGGAGTCCATTTTTTCCAGCTCTAGCTGGCTGGCGAATTACAGCCCCTTTTGGGCAGAAATGACCACTTTATTCCATGTTCTGGTAATGTCTCCGTTAACAAATACTAATAAAAAAAGCACCAAGCTTCTCGAAATAACAACCACTCATTTCTCCTGCCCACAAAATAACCATACTCAGATTTGTTTGGAGGTGTGGCTTTGAAGAAGACAGCTCTGAGCATGCTCAGAACAGCTCCTGGGTCTACCCAAATGATAGATCAGTTAATGCTAAATGCCTTACCCGGATTGAGATAATGATAACAGGAGGGAAATGAAAACTACACAAGCAGGACAAATAGTAGCTCTGTTAAAACAAAACAAAAAAATGTGTGTGTTTTTCTGCCTGGTGGCAATTGAGTGGGACCTCCTAGCCAAAGAAATACTTTTGGATTGAGATTGGCTGAGTGGTGCAGAGGGATGATTGGCCAGAGAATAGGCGATTGTTGTATCCAGGACTGTCTCTACGTTAAAATGGATTTTGGAAGGATTTGTGGGACAGAAAAGAGTATACCACTAATACACACACACACACACGGCATTTCATTTGATAGGGTTGAGCCCTTTTTGTCCTAATGGACCAGCCTCCAGTGCTTAGAAATCCTGATGGGTGCCATGTTGGCAACTTTTGCATAAATTGACCAATGTCTCATACACCTAGACCTGTGCACAATGAAGGACATTTGTGGATTTAGCCAATAGAACTCAAACTCAGCCAGAGATGGGTTACTCACTCCTCTTGAGAGTGTCTCTCCCATTGTATCTGTTCTGCTAACATCTTTCTGTCATGTAAGTAAAGGTGGTTGTCAGATCAGCTAGCCACAAGTCTGACAAACAGATTATCTTTAACCTTTAAATCTTCTTTAAGTTTAAACCTGTCATTCAACCTCTTGGGTTATCCATATTCATGTCTTTAAGATGCATTCCTGAGACATCTTTGCTCAGGATGAGCCATTAAAACTTTGAAGATCCTCCAAATCCATTTCTAATTCCATTTTCCTTTCCTCTGATGTGTAAGGTTCTTTATTATTAGTAGTGTAAAGTAAATGTTGCATTTGAGTCTGAGTAGGGGGTACAGAAGTAATTCCCTGCTTGCTCTGAAATGTGTTGAGCCTTAAGTTATGCTTATGCCATACATTTAAAGCACTTTGATACCACTTTAAAGAGCCGTTGCTTTCATCAAAGAATTCTGGGAGCTGTAGTTAGTTAAGGAGCAGTAGTTAGTAGTTAGTTGAGAGCAGTTAGGAGACCCCTGTTCTTTTCCCAGAGCTATACAGAACTAGAGTGGTTTAATAGTCATTTCTTCTTCACAAGGACTCTGCATGAACCCAGTCCTTGATGGATCATCTTCCCCCACCAGGAACTAAGACTGCCTCTCCCAGAAGTGATCCTACGTTACTGCCATGTAGACTTAGAGTGCCCAAGTCCCAATGGGATTCTGGGATTTCTTGGGGGATCTGTTTCATTTCCATGACAGGAAAAAATCATTCCATACTGGGGGTTTTTCAGTCCACCCAGAAGAAATCTTTAATTAAGTTGCCCACATTGGAAATTATGTTGATGTCTAGAACTTGGGGATATCAAATGAAGATGAATGTTGGAAGCTTCAGTGCAGACAAGAGAAAGTCGGTTTTCATATACTTGTAGGAGCAAATGCCAAACATTAACTAGGCACTGGATGAAGATGTACCTTTTTTGTCTATCCTGAAGCTTCCAGTAACTATTGGTTAATCAAGACATGCTCAGAGCCCCTCTCCTTAACACCAGTGTTTAATAACTGTTTGCAAAGCTTTACTCTATTTGCAAACTTGTCTTTCTGCTCCTTTCACAATCACTGACAATTGATAGTAAATTGGGGGGATGGGACTGTAAGTCTGGCTGTGCTTGCCAAATTTTTTAGGACTGCTTGACAAGCAAAAAAGTGAGATGGATGAAGTGCAGTAATTCTAAGTGTGCCATAACTTGGCATAGAATCTGTTTTGATGAGGGCAGTTCCTCCAAGTGGGCTGCAGCTCAGTGGTACAGCATCTACCTTGCATTCAGAAGCTCCTGGGTTCAATCCCTAGCATCAGAATGTCCCCTGTCTGAAACCCTGGAGAGCTGCTCAAAGTTTGTGGAGGCAATACTGAGCTAGGCAGGCCAATGGTCTAACTTGGTACAAGGCAGCTTTCTGTGTTCCTGTGGAGAGGCCCACAACTGACCTTTGCAATATAACAGCTAAGATCAATCTAGTTCTTGTGTTGTTGTTGTTGTTTAGTCATTTAGTCATGTCCGACTCTTCGTGACCCCATGGACCAGAGCACGCCAGGCATGTCTTCCACTGCCTCCCACAGTTTGGTCAAACTCATGCTGGTAGCTTCGAGAACACTATCCAACCATCTCGTCCTCTGTCGCCCCCTTCTCCTTCTGCCCTCCATCTTTCCCAACATCAGGGTCTTTCCCAGGGAGTCTTCTCTTCTCATGAGGTGGCCAAAGTATTGGAGCCTCAGCTTCACGATCTATCCTTCCAGTGGGCACTCAGGGCTGATTTCCTTAAGAATGGAGAGGTTTGATCTTCTTGCAGTCCATGGGACTCTCAAGAGTCTCCTCCAGCACCATAATTCAAAAGCATCAATTCTTCGGCAATCAGCCTTCTTTATGGTCCAGCTCTCACTTCCATACATCACGACTGGGAAAACCATAGCTTTTACTATACAGACCTTTGTTGGCAAGGTGATGTCTCTACTTTTTAAGATGCTGTCTAGTTCTTGTAGAATCATATAATTGTCAAGTTGGAAGGGATCTCAAGGGCCATCTGGTCCAACTTCTTGCAATGCAGGAATCACAGCTAAAGAATCCTGGACAGAGGGCCATCCAACCTCTGTTTAAGAACCTTCAAGGAAGGGGAGTCTACCACCTTCTGAGGGAGTCCGTTCCACTATTGGACGGCTCTAACCATCAGAAAGTTCCCCCTAGTGTTTAGTTGGAATCTCCTTTCTTATAATTGGGATCAGCAATGTGAGATCAGGTGGCTGGGCTAGCTGGGTCTTTGGCCTGATCCAGCAGAGCTCTTGTTATGCTCTGATGTTTCCTTTCTGCTTCTCGCTTGGGTGGGAGAGATCCATGGCCCAGGGTGGTGAATCAAAGGGAAAACACCTAGCCGAGCATTATGTGTAAACCTGAAGATACCTGAAGATACATGAAATCATTAAATGTATCATCCTCTGGATGTGACAAACGATGCATTAATCTGTACTTTGCAGCCTGCTTTTTCGGCATTAAACCTGGAGAGATATCCCTAAGGCTAAGACTCCCTTGATCTATTTTCCCTCCTCCTACAGGCGTTTCTGGAAGCTGAAAGTTCAAGATTTTACTCCTGTCTGACACAGAGATTTGGAGGAGGGAAGGGGGAAAAGTACCACTCTTCTATTAGGTTTGCAGTCCCTGGCTGAGTATTTTCAAGGAAACGTAAGTCTCTTTTTACAAGTCTAGAAGCGTTGATGGAAACACGGTCAGAATATATTAGCCCTGTGCTGCTTCGACTTCCCCATTTTTCAAAACAACATCAGACAGCATTATCTGTCCTGGAGCCATGCTTGGATATTTCCTTTTTATTTACAAGAAAAGAGCACTGTTTCTTGGGGGTGTCTTGTCTTCCATTCCATTATTTCCACTGCTCACTCTGTGTATACACACATCTTAGCCAAACTTCCACAGGCAAGAAGCAAGTAGCTTGCCTGGAATTCAGGACCATATTCCAGGAGAAATATCGAGAGGAAAAAGAACTGCAGCAACGTTGCTGTACTTCTTACAGATATGCATCTGCCTCCCCCAAATTCACAAAGCAAATTTATATTAAATCTGCATCTTCTAATGCCCATTGATAGAGCACTGCATTAGTTTCTGGTCTTCCTCCTTTTCCTTGACCCTCTTGAAAGCTCTTTTGGTTTGTGAGCTGTTTTCATGATTTGGCCAATCAAGGGTTGTATAGCCAGCATATTATAGTACCATGTAGCAGGTTGGTGGATCTTTCTTTCACATGTGGTGGACTTGTAATAGGGTTGTGATAGGGTTGTATCTGGGGTGAAAATCTGAACACAAATGTTGTTAAAACAAAAAAAATTCCTTCCAGTAGCACCTTAAAGACCAACTAAGTTAGTTCTTGGTATGAGCTTTCATGTGCCATCCATCTCATACCAAGAACTAACTTAGTTGGTCTTTAAGGTGCTACTGGAAGGAATTTTTTTTGTTTTGACTATGGCAGACCAACACGGCTACCCATCTGTAACTGGAACAAATGTTGTTGATTGCCATTTCCGATCTATTTGGAACTATTATTTATGAAAAACAGCACTGCCCACATGCTTTGCCATACATCTGGATTTTCCCAGAAATCTTGCCAATTTTTGCCTGAACACTGCTTTCAACCACAGTATTCCGGGTATTCTGGACGTATGGCAACCCTAACTTGGAAGAAAGTGAGGGTTTGGGGGGACATGACATACGACAAGATAAAAAAGATGTTTAAAGTGATTATACCAAAACAACCGGAAGCCTTTCTCTTAGGGATTATTGGGACAGAAGTTCCAAAAAAGACGATTAAGTCATTTATGTAAATAACAACAGCAGCCAGGATTCTCTACACACAAAAATGGAAGGAAGAAGTATTTCCATCCAAAGAAGAATGGATAAGTGAGGTTGTGGACTATGCAGAACTGGCAAAGTTAACAGCCAAAACAAGAGAATCTAACGATGATTGCTTTGTGGAAGAATGGAAGTCCTTTTCGATTTAAGTAAATATTATAGTATGATGAACTCGCAAGCAGGACTTGAGATATGAGCAACAGAAGGAATTAGAGGGATGTGTTGGTATAAGAGATAGGAGGTATTGTGCAGCAGAGGGGGAGAAATTAAAACACCATGGAAAATGGGGTGGGAAGTCGGAAAAAGACAAATTTATTATGCATTGAAGTATATATGTTAAATTTTTGAAAATTTTCTAAAATTTATTAAAACAAAAGCTATTATAGTATCACAAAAACCATCATATTTCCTTAGATGGTGACATCACAAAACTGTATCAGCAGAGTCAAAAGGATTACTCTTCTTCCTCTGAATGACAGAAGATTTTTACTCCAATTTGCAGCCCCTCAAACTCTCATCCAAACTAGAGGAATTTTTTTTTTATGAGATCACCTTCTCCCCCACCTCATTTGAGGTCAGGGTTACTCTAATGGCTGCAAGTAAAGGTTGACCTGTTTATGCAATCCAAATGCTGAACTAATTCCACAGAGTCCCTGAGATAGTCCTCTTTCTAGCCAGCTGTGATGAACAAGTCCAGGTACGTTACCTCTGCTCTTGTCATTGGCGCATGAGTGAGCAGTGACCATTTAAGCATGGGAGTAAAAAAACATGCTTGATGAATCGAAAAAGAGAGAGAATAATTTATGCAGAAAAACCACTTTCAGCACTTTTCTACATGAATAATAAAGTGCTGGAGAAATCCCCCAAGAGACCACAATCGTGTCAGTAATAAGGAAAAGTCTGAAAGCAGAGTTTGGGCACATGTGTCTGAAAACTTTCCCTTAACACTATTGGCCAAAGTAGCCTTTCTAGAAGAAATATACTAGGGCTGTGCACATTGGCTCTGTGTGTACCACGAATTGTGAGCCAGGGTGGTGGAGAGGGAACCAAGGGGGCATAGTAGTTACAGTTGTTGGGCCAGGACCTGGGAGACCAGGGATCAAATCCTCACTTGGCCATGATGCTCAGTGGGTGACCTTTGGCCAGCCACTGCCTCTCTGCCTAACCTACCTCACAGGGTTGTTGTGAGGATTAAATGTGGAGGGAGAGAACCATGGACACCACCTTGAGCTCAGTGGAGTAAAGGTGGCATATAAAAGCGGTACCTCGGTATACTTACGCTTCAGGTTACATACACTTCAGGTTACAGACGCTTTAGGTTACAGACTCCACTAACCCAGAATAGTACCTCGGGTTAAGAACTTTGCTTCAAGGATGAGAACAGAAATCGTGCTCCGGCGGTGCAGCGGCAGAGGGAGGCCCCATTAGCTAAAGTGGTGCTCAGGTTAAGAACAGTTTCAGTTTAAGAATGGACCTCTGGAATGAATTAAGTACTTAATTTTATTTTCAGTCCTAAAAAAAGCTTGGTCGGCTCTCACTTCATCAAATCTGTCCCTCTTTGAAAAAAGTTTGGGCACCCCTGCACTAGAGCAACAAGACTTTGACCCCTGCTCCTCCTCCTCTTGCACCCTCCATGCCCCCCCAGATCAGCTTTATGAGAAGCCCCAGAAGCCCCAGAACAGCACACAGAGGGAGGAGAAGGAAGAACATTCCATTTGGTAAACGTAAATGTTGGCACTGATGGAACAACCGTAATAGTGCAACATTGAAATCCATCCAAAGTCTTCACAGTAGGCTAACTTTTACTTAACGTACACCTAAGCTAGTCATGGTGGTTCATTTCAATAGGCCTACTCTGAGCAAACATTAGCTGAATATATTGTTTACCCAATGCATTGAATACCCATTGTTTTTGAGCTATGAAACCAAGAGGTTAAATGCTGGGCTTTGTTGTACACAGCTTAAAGCTTGGTATATTATTTAAAATTTAAAGAGACAGGGGATTATCAAAGTGAGACTATGGAAAACAAAGATCCCCCCCTCCTAATATTGATGAAATAGTTGGACTTGTGCAAAATAGCTTTGCTAGATTTCTTTTAAAAAATACACGAGGGAGAGCTTAATGAAACCGAAATAGGAAAATGTGAGAAATGGTATTTTATGTATGTGAAATATGACACGATGTATTTATAATAATTTTGTGTGAGTGATAGAAAGAATGAGGTGATTTACCATAATAATTTTGAATATATGAAAACTTTTGTACATTATTTTATATGAAAAAGCGGGCTTGCTGCTTTTACAAAAGCCAAGAAATCTTTTCACCCCATTTAGCTGTGTGAAATATTAAATGGACATTGGGGCATTCAGCCTGCTGACGTGGCAAAATTAATGAAGGAGGGGAATTCAGTATTCTTTGCTTACCTACTGCTTTTAGGGATGCATACTTGTTAAGCTCCTTCCCTGGTGGCTGCTGTTCATACGGATTTGTGATCTGTCCCATGCTTGGGAAGGAGTGTGGATGTGTCAGCTGTGGGAGAAGAGGCGATGTTGGCACCACGTTGTTCATCTGTGTTGCATCTGTATAAGAGAAGTAAGAGGAAGATCATCTCACCGAAAACCAATCAGACCTCTAAGGTTCAACATCAGGGAAATGTCCTGCCTGTAAGGCAATTTTAGGGGTAGGCAATAGTGTCCTCCAGGTGTGGTGGAATACAATTCCCATGAACCCCAAGCAGGGGATGATGGGAGCAGTAGTCTAGGGTCACCTAAAGGACACGGTATTACATACCGTATTTTTCGCTCTATAAGACACACCAGACCACAAGATGCACCTAGTTTTTGGAAGAGGAAAACAAGAAAAAATTATATTCTGAATCTCAGAAGCCAGAACAGCAAGAGGGATCACTGCGCAGTGAAAGCAGCAATCCCTCTTGCTGTTCTGACTTCTGGGATAGCTGCCCAGCCTGCATTCGCTCCATAACATGCACAC
>NC_138546.1:15335375-15407875 GCF_964234715.1 Podarcis melisellensis | reverse complement strand
ATAAGTGCAACTGCTAAGCTGTGGAGATTGGGGTGGCATGCAACATTATGTTCTTGTTAAATTTTTAGGGCAAGTTACTGACCTTGACATCTAGAGGCTGACTAGCAGCCTAGGAGTTAAAGAAGTGAAATCTCCAGTTGGAGAATGTATGCCTCTTGTATCTCACAAAGATCCACTGCATTGTTTAAACTGATTTTTAACCATGTTTTTCTTTTTCTTTTTTAGTATCATTTGTTTATTGAATTCATATCCCACCGTCCCTTCCAAAGGAGTCACATCCTCAATATATATAAAAAAATTATAAAACAGCTAAAACATCTTAAAAGAGTTTCAGTTATTCCCCCCCCCAAAAAAACATCAACACCAGTTTCAGTTAAAAACATTGTCTCATCCAGTGATATCAGGGTTATATTTGTTGTAACCTGCCCTGAGACCCTATGGTAGGGTTATCAGATGTCTCCGGTTTCCGGGGACAGTCCCTGAATTTGCAAATCTGTCCCCAGACAAATTCCATCCCTGGAATGTCCCCAGATATGCAAATGTTTTCCCGGGAAATGTGGCAGCAGCAGCCTCAGCAGCCTGGAGCCAGCCTGATAGCGCAGTTGGCATTGGCTGGCTTCAGGAGCTGCTCACTGCCGTGGCGCCTGCCATTTTTCTTCGCCAGAAGTCCCCATATGATGTGTCTTATGTGCAACACATCATATGGAGACTTCTGGCGAGGAAAAATGGCGGGTGCCATGGCAGTGAAGCCAGCCAGAGCCAACTGTGCTACCAGGCTAGCTCCGGGCTGCTGACTACTGCTGCCACTGCCACTGCCGAAGGGGAACCAGGGATGTCCAGCGCTAAAGATCTCCTTCCCCCTTCCCCCTTTGTTTTGACTAATTGGGGGAGGCTTGGAAGTTGTGGTCGGCCGGCCGTTGCCCACTTTTTCAAAAACTCTGCGCGTTTATGTTTCACAAGGTGTGAAAGAAGGGCTTTGCACCTTGCCTGGCAGAGAAACTGTGCACCCCTCCTGGGCAACGCCCGCCCACCCGCGTCTCCTGAGCCTCCCCCGATCAGTCAAAACAAAGGGGAAAGGGGGCAGGAGATCGGGGAAGGCTCAGGAGTTATGGGTGGGCGGTGCGCCGTTGCCCAGTTTTTAAAAAACTCTGCGCATTTATGTTTCACAGGGTGCGAAAGAAGGGCTTTGCACCTTTATACAATATGCATGTGTGCTTGGGCCCAGGGTCTTTTGCCTCACCATCCCCACAACTGACTCTCTGTTGCTACTCAGCTTCTAATAAAAAGTGATGCTCTGTCACTAGAGACTAGGGCCCTGCGGGACTTGACATCTTTCCGCAGGGCCTGCAAGACAGAGCTGTTCCACCAGGCCTTTGGCCAGGGCACAGCCTGACTCCCTCCCTCGGCAATCTTCGTGGAGCTCTGGCACAATGGTTGCCAGTGGCCTGATTTGAATCAATTTTATAATGAATGATTTTAGAGTGTTGCTTGTACTGTACTTTTGTACTGCTTTATTTTTGTTAGCCGCCCTGAGCCCGGCTTTGGCTGGGGAGGGCGGGATATAAATAAAATTTATTATTATTATTATTATTATTATTATTATTATTATTATTATTATTATTAATGTGTCCCTGGATTCATTGAAAAAAATCTGGTAACCATACCCTATGGGGAAGGGTAAGAAATCCTATAATGACAAATGTTGGCAGCAGATTTGGGGGACCCTCTCCCTTGATGGCACTACCTCCTCAGTGCTGTAGGTGATTTGCTTGCCTTGGATCTCTGGGAACAACCCAGACCACTACCCAGGGGAAGAGGGCATGGCCAGGGCTGAAACCACATAGGGGGGGTAGGTGTTCTCCCCTCTGGTGGGCCCACAGCACCCCCCTGCTGCCTGCTGCAAAGCTTATCACAAAGGAGAGAGCATGGATATGCAGAGAAAAGTTATTCTCTCTCTCTCTCTCTCTCTCTCTCTCTCTCTCTCTCTCTCTCTCTCTCATAACAACTAGAACTTCCGACACCCAACGAAGCTGCATGTTGGAAGATACAGGACAGACAAAACAAAGTTCTTCTTCATGCACCACATAGTTGAACCATGGAACCTGCTCCCACAGGAGGCAAAGAAGGCCACCGATTTTGATAGGCTTAGAAGAAGATCAGGCAAATTCATGGAGGATAATGGCTACCAGCCACAATCTCTGTCCAGCCACCTCTGCTGTCAGGGGCAATATGCCCCTGAATGCCAGATGCTGGGAATCACAAATGGGGAGAATAATGTTGCCCTCAGTCCCTGCTTGACAGCTTCCCATAGGCATTTGATTGGCCACTATGAGAGCCAGACGCTGGATTACAGGGCCATTGGCTTGATCCCAGTAGGGCTCTCTTCTGATGTTCTTACCTGGGAGACCAGGGTTCAAGTCTGCATGAAGCTCGCTGGGTGACCTTCCCCCCTCAGCCTACTCTACCTCACAGGGTTGTTGTTGGAATTAAATGAGGTGGGATGGTAGGGGAACCGTGTAGACCAGCTTGAGCTCCTTGGAGAAAAAGTTGGGATATAAATGCAGATAATTAATGAAGAAATGAATGTTCAAAGCTCTTGGAGGTAGCTGCACCTTGCGGCAAGGACTTCCACGAGCAGAGAAGAAATTTAAAACAGAGCAGAACTAATGCTCAGCGAGCATTGAAAGAGTCTTCTAATATGGCAGGTGAAATCATACATAATTGAAAAGTAAAAAGGGGGGGAGGAACGAGGAGAAAAGATCTTTCTCTCGCTGACACTTTGCTCTTCACACTGGAGATATTCTCTCTCCCCCCCCCCCACCACCTCAGATAAGAGATAAGCTCAAGGGTGAGCTTTGTTACCATTTTGACCGCAGCAGCTCTTCTTTTTACCCATCAGCCTTCAGCCTCAAAGGCAGTCAAGATGCTGCGGGTGTCTCAACCTGATGTTATTTTAAGAACCTATTTCTCTGGAGCTTCCGCAGTGATCGATAAGGACTGTATCTAGACGGGGATGTCTTGTCGTGATGATGACCCACTTCTATTTTGGGTTGCGAGGGAGGCCTTCTGATGAAGTGAGACTATTTCACTAGCAAAAGGACGCGAGGGCAGGGGGGAAGCCCATACCTTTCAGCATATGGAAACGAGAGTGGCAGAAAAATTAATGGAGTGTGAAACATTTTCTATTATTATTTGTAGGTGTCCCCAGTGTCAGATAGGGATGCTGAGGCTGCAACAGAGACAGGGAACTTAATTTCAGTCAGAGAACAGTAAGAACTTGATCTTTGAGTGTGGCAGCACCTACTCTTCGGAACTACCTGCCTGTTGATATCAGGCCGGTTCCTTCACTGTACAAAAACATTTTTGTTTAGACAAGCCTATCCAGATATTTAGCATGTTGATGTGTGTTTTGATCTACTGCTTTTGTTTTACTGTTGATTTGCATTTTTCAGTGCTTTAAATTATTGTTGTTATTTGTTTTCATTGATTTTACTGTTTTAGCTTTTAGCAAGCCACTTCGAGGTTGTTGGGTTTTATAGTAGTAGTAGTAGTAGTAGTAGTAGTAGTAGTAATTTATTTATGCCCCATCTGACTTGGTTGCCTTAGCCACTCTTGGTGGCTTCCAACATATATAAAAATATAATAAAAGATTAAACATTAAAAAGCTTTTTACAACCAAGTGTTGTAAAATTTAATGAAATAAATAGATAATAAGCCGTGTTCCCACATGACGGTGGTGAGTAGGACAGTATGCAAAAGTGGGCATAACCAAAGATGAAAGTGGGCAGAGTTAAGGATGAGACTCTGACCTTTGTACCATAGGTTGCATTCGAGCCACACTTAAGCCAGAAGTGTCTACCCACTCACCCACCCACCCACTCACCCACCCACCCACACCACTCCATCACCCATTCACAATTAAATGATCACAATTCACAATGACTACACTTCAAACACACATTTCAGTTACTCATAATAACTCAAGGAAGGCATGGAACAGAAGCTGAGAAGGGATGGTGGTTGCTTAAGGAGAGTCCTGAAAACCAGACAGAGAGGTTCTACATATTTTCTTCATCTGTACTAGTGGTAGTCACTAGTAGGGCAGTGGACGACATTGACAGTAGCCAGAATGGGCCAGGACACTGGAGGATAGATTCCCTACTGAAGGCATCTTTGGCAAAGGACGAGGTATAAAGGCTATCAAATATTCATTCATTCAGGTCTGACCAGTGATCCACTAGCTGTGGTACCACAACTAAGAAGGCCCTACCTCATACACATGCCAATTTAATGGACCTTAAATGATGGAGCCTCAGCAAGGGGCCCCTCTGAAGCCCATCTTAGAGCTCAGTTTGGTTCATACAAGTGCAGGTGAGTCTTCAAATGACCTGCATTGTTACCTTCCAAAGTCCAGGCCTGAAAAGACTATTTGGTCAGTCTACATGATGACCTGGATTACCTGACAGAAGCATCCTGGACAATCTCTCTCCCTGGCACTTCCTTCAAATGCCCATGAACATCTCTACGAAGCTACCTAAGCCATTCATGTATCAAGCCTGCATGTGGGGTCCCCCCCCCTCTTTAAGTCGCTTTGGGATTTGCAAATATTTTTGATCAGGCAGTTCATTTCACAAATCC
Organism: Podarcis melisellensis; assembly: GCF_964234715.1. NCBI lineage: Eukaryota > Metazoa > Chordata > Lepidosauria > Squamata > Lacertidae > Podarcis > Podarcis melisellensis. The sequence continues at coordinate 15,403,237 of NC_138546.1, read as the reverse complement.
TCTCCAACATTAGTCACACACTCCTTTGCTGCTGGCAGGGATTTGCCTGCTTTCAGCAACGCGTTTGTGTTTTCCACCGTGCGGAGGTGATTTGTAATGCAAAAGTCAACAGGAACACGGGAAAACATAGAGCAGAGGGCAGGAAACAAACCCAAGAAAGGGGAGATGGAGTGGGAAAACATCACATGCTCTGAACTACAGCTCGAGACTCAAACAACAGTCCTGCATCTTCTTCAATGTTGTCGTCTGCTCTAAACAGCCCTTCCTCCCATATGAGCCCTGGGCAGTTTACAGGGATTATGTACAGCCTCTTCCATCAAAGACGTTTGCATTACAAACCTGTGCCACACATGTCAGCAATTCAGGTCCCACAGTAATAGGGCATCACTGTGTTAAATCTCAACTAGGAATGGGTCCCCTCATTCAGCAGCAGTGACATATGGTTTTCAGGGAAATTGAAATGCAGAATGCGGACGAAACACTCCTGTCCCCAGAGTTTCTAATTGTTTGCCATGTTTTACAGTGCTCAGGTCATAGCATACCAAGTAAACACAAACACATACACAATACATGCTCACTTCTAGGCAGTGTTCACCTTTGCTCAATATGCACACAGATTTAGAATGAGCTACAGAAACACGTATAATTTTAAAAATCTAAGCAGAAGCAAAGCATTTTGCAGCACCAGAGTGGCTTTTCCTTTTCAGCTGGCAAGTTAAGTTGCTGTGGCAAAAATAGGTGACCAATAAATTTAATAATACTAATAATTAACAAGACTAATACAGTGGTACCTCGGGTTACAGACGCTTCAGGTTACGGACTCCGCTAACCCAGAAATAGTACCTCGGGTTAAGAACTTTGCTTCAGGATGAGAACAGAAATTGTGCTCCGGCGGCACAGCAGCAGCAGGAGGCCCCATTAGCTAAAGTGGTGCTTCAGGTTAAGAACAGTTTCAGGTTAAGAATGGACCTCCGGAATGAATTAAGTACTTAACCCAAGGTACCACTGTAATTAGTGCTGTTTTTATAGAAAAAGAGGTGCTGGAACTCACCATGAACACCTCCCTTGCTCTCTTATAATGGCAACAGTGCCTACCTGAAAGGTGCAGGGACTGAGTTCTGGCAAGTTCTGGCTGAAAAAAATGCCCTGCTAATAATTATTGTGATTACTTTGTAGTCTACTGCATCTGGAAGGCCATGGAGGGTTAAAAATGGGATCGGGGGAAAGCTGCTTCTCCAGATGCTGTTGGATTCCAATTCCCCCAACCCCAATGGTAAGGGATGATGAGGGCTAGTTCATGAGTCCCGTGAAGATGTCTTGGCAGGGTTGGTCAGAAGGGAAGGATGAATGGGCTGACTCAGTAGGGGAGATAGCCACCATTTTTCATTCTCACGCAGTGGGCAGTCTTGTGCCAATATGAGCTGCCTGGGACACTGCCTTCAAGCACAAATTAAAGGAGCAAATATATACTGCGTACAATGTTTTTACATGAACCAAAACAACCTGCAGAACCTTTCGTTCTTCAAATAGGAGGAAATCTACCCAGAAGGCAGATAAATGTGAACCAAATGTGAACCAAATTGCCAATTAGGAAATCACCCAGGCCTGGCAAAACCCAATCATCTAATGGATGTACAGTATTCTACCGCTCAGTGATAAGGGCTTTAAAGACCCATTCACCTCTTCCCCCAGCTAGCCTGTTTTGCATTCCTTATTATTTTCATGGCGGTATGAATGCCCTTTGCAGAATTGCTCCTTTGACAACTAAACAGAGGCACAAAGGGCAGTTTTGCAATTTTTAAATGTATGCATCTGTCCCGTGGCTAGAGGCTGAGTAGAGGACCTGACCTTTTGGATGATAAATGGAGAAAATCAGACACATAGATTAGTAATAATGTTGTCGGGGATGTATTCATTTAAAAGCATAGCCTCTTTTTGCATGGCATTATTGGTTCTTGTCAAAGCATGGGATTTCCTCGAGGAATTATACACATTCACACTGGGGCAGTAAAAAGTCTTGGATTTTGCACTGCCTGCCCCTGTGCTTGCAAAGTTTGAGTGCTGTTTACAAGCTGTGTCGCTCAATCCCCTATAAAACAGTGTGGAATCAGAGTGTCACCCATGCAACTAAAGGACGAGAAGCAGTGGTCAAAACTCTCATCTCTCACCTTCCTATCCGTATTGGTAAGTAAGAAACTAAGATACAGTGGTACCTCAGGTTACATACGCTTCAGGTTACATATGCTTTCAGGTTACAGACTCCACTAACCCAGAAATAGTGCTTCAGGTTAAGAACTTTGCTTCAGGATGAGAACAGAAATTGTGCTCTGGCAGTGTGGCAGCAGCAGGAGGCCCCATTAGCTAAAGTGGTGCTTCAGGTTAAGAACAGTTTCAGGTTAAGAATGGACCTCCGGAACTAATTAAGTACTTAACCCAAGGTACCACTGTATACTGATTGGTCCATCAAGTACAGTACTGTCTACAACAGGCTTCCTCAAACTCGGCCCTCCAGATGTTTTTGGCCTACAACTCCCATGATCCCTAGCTAGCAGGACCAGTGGTCAGGGATGATGGGAACTGTAGTCTCAAAACATCTGGAGGGCTGAGTTTGAGGAAACCTGGTCTACACTGACTGGAGGTGGCTTTCCAAGTTTTGAGTATCTACCCTTCTGACATGTGTTTTCCTAGACATTTTGCCGATTTACGGAAATTCCACCCAGATACTATTTCCAGCAGCCAAATCCCAGCTATGTCCGGGAAATTCCAGACGTATGGCAGCCCTACCCCTGCCTGATGTCAATAGGCAAGGAGTTCCAATGTGCAGTGTTGCCAGACTAGTACCTGACCTACTGGTGAGCGTTAATGCTCTCTTACATTTTGACGTGAGATGTTAATTGCTGATTTCTAAGTGGCTTTTGTTTGTTTAGTGCAGTAGTATTATATTTTTTATAAAGTATCATGAGTGGACTACTGCATTTAGAAGATTTTGTGTTTTTTAATGTGAACTGCTTTGGGCACAGATGTATTTGTGGAAAGTGCAGTATATAAATAAAATTGACTATGACTAAATTAGCACATGGACATTTTATGCAAGCCAGCATCCTCCTTGATCCTCTTTCTTTTTTTGGTGATATGTCAGTGGCTGCTCTGTCAGATGTTCTTATCCTCCTCAGACAATAATAAAAGCTGGTGAACCTCCTTCTCTACACATTGAATACTGCCTCTGCTGGATTCAAGGGGTCAGGGAGTGAAGGAGGCCTTAGACTAGGTGTGGTGAACCTTTGGCTCTCCAGATGTTGCAGCTCCTGCCATCTCTGACCATTGTCCATGCTTGCTGGGGCTGATGGGAGTTGTAGTTCAGCAACATCTGGAAGACCACAGGCTCCCCATACCTGCCTTACTGCCTTCAGTGAGACCTCCACTTCACTGTTCTTGTCACAGCGCCACCTGGCTACGCCACCTGTTCTTATGACCTAATCCAGGCATAGGCAAACTCGGCCCTCCAGATGCTTTGGGACTACAACTCCCATCATCCCTAGCTAGCAGGACCGGTGGTCAGGGATGATGGGAATTGTAGTCTCAAAAACATCTGGAGGGCTGAGTTTGCCTATAACTGACCTAATCACATCATGAGGAGTATGGTGGGATATGCATTCATAACTGGGATCAGGGAGAAATTAATTACTCTCTCTCTCTGTGTTTCTGTTTGTACAGAGAGAGTTCAGCTTGCTGAGGCTTCTTTTGAATTGAGCCGAGGAGAATTTGCTCATCAATAATTGCCTCACAAATTCTTACATAGAAAGATTTCCAGCCTTTCTGGCACGGCTTCTTTGGGTAGCTGGAATGTAAAAGTGGTGAATAATTCAACATCCCACTGACCTTTATGATTTTTCTCTTCATATAAGGAGGAAATGTGCTCCCATTGAACACAAGGCCAGCAGGCTTTTCTCCTTCAGTTGGAGCATGTTAACCAGGAACGGTGGGAGGAAAAAGATTGGCTTTGTTTCTTGAGGTAAACATGTGTTTATTATTTATTATCATTTCAGTTCCGTCCCACCTTTCCTTCAAGGAAATCAAGGCAACGTATGTGGTTCTGCTTCCCACTTTTTATCTTCACAACAACTCTCTGAGGTAGACTATGACTGGCCCTAGATCGGCAAGTGAGCTTTGTGGCTCAAGCAAGGATTTGAACCCTGGTCTCCTGGGTGCTAGTCCAGTGCTCTAACCATTGCACCACAGGGGCTCTGGGGCAAATCTGCACCCAGGATAGCCTTCTTCCACAATTTCTTTAAAGTTTACAAGTGTTCATAGGTGGGGATCATTCCCTATAACCCCTTAGGCTGTGTTCTTCATGCAAATAATCCAGCAGGAGCTGCTAATTGCTTTGTGTGTGAAAACTTACAAGTACTCATACATTTTAGATGCAGAAGTAAGTCTGATAAAGCAGCCTGCAGTTTAGTGGGAGATATCCCCAATCCAAAACTCTGGGTCTGGTTCAATTCCCAGTATATCCAGGTAGGTCTGAGGGTGACTCCTACTGGAAATGCTGGGCATCAGGGCAAGATGGACCAATTGTCTGACTTGGTATAAGCAGCTTCCTATGTCACAAACACACACACACACTCATTCATTTCATTTGTTTATTATATTTCTATGCTGTTTTTCACTCATGTGTGTCACAAAGCAGCTTACATACAATAAAAATAACATAACATATTAATAATGACATAGGACTCAGCTAGATGGGTAAAGAAAAAGTGTGTGTATACGATATAACACTGTGACACCAGGTGGCGCTGTGGAGTTCTGTCTCTCCCTACCAGATTTCCCTGTATGAGTTTACAATGCTTTTAACTAAATAGCTCCTTTGATGTGTCTAGGTCCAGCCATAGTAGAACATCACAATTGCAACATAAATTATATAAAATAATTAACAAATGATCAATAAAACAACTACCTTCTATAAAACATGATTAACAAAACAACTTAAAAACAGCAGAGCCACAAGAATAGTAATATTATTAATAATAGTAATAGTAGTAGTAGTAGTAGTAGTAGTAGTAATAATAATAATAATAATAATAATAATAATAATAATAATAATTCATTTGTACCCCACCCTCCCCAGCCAGAGCCGGGTTCAGAGTGGCTAAAATAAATAATACAAAAATAATACATAAAACAGGCAGTCAAATGATTAAAATGCATCTCAAAATTAATTAAAATCAATTAAAATCAAAATTAAAACTGGACAAATGACAATCCTCAGGTTAAAATTGAAAGTGGTTAATACTCGCCAGGACCAACGCTTTCCACTGATATTATAAGGACCTGTGAGCGGGCTAGGAAACCTCCTTCATGCTTGTTCTTATACAAAGAGAAAATGAGTCAGACTGAACCCTGACCAAAGGCCTGGTGGAACAGCTCCATCTTGCAGGCCCTGAGGAAGGATGTCAAATCTCGCAGGGCCCTGGTCTCTTGTGAGAGAACGTTCCACCAGGCCAGGGCCACAGCCGAAAAGGCCCTGGCTCTGGTCGAGGCCAGTCAGATATATAATACAGTCATACCTTGGGTTACAGCTGCTTCAGGCTGCATTTTTTTGGGTTGCAGACTGCCGAAACCTGGAAGTACTGGAACAGGTTACTTCTGGGTTTCAGCGGTTGCGCATGTGCAGAAGCAGCGAATCACAACCTGAGCGTGTGCAGATGCACAGACGCAGGTTGTGAACGTGCATCCCGCACGGATCATGTTCGCAAGCCAAGCATCCACTGTATATAAAACCCACAAAACATTACAGCACTCATAATGCACAAAACAATATTAACAACATTAACAAACGAAGCCAAAAGCAAACCAAGTACCACTGAATTCACACACATGCACAGCATAGCTGTAAGCTGCTTCAAGCTGTGTGTGCTCCTTAACAACAAAAATGGTTGTAAAAATCCAATTCTCTTATTTAAACTGGAATTCAATAGGTGTGGAAGGCAGTGCAAACATCCACAGCTCTAAATAAAGGGCAAGAGGAGGAAGGCTGCACGCACCCCTGGCACAAAATGACCATCATTTTAATGAGGCTACTCCCAAATAATCCTGGGAGCTGTAGTTTACCCTCACAGAATTACAAATCCCTGTACCCTTAGTGAACTACAGTTCCCAGGTTTCTTTGCACGAAATCATGTGCTTTAAATGTGTGGTGTAGACCTGCAGTCATTCAACAAATCCAACTTAAATATATATATATATATATATATATATATATATATATATATATATATATATATATATGCTTTCGTAGATTTTCACGGGTACAGGAATGCAGGTTTTGGTGTCCTCGGGTGTCTTCCCGTGTAAAAGTTGGGGTGTCTAGGCGACGTTTCGACGAGGTCTCACTCGTCATCTTCAGGCTGGTGCTTTCGGCTTCTTGTTACTGGAACAGAGCAGGATCTCAGTGTTTGAGTTCCTGTAAATACTGTTGAGGGGTGTGGTGTATAGCCTCCAATGTTCTGGGCAGAGAGGAAGTTCCCAGGCTAGTGTGCCTTTTCTTCTTTTGTTCCTTAATTACTTGAGGGATATCTTGAGTGATTTCTTGATATTTCTCAGGATATCACTCAAGAAATCACTCAAGATATCCCTCAAGTAATTAAGGAACAAAAGAAGAAAAGGCACACTAGCCTGGGAACTTCCTCTCTGCCCAGAACATTGGAGGCTATACACCACACCCCTCAACAGTATTTACAGGAACTCAAACACTGAGATCCTGCTCTGTTCCAGTAACAAGAAGCCGAAAGCACCAGCCTGAAGATGACGAGTGAGACCTCGTCGAAACGTCGCCTAGACACCCCAACTTTTACACGGGAAGACACCCGAGGACACCAAAACCTGCATATATATATATATATATATATCTGGACCCTTTTCGTTTTGGGAAGTGAGGGGGAAATGCACTGAAATGCGTGGGATGAACAAATGATTAATGGGGAACATGTAAATACCCCACAAACACTGTGCTATAGCCACCCCATAAACAGTTCAGAATGAAGGCTCAGTAAAGAAAGGGCGCGATCTAAGCACAACATAAGCTTTGTGCAAGCAATTCAGGATGAATGTTCAATAAGCCAGTCTTATAGTGGAAGCCAGAGCACTTTAATTCACTTTAATTGTGCAAGGCTGAGTTTATGGTATTTATTAAACTTGTAGACCATCCTTCATCTGAAGATCACAGGGCAGTTCAGAACATAAAAATACAAAATAAGAACTATATATATATATATATATATATATATATATATATATATATATAAAATAACACAAAACAAACCAATAATTTCCCTCCTACAAACACATTTAAAAGGTCACAGAATGTACTTTTGTTTTATTTAAGATCTCTCCTGCAAAATAAAGAACAGACTGGAGGCAACCTTAGAAAGTTTATCACCCTTTCTACTTAACGGTGGTCCCTTGTGCAGAAAGCTTGCTGCTGATAATCTCGGCGAAGATGAATATCGTTCAGATGTCGATGCAATTAGTAACTAAGCCAAATGCCCTCGTATTATGTAAATACCGAAAACAGCATCATTTGAGGTGGCATGAGAACTGCAGGTGACAGATTACTTCCCTGTCCTTTTCATCCGTCAAGTCAGACTAGCCTGGTAGTTAACATATTTTACCATAATATTAAAGGCAGTTTTGCATTAGGAAGTCATTAAATAAAATAAAATAAAAACATTTCTCAGAGGTATTAATTAGGGAAATGTTGCTTTATGCTCATAAACGCTTTATGTTTTCCCGACTAAGGGGGTCATTTTCATAAATAATTTGAAATGTTTGCAGTTCTGATGGCAAAGAACAGGAACTTTAAAGGCCTGGAGGGAGAAGCAAGGAAGGGAGAAGAACGCTGAAGGGCAAATCAGCAACATGGCCCAGTGCTAACAGAGCAACTTTTTAAAAATGGCGGATAAAGACAGGAATGTAGGCAAGCCACCATATACCACTATTTCTCCATTGATCCCAGGGGTGTGGAAGAGTTTCACATTCCCTTCTGGGCAATCTTCTGGAGGTCACATTGCTGAGGTTGATGAGAGTTTTGGTCCAACTACACAAAGAACCATAGAATTCAACCCCATGCAATGCAGGAATATGTAGCTGTTTGCATATGGGGATCGTACCTGTGACCAGCACCATGCTCTAACCAACTGAGCTGGAGGGAGCTGGAGGGCCTCACTGACTACATAAGGCGACTCACACGTAGCCTCAGACTTATCATCGGATCAGGCTGGTCTAATGCTAATCTCAACAGGAAGTTAGAACTGGCCTGAACCACCTTTCCCAAACCTGGTGCCCCCCAGATGCTTGGAACGACAGATCCAAGTAGCCAGTGTGGTGTAGTAGTTAGTGTGTTGGGCTAGGAGCAGGGAGACCAGGGTTCAAATCCCCACTCAGCCATGAAATTCATTGGGTGTTCATGAGCCAAACACAGCCTCTCAGCTTAACTACGTCACCAGGTTGTTGTGAGGATAAACAGGGGTGGGGCGGGGCATATACACCACATCAAGCTCCCTGGGGGAAAAGCAAGATATAATTGAATGAATGGCCATTCATCATGCTGGCTGAGGTTGATAGTACAAAACATAGAATCATAGAATTGTGGGGCTGGAAGGGGTTGCTAGGATAATCTACTCCACCCCCCAGCAACACAGGAGTCACAGGTAAAGAATCCTAGATAGATGGTCACCCAACCTCAAACCTCCAATGAAAGAAAGTCCACCACCTTTCAAGGTAGTCCCTTACACTGTTGAACAGTTGAACGGCCTCGGTCCAGTATACCTGAAGGAGCGTCTCCACCACCATCATTCAGCCCAGACACTGAGGTCCAGCACCAAGGGCCTTCTGGCAGTTCCCTCTCTGCGAGAAGCCAAGTTACAGGGAACCAGGCAGAGGGCCTTCTCAGTAGTGGCACCTGCCCTGTGGAACGCCCTCCCACCAGATGTCAAAGAGAAAAACAACTACCAGACTTTTAGAAGACATCTGAAGGCAGCCCTGTTTAGGGAAGCTTTTAATGTTTAATAGACTATTGTATTTTAATATTCTGTTGGAAGCTGCCCAGAGTGGCTGGGGAAACCCAGTCAGATGGGCGGGGTATAAACTATATTATTATTATTATTATTATTATTATTATTATTATTATTATTATTACAGAAATTTTTTCCTAATCTTCTCAGTCTTCTCTTCTGCAGGCTAAATCTACACAACACCCTCAACTGTTCTTCATAAAGCTTGACTTCCAAACCCTTTAACATCTTGTCTCCCTCCTCTGTACAGGGCATGAGATTGGGGAAGTCTGCTATGAGGTGTCAGGCAACAGTAGTCTTTTTTGTGGAGATAGAATAACTTCTCCGAATAGCAATAGTACATTTCTGATCTCTTGTGACATCAATTGTTACACAGGTCCACAAATGAAAAGTGGTGAATTAACACAGAAGCAAAAACAAAAATATTATAGTTTAATGATTCAGCAACAGCGACTTTTTAAAAGCAAGAAGCAGGTCAACAATGCATTCCCCACCACTAAATGATCATAGCAGGGGAAATTAGGCTGCATTCCTATGCTCATTTGCCAGGAGGTAAGCCCCATTGAATGTGATGGGTCATGAGACAAGGTTACTGAAATCCACATTTCAAAGAAGCGCAAAAATGGAAGGTGTGGGGTCTTCCTAACATAGGACTTCTTCCCAGGTGGGCAAAGCAATCCTAAATACAGGAAGCCAGTGGGATTTATGCCAGATTAATGTAAACTGGTGTAAATTACCCTCTTCCAGGAGCAAGCCTGCTGTAAACTAAGCTGGACCGAACCTGATAGAGGGAATACAAGCCTCAGGTGGGCTTGACCAAGAGGGTAAATGGAGTGGGAAGGCAGCAGGAAGGTCAGTGAGCTGTAAACGCACTGGCAGAACCAATCTTGCCCTGCTGCTGGTGTGCTCCGAACCAACTTTGCCCCTTTCTCCTATTAAGCAACAGCAACCTGCCTGTCAGGAAGACAGCATCCTGTCTCTTCCCCAGTTGGTGAACCACTTCTGCGAGCTATGAAGGTGTCGCCCATTGACATTTTGAGAAGCTCAGTAAGCCCTCTGATACAGCTCAAAAATTAATATTAGTAATAAGGAACAGAAAGAAGCTTAGCCCAGTAATTAACATCTGATATGTTTACACTCTTCCTTAAAAACAAAACAGAAACAAATCACACATACACAGACCAGAAGCAATTTATCTGTTCATGGAGAGAACCAATACCAGCTTAAATAAAAGCAGTTGTTTATTTGTGAAAAGGTGATGGAGTAAAGATGAAGGATGAAAATTTAAGGGAAATCGTTGGCATCAACAAGCCAACTAAGACATATTGGGAGTTGCATATTAGAGATGTATTTGCCTGCAGAAAACACTGGCTGGTGTGACTGGAATGTAGGGGAGTTTAGAAAGGGGAGAGTTATGGATCTTGCTCCACCTGCTTTTGCTTCTGGCTCCTCCCACACTGGCATGTGGTTCATGGAAGGCTTTCCACAATAGGCTATGGTAGGGCTGTGCACTTGGTCCCCTCATCTGATTTAGGGCATAATATGTTGCTTTAGTGGGGCCTAGATCCAACTAGATCCTGGACCATAAAGAAGGCTGATCACCGAAGAATTGATGCTTTTGAATTATGGTGCTGGAGGAGACTCTTGAGAGTCCCATGGACTGCAAGAAGATCAAACCTATCCATTCTTAAGGAAATCAGCCCTGAGTGCTCACTGGAAGGACAGATCCTGAAGCTGAGGTTCCAATACTTTGGCCACCTCATGAGAAGAGAAGACTCCCTGGAAAAGACCCTGATGCTGGGAAAGATGGAGGGCACAAGGAGAAGGGGATGACAGAGGACGAGATGGTTGGACAGTGTTTTCGAAGCTACCAGCATGAGTTTGACCAAACTGCGGGAGGCAGTGGAAGACAGGAGTGCCTGGTGTGCTCTGGTCCATGGGGTCACGAAGAGTCGGACACGACTAAACGACTAAACAACAAGATCCAACTCAGCATAATCTGGGACTGACCTGACAGATTTGTTCTGACTACTGACACAGGAGCATTGCAGAGTGTTCAGTGATGGTCCTAATTAAACATGTTGTCTGGGGGGTCTGGACAAGATACAAAGACTTATTAGAAAACAAAACACCGAGGTGGCTGTCACCTTTGGAGGCCAAGGCCCGAAAAAGACCCAATATGGAGGCCAATTGGCCAAAATATTGGGAAATACTAGAAAGGGATGGAGACAATTGGAAACTGCAGAGTTTAGAGAAAATGAAAGATAAAGTGCGAGACTGGTTACACTATGCTCAGATTAAGGAAGTGTTTAAGATTGATAAAAAGTTAGGATTCCAGGTGGAGAAATCGAAACTGGAGACAGAACTGCTAGAACCTAAGACCAAGGTACTTTCAAAAATGTATAACTTGCTGCTGAAATGGAACACACAAGACGAATTGGTTAAATCGGCTATGATAAAGTGGGCCCAGGATATTGGGCACAACATTATGTTTGAGGACTGGGAAAGGTTATGGACTACCGGGCTGAACTTCACAGCATGTAATGCTCTGAAGGAAAATGTAATGAAAATGATATATAGATGGTACATGACCCCAGTGAAATTGGCTAAAATATACCATTCGTCTGATAACAAATGTTGGAAATGTAAGGAAAATGAAGGAACATTCTTTCACCTCTGGTGGACATGCCCTAAAGTGAAGGCCTTTTGGGAAATGATATATAATGAGTTAAAAAAGGTATTTAAGTATACCTTCACCAAGAAACCAGAGGCCTTCCTTCTGGGCATGGTCGGCCAGAACGTGTTAAAGAAGGATAGAACATTTTTTATGTACGCTACAACGGCGGCAAGGATACTTATTGCTAAGAGCTGGAAAACCCAAGATCTACCAACACTGGAAGAATGGCAGATGCAGCTGATGGACTATATGCAACTGGCTGAGATGACTGGCAGAATCCGCGACCTGGGAGAGGAGAGGGTTGAAGAAGACTGGAAGAAATTTAAGATTTATTTACAAAAGTACTGTAATTTGGTTGAATCCTAACAAGGAAGCCAGAGCAGAAATAACTGTCTACCATTAAATTATAATTTTTTATTTGAGTTTAACCTAAATATTGCACTTAAGAGTATAAACAAGATGATAATTTGCTTGGAAAAATTCGTTTTTAATGATGAGAGTGGAAGCGGGAGACGTGAGGGAGTCCGCAATAGAATGAAAAGATGTTATGAAACCTATTTTGTTTGTTAAATATGTATCTGTAAAAAATCTTAATAAAAATTTTTATAAAAAAAAAAAATAAACATGTTGTCTGGGGGGAGTGGAAGAAAGAGGGAAGAAAGAAAGGGACACAGAACACCTGCCCATCTCCTTCTCCTCCCCTCTCCTTGGAAGCCCCAGATCACTCTCAGTGGACCTGACACAACCTGAGTTGACCCAGGGCTGCCTCAACCCATCTGGCTGAATCCCAAATTGACCCAAATCAACCCAAGATCCAGGATTCAGCCATTTCCAGTGCACAGCCCTAGAATTAGGCTCTCTGAAGAAGGGTCCCTGGTCCCTGAAGGGAAAATATACCAGTGCTCAAAATCACAATATTATTCCTCATATATTTCTGAAAAGTATCAGTGGCCTAGCAAGGAGTGCCTTTTTTCAAACATGAAACTGGCTCTCAGTTACAGTTTTGGACTTGCTAAATCAGCTTAATGGGGTATAATGATATTAGCGGCATTAGCAATCAGACGTTCAAAAGGGTGTGTGTGTGTTTTAAAGACTCTCCATGAAATGCAGAGCTAATGCATATTGCAGGAACAATTTCCGTGCAAAAACAAAAAAAGCAGGGGAATGCAAAGCGATGCACTCTTGACAATGTTTCTGGATGATCCATGCTCCTAGATGAGAGGAGCATTTAAATAAATGTGTGCTCGTGATTGAGGAGTTCTCTTCCCACTCTCTCATTTCACTTATGCAAATTGAATATTGGCTACTTAAGGAAAGGCATGAAATGAGAGGCACAATCTTTAAAAGAACATTTGTATAATGGGAGTATAATGGGTACAGTGCACTAGGAAAAAGGCGGGCAAAGGGGCCCATCAAGTTTGTAGCTCTCTACTATCTCGTGTTCGGGCTATGTGATAGTCGGGGGGGGGGGATGAAAAGCCCAGCATTGTTGAAGGATAAGCAGCAGGTCCCACAAACAGGCATTTTGCAGATCTGGGTGGGACCACCTTCCTTCTTCTGACCTGGACCACAGCCCTCTCCCCTCTTTGACAGCATGGCTGCCATCCCTGCTGATGGCTTTCTCCCACACCACTACAATTGCCCAGTCACCATGTGTAACAGGTGCTTCCACTGCAGTATTTGCCAAGTACAGTGGACGCTCGGGTTGCGAACATGATCCGTGCAGGATGCACGTTCGCAACCCACAGCGTTCGCAACCTGCATCTGCGCATGCGCAAAGCTCGATTTAGTGCTTCTGCGCATGTGCGACCCCTGAAACCCGGAAGTACCGGAATGGGTACCGGTCTGTAACCCGAAAAAATGCAACCTAAAGCAGGTTTAACCTGAGTAAACCAACTGTACTGGTGCCATCTCCAGGGGACCGCGGGTACCTGGCCTTGGTGCCTGCCTCCGCCCCCCTGCTACCACCTGCTGCCTCCACGGCCACCTCCACATGCCACCACATCCATGCCAGAGCTGCCCAAGGGGGTAGAGGAAGGCATTCTTCTCACCCGTGTGCTCCCTCTCCCTTTAGCCTGCACGCAGACATACAATTTTGTCTCTGTCTGTGTGTCTCTGTGTCAGGGAGTGAAGTGAAGCACATGAGGCAGGAGTTGGTAATGCAGGTGAGCTGCGCACAGGTGAGCTGCAAGCAAGCTGCCGCCCAGCTCTGTGGAGGCTCCTTTTATTGATACAATATGCAAACCCAGGCAGATACATTTTGGGCTGTGGCCTTTACACATCTTCCAGTCCCGAGATAGTGGGGTGGTACAAAGTTATTTTGGCACCTATTTCCACTGCGTCATTTTCCCCTTGCACAGTGTATGACGAAGGAGACAAAAGTCTCAGAGAAAAAGGTTACAGACAGGACACCGTAGACTACTGAGACCACAAAAGGTTAGATAGAGGGCACGATGTTCAGACAGCTGTGGCTTTTTCTGTGAGGGTGAGTGTGCCCCACACCCCAAGGTCATGTGTGCAGGCCGGCTGAGGCTGCCTGCAGGTGGGGAGTGTGCTCCGCACCCAGCTATCATTCCCACAAGGGAGGACCACAGCTAATACAACCCCCATTCTCCCTCCAAGGGGCCTTCTTCTCCCCCTGGCTCAGGACTGAACCTGCAGGGAGTCTGTTGGACTTGGGTTTCTTTTTGAATCCTCCAAATTCCTGGAGGAGAAATGCCTGCTAGTCCAGGCCTGGAGGCATTTTCCTGCAGAAGACGGAGATCTATCGGGCTCATGCCCTGCTTGTGGACTACATGGAAGAATCTAATTGGCCACTGTGAGAACAAGATGCTGGATTAGATGTATCTTTGGCCTGATCCAGCCGGGCTCTTCTAAGGTTCTCATACAAAGAAGCATTATTTCTGTATGATTTGTCCCAGAGTGCGGCAAGTGAGGAACTAAGAGCCTGTAGCTTCATTATTATTTTTTGGTAAACTGTGCTCTGTCACATTGAATAAGATAAGCAAAGGATTTAAATTGAGGGCATGGCCTACAATCTAAACAACACATTTAAGATGCCTACAGATTTCCAGCATTAATAACTGGCTGACCCAAACCATCCTGTTAAATCTTGCTGTTGCTAAATACCATCTGAACACTGACATCCTTTCGTTAGACCGGCATATTTTAAGGCATCCACTTTCAGCATTGGGTATCTCAAGATCACTTCTGCATAGCATATCTACAGCACTCCCACAGTGCAATCCTGTACATGTTTGCTCAAACATAACCTCAGTGGGGTTACTCCCAGGTAAGCGTATATAGGAGTAGATCTTCAAATGTTCAAGATGTTTCACTTACAGTATACAGTCATACCTCGGGTTACAGATGCTTCAGGTTGCGTTTTTTCAGGTTACGAACCGCTGAAACCCGGAAGTACTGGTATGGGTTACTTCCAGGTTTCAGCGCATGCACAGGAGCTCTAAATCGCACTATGCGCAGAAGCACTGAATCGTAACCCGCGCATGCACAGACGCACAGCTGCAGGTTGCGAACACTGCGAGTTGCGAACGCTGCGGGTTCCAAATGTGCATCCTGCACTGATCATGTTCGCAAGCCGAGCATCCACTGTATATTGTTATAAGTCTTGCAGCAACCCTTAAATGTAGGTCCGTAGCACTAACCCCAGTTTGCAGTCTGAGAGACACCTGTCCATCTTTCATCAGGTCATCTCCCCCTGGCCCATTGGATCAGGGTCTACCTGCTATGAATCCTGGCCACAGGTCAGCCAGTCTTAGATTACAGATCTAAGGCACAGTGGCCTGTGTCCTGGGAACATTCAAATGAACAAAAAGTTAAGAAAGGTACAGGAAAGTCTAAAGAGCTGGGGTGCCTCATCCATTAAAACCTTTCTTAGGAAAGGCAGGCAGTTAGGTAATTTCAGACTCTGGACTTAATAGCCTTATGCCTCCAGCTCTTTAGATTGTGAAAGTGCTTCTTCATACAGCGGATAGCTAAACTCTGGAATTTGCTCCCACCATCATTCAAAAAAGACCTTAATTAAAATATGCAATAAAGGAATCCTATTAAAACACAGTGATTAAAACAGCAGACTCGGGACAAGAAATCAAGGTTGCGAGCAGTGCAAGAGATCAATTAATAATTTGTTTATTTCACTCTTGTCCCAGTGTGGGGGACCCACCTTGCTGCACTTGGGGGCCCTCCTTTTCCTTTTGCTAAATGGGGGTGCCCCATGGCATCTGCCAAGATGGCACCACTGTTAAACAATGTTAGAATTTGTGGGTGGGTGTGGCTAACTGTAAAGTTTCTCTGTGTGAATAAGGCAGCAGTTGGGCATGAAGGTATTTAAATATTCAAATTTATCCTGTGGAGGACATCAGTCCCTCCAAGCAGGATTTGATGAGAAGTTTTGGAAGCTCCCTTTGCCTTTGAATAAAAAGCAGTGTGATTCCAGTGATGGTGAGAATGAGATTAAAGTTACTAAGATGAAATGCAACAGGGACCCAGAGGCGCCCAGATCCTGGCTCCACCACTGTGTTGCGGGTGGGGGAGACGTGCATGAGCTGTGCCAGAGGGGTGAAAAGACTGATGTGCATTTGGGGAGATGGAAATGAAGACTGACACCTGAAGCAGGGCAAATTATCCACAGGACTGTATTTATTTTTTCATGGGTGCATTTCTGCCCTACCTTTGCATCACATGAGACCAATTCTCTTCCCAAAGCCTCTAGTTCTGTCCTCTAAGTGTCCCTGACTTTGGATGCTCTTAGCACAACAAATATACCCACAATTCACAATATTGGAGATATAAGCCTTCAAGTACGGATGAAGGAGAATTTTTTTCGGTTTGCATTTAAAGGTAAAGCTATCTAATTTGAACTTTCTGGAGTTCACACGTTTTTCTGGAATTTTGCACTGCATTTCCCCAGCCAAGGAATGTATATGGAAATGTATACACTAGGGAAGAGTGTGCATAAAAATGTATGTTAGTGAAAATAATATTTTTAAATGCATTATATTACTGAAAATATAAATACTAGAGAATATATATTTTGCAAAAATAAAAAAGGACCCTGGGTGAAAGTGCATTAGAAGTTTGCACCAAAATGCTGATGACTTTTCTCGGGGATGTTTTTTTTTAATGCTCACCTGTGGATGGTAGACATCTGTTTTGCATGCGAAAAGTCCTAGGTTTAATCTTCAGGTAGAGCTAGGAATGCCCTTTGCCTGAAATCCTGAAGCATCTCTACCAGCCTGTGTAGACAATACTGAACTAAATGGTCCATTGGTCTGACTCACTATAACGGTGCTTAAACAACAAGACCAAAAATATGAAAATATTTTGAACATGAAGAACATAAGTATATATACAACTTTATGAAAATCTTGTATTGAACTTTAAGAAAATAAGTATATATGTTACAATTAAACAACAGGATGTGATCTATATCAGAAGACCGTCACACTGGTTGAAATTCCATTTCGACTAATTAGTCTTTTGCTTTCAATCCCATCCATTGTGGGAAGAATGAAAACACCCAACTCCCGAGGAAGTGTTATCCCAAGTCCTTCATGGGCATTCCTGGCTGAAAGTAGTTCTTTTGCCTGTGCAGCTGCTTTTTCATTGGTAGATTGTTAGCTATAAGCACAACACATGTGTGTGTGGCATCGTTAGAGAAAGAAACCCAAAGAAACAGCATAAAATAAATATCCTCCCTCCAGACAAGCGAGAGCCATTGCGTGGACAGGTGGAGTCCCCCAAACCCTGGGCGGCCCCCATGTGGAATAATGACTCAAGACAACGTGCTATGGGATTAAAATTGGCCACAACTTTATTATGTTTCAGATGTGGGTAGACCTTGGCTCAGGCATTGGGCGTTTATCCCTCCCAGTCCCCCGCCAGAGATCTGGGGAACATCAGGGTTATCCAGTGTGTGTGGGGATTGGGCTGGCTCTGGAGAACATATATTCAAGCAGAGAGAGCCCGCCCCTGTTATGCTGCCGTCTCAGGGGAGAGCAATGACAACCTCTAGGCATACGACCAAAGCCTCCCTTCAAACAACCCCTTTAACGGGGAACCCTGGTATCGCCACCATGAAAAGGAGGGGGCGTGGGTCACCACGACATGCCCTCCCCCATTTAGGGAAGATAGACTAAAGGATTCCACCCAAGGCCTGATACCATCAAAATTGTGACATTTTGCTATGGGAAAGGCAAACCTGCCAATGCAGGAGAATTCCTTTCCAGCCCGTCAACAGCGACCTTGATGTAGCAGCACCCACGTACCTGTGGAGAAAAGGTTAACCTGCAAAAGAAGTCTTAACTGAGGGTGGGAGAAGCTCTGTAGCCAACGATTCCCAGGTAAGATCCTCCCCCTATTGTGTAGGCAGGTGGTCCCTCCCCCTACCTGGCCTGATCACCTTGGCAACACCTCCTCAGGTGGGATTAGGCAACTGGCTGAGGTGGGCGGAGACCTCCAGGTATCCTACCTGGGGAAGGCGAAGCCAAGCCTGTGTTAATGGTGCCGCATAGGGTCCAGGGGGCTGCGTGCGACCACGCAAAGGGTGCCCCCTATTTAATGTGGGGAGCAGTCATTATCAGGGTTCAATGTCCCTTTCCAGCCAGGCATGAGTACTCAAGGAGGGTGTAAAGCAGAGTCAGTGAGGGGTGTGGCCTGGGGAGTGGGGGTGTGGCTTGAGAAGGGCTATGGCCTAGGGAAAATCTCTTGGGTCAGACATAGCAGTTTGGAGGGCTGCATTAGACCCCCACCCAAATGCCTGAGGTTCCTCTGTCCTGAAATACAGTAAGACTTCGGTGTAAACATGCACAGGACTTCACTGTCACCATCATATGATTAATCAACCATGATCTACTTTAACAGGATGACAGCCTTCATTGTAAATTGGCTGGGGAGTAGATATTCTAATATTATGCAGACTTAGTCCTTCCTTTCTGAGCCTGTATTGCTCTAGTAAAGCTAGATTGCTGTATTCCACCACCCCACCCCCAATACACACACACACGGCAACTTGTCTCATTTTTGCTTCTCTGCAAGACAGTTCCAGACATCATAAAAAAGAAAAGAAAAGACATTTCTGCAAAGGGATTTGACGCATTAAGTTTACTCTAACTAAGATTCATGATAGCCTTCTTGCTCTTTTCCACCAGTGGAATCAAACAACAAAACACTTGGAGGGAAGATTAGTCAGTATTCTTTTAAAATGCCTTTAAAGTACCACTGGGGGGCAATTCCATTTTAGAAAGATACAGCCGTGCTGCTCCGTATCTGTGCCCTGAAGGTCAGCCAAAAGTGCAAGAGGTTATCGTTGTCTCTTAAGACAGAATTTATCCTTGACCTTTTCCCATCAGAGAATCCAACATGAATAAATGAGGATGTGCGGTTGACAGAGCCATCCTATATATTTCTGCTGAGATATTTTAAGTCTTACTGACTTCAGCAAGGCTGGAGATTAGGACTGCACCTTTTCTCTTAGTATGGAAGAAAGAAGTAAGAAGCCAAGAAATACCAGTCCAGTCTCCACCAACCTGGTGCCCTCCAGATGTTTTGGACTCCAATAAGCCAGTATGATAGTGAGCCCATTGGACTGGGCTCCAATAAGCCAGTGAGCCCATTGGACTGGGACCTGGCAGACTGGGGTTCAAATCTCCTCTAGGTAATGAAACTCCTTGGGTGGGTGACTAACCTACCCAGGCGGCCCTACCTCCAATCAAAAAGAAGCTACAGCAAATTGACTTCTCTAACACAGCCTCCCATGCAAGAGGGCCGTGTTCAGGCTTAGCCCTAGCTATTCCACCCCCCGAAGGGATCCCTCTATACTGCTTCACAATTTCTTCGGAGGCTAAGCAAAGGGCCTTTACCTGTGCCCGTCTCAACTGTTTTCCTACAGCAGTTCTGTCGGGTCGTTATTCTAGAATTCCCATCGCAAATAGAACATGCACCTGCAATGACACGGCTCTGGAGACTATGGAACACGTAATGCTCTTCTGTCCCAACTGGACAGATGAAAGATCTCGGTTTCTAACTCCTCTCGTGAACAAGCTTCATCTCCCAATCCAGCCTTGGATAGTGTCCCTTCTTCTGCAGGATTCTGATTGTTGGATTACCGAGATGACAGCTAACTTCCTGCTTAGTGTGATGAAGAGGAAAGCGGCACCAACTTTTTCTTTAATACCACAGCTGTAGTTGATACGCCGCACAATCAAACGAAGTTCCAAGTAACCTTATTGTAGAAGGACAAGGAGCTAGGACGATATCTACTTTTACCTCCCCACCCCCATTTTATGTTGTTATTTCTATGTATATTATGCTATGGCCATACGGCTAATGCAATAAAATCTATTGATTGAGTTGGAACCTACCCAGCAGGGCCATTGTGAAGATAAACTGGGAAGCAGGAATAGTTCCATAGAGGAAAGCTGGGATATCAATGTGGTAATAACTAAATTATAACTAGATAGATGGGACTCGAGTGGCACTGTGGGTTAAACCACAGAGCCTAGGACTTGCTGATCAGAAGGTCGGTGGTTCGAATCCCCGCAATGGGGTGAGCTCCCGTTGTTTGGTCCCTGCTCCTGCCAACCTAGCAGTTCGAAAGCACTTCAAAGTGCAAGTAGATAAATAGGTACCACTCCGGCGGGAAGGTAAACGGCATTTCCGTGCGCTGCTCTGGTTCACCAGAAGCAGCTTAGTCATGCTGGCCACATGACCCAGAAGCTGTACGCCGGCTCCCTCGGCCAATAAAGTGAGATGAGTGCCAGAACCCCAGAGTTGGCCACGACTGGACCTAATGGTCAGGGGTCCCTTTACCTTTAAATAGATAGATAAATAAATAAAAAAAGCCATTTGCCATGTGGGCCGAGGCTGATGGGAGTTGTAGTCCAAACCTTCTGGAGGGCATTGTGTTGATGAAGACTAACAGTGAGTGTAAGCATTTGGAGTGGGTGGTGAGGAAGAAAAGTACTTAAGAAAAAACCCTGCACTTCATGCCTGAGGACAGCCAGGAAGCAAATTTAACACATCCTTCCCAGAAAGGCATGGTTCTATTCTTTTGCTGCCACCTTCCTACCATCTTCCTCCATTGAGCTGCACTGTGCTATATGGAGAGAGGGAGTGTACAGTCTATTTCTATAGCAAGCTAAATCCGAGGATGGCGATCGGAAGGTGCGTCAGTGAAAGCAACAGAACTCCGAAGATAAAGCAACAAACTTGAACACACAAACTCAGCGGCATCAAGGACTTTATGAGTCCTTTTGTTAAGAAAAAGCACACAATCACAGAATTACGTAGCTGGAAGGGACTGCAGAGGTTATCTAGACCAAGGTTTCCCAAATTTAGATATCCAGCTGTTGTTGGACTACAACCAGTGCCAGATTTATGTATAAGCTAAACAAGCTATAGCTTAGGGCCCCACTCTCTTGGGGGCCCCAAAAAAACTTTAAAGGAAAAGAACAACCTGGATGTACATTTCCAAAATATAAAATAAATATTTGTTATGTGCAAATGGCTTTAGATACATATTAGGTCCATAAATTAACATATAGCATATATTCAACACAAGAACAGTGACAATTTGTTGTTGACAAAGGACAGCTGGACATATAAAGGGCCCCATTACCTTCTGTAGCTTAGGGCCTCATCAAACCTAAATCTGGCTCTGACTACAACTCATCATCCCTGGCTAGCAGCACCAGTGGTCAGGGATGATGGGAATTGTAGTCCAAAAACAGCTAGATACCAAAGTTTGGGAAACCCTGATCAAGACTAACCACTGTTCAGTGCAGAAATCTTGAAACTACAGCACCCTTGAGAAAATGACCATGCTAAAATATTTGCAACAAAGGACAGCCCACCATCTCCAGAAGCCGGCTACTCCTCTGTTCAACAGTTCTTAGAGCTTGAAGATCTCCCAAATTCTCTGCTGCAATTTCTACCCATTTGTTCTCATCTTGCCCTCTGGAGCAACCACAAACAACTGTGCTGCTGCTTCTGTGTCACAGCCCTTTGTGTGTTTTAAAACAACTCCTGTATCTCCCTTTAATCATCACTAGGCCAAACATATCCAGCTCTTCCAATCATCGTCGCAGGACTTGGGTTTCAGACACAGTCTCCTGATCACCCTCCTCTGGGCATGCTTCTTATAAGGGAATTAGACAGATCCATGAGGAATAAGGCTGTGAGTGATGACTAGTCGTGATGTTTCTATGTCTAGTATTAGGGGCTTGGGCAAGATGCCTTCAGGAGGACATCCTCTTCCTTCCAGTAATCACTCACTTGCTCTTTCACAGAGGAGAAGGCTCTAAATGTCTACAAGCTCCATAGCTGAAGGCAGTACACCACACTGGCTGAATTAGAGAAAACTAAATTAGTTTTCAAATGCACTTGTCTCCTAACAGGATATGTCTGAAGAATGGATGCTTTGAGAACTTTTGATAGTCCTAGTAGGATGTACTTGGAACAATACCTGAGAAAATGGAAGCTATAAGGCATCTGAAGGACCACTGATTTTCCATCCCAGCTCTAGGCAAAAACAATACATATGACACTTTCCTGGAAGATACTCCTTTGAGACCAGCTGAAATCATGTGAATATTTCCTTGGGACGAGCCAGATTGAACTCAGTATGACTTACATCTGAGTAGGTTTTGTGAGATACAGAGGATCATAGGATCAGGCCTCCTATCTTTCTCCTACTCCCTTCACTGTTGGAGGCAGCACACACCTGAGTTGCTGGATGTCAGGTGTGCATGTAGGAGCCAGGCCCTGTGACCAATAGGACTTTGCAGGACTGGGGCCTTCCTAAGTTTGTTCTGAAGAGGCGAGGCACAGCCTCACAGGTGAGGCCGATTGGTAACTCACAGCACCTGGTGGCAAGAGCTGGGGAGGGATATAAGTTCAGCATTTCCCTTCGGCTCTTTGCCACAGCAACACGCTTCTGGCCTTGCTGTGTTTGGCTTCTTGCTTCCTGATCCTTGAACCTCAGCTTCTTGACTCCTTGCTTCTTGATCTTCTGACCCCTGACTCTGACTTCTTGCTTCTGGACCCTCGGACCCTTGGCTTCTTGACTCCCAGCTCTCTGAACCTTGGATTCTTGGCTTCCTGGTTTCTGGACCTCCGCTCCTGCTCCCACCCAGCCATCTTGCCCCCGTCCTGATGTCCCCTGCAGGAGTGGGTTGTTCTGAAATGCTTAGGTCCTGCTTGCAGGTGTCCCACAGACATCTGTTTGGCCACTGTGGGAACAGGATGCTGGACTAGATGGGCCATTGGCCTGATCCAGCCGGTGGTTCTTCTGTTTCCTTCAAGGAGACCAATATAGCAGTGGCACCTCCTTCGGTATATCCTCACTTTTTATGTCAAGACTTTTCTAAGGAGGGGGAAAGGCAGCGAGCTGCAGAAAGGCTATAGTTACCCATATAGTGAAACAACAACAACAAAAATCTAGTGCCTAATTATACAATTAGGAATTTAGTAACCAGGAATAAATTAGGAAAATGATTCTCTTAATAGGATAAGCATCTCCCTGGGGGTGGAGGCTGCTGGTGTTTAGACCTGTTAAAAATTGCACTAGTGAACTTGGCTGATCCTTTCAGTGACAGATTGCTGGTTGCTAAGGAAGGATGCAGAGGTCAGGTGCTGGGTTCTTGTCAGGAGGCACATCAGGCTGCATTAATTCCAGGGCACGAATTTCACTCTCTGGTCTGGGCGGCGTGCAAGGAGACACTCATGAAATCTGCCACAATTATCCTCTAAATTTAGTTACCTAATTATAGGAATAGCATCAAGCAGAAGAAACTTTAAGCGCTACTTGCTCACATTCCATTTGTGTTTCCTTTCCTTTTTTTATTTATTAAAAAAGAGACACACTCTTGTAATGTCTTCCTCCCACCCCATCCCCATGGATGAGGCCATTCAGATTTAAAGGAGGCCATTGTCCCAAACACCTGTCATGTTAGTGGCTACAATTGATCGTGGAAGAAAAGCTTGTCATTGAGTAAACAGAGTCTACACAATGGATGGGGTACTCAAGGCTCTCAAGATGTTGTTGGACTCCAAGTGCCATCAGCCTCAGTCCGCATGGCCCATGGACAGGGATGCTGGGAGATGTAGCTATGAGTCCTACAAGACCTGCTCCACTGACCTACTTCCACCTGGCTTGGAGTGTGTAGGACTCACTGAAAACTTCTGCTTCTACTGAAGGGGTCTGAGACCATCTCACTTATGAGGCCTGCAAGACCTGCTGTTCAAGATGCCTGGAGACTATTTGGACGAATTATCAATTAAGATGGGTTTTAATTGGGAGGCGGGGTCCATTTTCCATTTTGGAAATGCTTAATTTTTGCTGTTGGTAGAGCCAGTGTGGACCATCTGGGCTGTGAGTCCTGGAAGACCTTGCCTTGCAGTCCTTTTCCCACCTGGCCTGGGAAGGAGGGGCCCTGACTGACTCCAGCTGCAGAAGCTGAGGCTGCTGAACAGACTCTTCGGCTGGGGTACTGTTTAGGGGTTTTTGTTGGGGGTTGTTGTTCTTGATATTATTTTTTTTGTATCTTTATTTTAGGTGTTATGATTTATGTGGAAACGGTTTCGATTTGGTTATGTACTTTTTGATTTATTGTTTACGACTACTTTTGTTATGTTTGTGAGCTTTCTACCCTCATGTTGTAACCACCTTGAGCATGGCTATAACTGTGGAAAGGCAGCATACAAATAACATTATTTATGTATCTATGTGGTGTACTGGTTAGAGTGTTGGACTATTTTCTCAGAGATCAGAGTTTGAATCCTCATGCAGCTATGGTGTTTACTGGGTGACCTTGGGCCAGTCTTTGTCTCACCACTGAACCTACCTCACTGGGTTGGTGTGAGAAGAACATGAGGAGGAGAGAACAATGTAGGCCACCCTGAACTCTTTGGATGAAAAGGTGGAATATAATTGAAATAAATATAATGCTTTGGTATCTTTATTGCTTGACCTTATTATGTGGAGAATGCTTAACTTTAGAAGTCTTCATTTACTCCTTTATGGAGGTCCTGGGCTGCCCAGATGATGAGTCCTTGCTCTCGGCCTCACTGATGTGGCCCAAAGGAAAGCAGAGCAATACGTTTGTCACCAGCTTGGCTGCAGGAGTTGCCAGAAGGAGGCATATAAGGTGCCATCCAATCGCCTTAGGGATTCCACTCCAGATTTGTGTAGGGTTTACACCAGGGGTAGGCAACCTAAGGCCCGGGGGCCAGATGCGGCCCAATCGCCTTCTCAATCTGGCCCGCAGACAGTCCAGGAATTAGCGTGTTTTTACATGAGTAGAATGTGTACTTTTATTTAAAATGCATCTGAGTTATTTGTGGGGCACAGAAATTCGTTCATTATTTTTTCCTTCAAAATATAGTCCGGCCCACCACATGGTCTGAAGGCCGGTGGACTGGCCCATGGTTGAAAAAGATTGCAGACCCCTTGTTTACACCTTAGCCTTTTCTTCTCCTGAAGATATGCTGCAGGACGATGAACAATGAAAAAACCCACAACCCTCCTTTGAAATTTGCACTTCTTTGAACTTTGCAATGAAGTTCTCCAACACATACCACGTACATAAATAATATACTAGGGCAAACTATGCATAATCTTTGCATTTTTAAGTGAAAATAAAATAGAAAGAGGCATTATACTGGGGAAAATGCATTGCAGGAGTGCATATATGAGGATAAATTTGTATTAAAGTGCTGATGAATTTTCATGAGTGTTTTATTATTATTATTATTATTTGCAAACTGATGAGGAAATGTGGAGAACCGAAGCCTGGAAAAATGAGAAAAGGAGAGAAAATGAAATTGACCAATTCATCCATCCCTAGTCAGGTTACAAATATTTGACTAAAGAAAGGGAATAAAATGAAACCCTGCAAGGTGGAACTTTAATCTGGGGCGCTACCAGTGTGATGGGAGTTTGCCATACAGAGGAATAGAAACCATATTTCAAAGCAATTGTTGAACCAGATACTGATTTAGCCAGGAAACCTGCTTCTGTATAGTGAAACAAGCTCCACTTGTTCCTATAGAGTTGATCCTCCGCTTTGTCTGCAAAAGGGATACAGTGGATTAAAAATGCTGAAGATGCTGTTTTGAAGGAGGCTGGAGTTACAATATCAGATGCAGAACAGATGGAGTCTAAAATGTCATAACATTGATACAGATAGCAAGCACGCACTGCAATGGGAAGATTATTCATCCCCAAACATTACAGTTATCAACTGCAGCAGCAACAGACATATAATCAGGCTGAAATACAGAGACTACTTCTTCTTCTTCCTTCTTCTTCCTCTTCTTCCCAGCAGCAATTGTCAAATAGCCAAGACGATGGCTACCTACGCCTAGAGTATCCGCAATAAATCCAATGGTTCAATCCTGTGCTGGAAAGGAGAATGCTTTAAAATGCTAATGAGTGGGAGATTTGAAATGATTGATTGACTGACAGTCCTTTGGGTGAGGAACTCGCCGGGACTTCTGAGAAAACTGGCACAGAATCAGGCTGTTGGCAAGCAAAGCTTAATCGAAAAGAACTCAAGCACTTTTGAGCTCGGCATCGCATATTTTGCAGATGAAAAAGATATAAAATAGGAACTATGTACGACCAACAAATAAAGAGGATCACAACGGATTGGTTTGTTGTTGCTCTTGTTGTTGCTAATCAAAAGTTGCCTTGAGCCTGGTGGAGGAAGCTGGCTATAACTTTTTAAAACCATTTATATATTTCTTTAACTTTCTTTTGTGTTTCCCTTCAAATCGCAACCCATTTCCCAGCATGAATCACACAGGGGGAGGGGAGGGAAGTGCAGAGGAGGAGAACGGAAACCAAGGTGAGGGTAAGCAGCCAATTTTATTAGGGATTTGCCGTTAGTTTCTTTGCCTCCCAATGAAACAACATCCCAAAACTGATCGACCTGTTGCATCGGACCAGGAAGGAGGAACCTCTGGCTCCCAAAATGTTATTGGACTTCCATCACTCCCAGCCAGCATGGCCAACAGTCCAGGATGATGGGACTTGTAGTCCAGCTACATTTGGAAAAGAAGGGGCTGTAGCTCAAAAGCAGAGCTCCCTTGAATGCAGGTCAATCCCCAGGGTCTACAGGTAGGGCTGAGAGACCAGCTCCTACCTGAGATCTTGGATAGCTGCTGTCGATCAGACTGAGCTAGATGGACCAATGGAATTGTATGGCGAAACGCTGTCATGCTGGTAGCCATTTATCTGTAATAGATTGTTCCTGCATGAAGCCTTGTTATTGTTGTAAGCTGATATGGAGCCAAACTCAATTGAAAAGGGGGAGTGTTCACCCTTTCTCTCTCATGGAAGTCAGAGGAGGGGTATAAACAGCGCCGGATTTATGTATAAGCTAAACAAGCTATAGCTTA
The DNA here is from genome assembly GCF_964234715.1 of Podarcis melisellensis. Taxonomy (NCBI): domain Eukaryota; kingdom Metazoa; phylum Chordata; class Lepidosauria; order Squamata; family Lacertidae; genus Podarcis; species Podarcis melisellensis. The sequence goes on along the minus strand of NC_138546.1, from coordinate 15,376,069 downwards.
GGGCCCCACTCACTTGCACCCCCCCAAAGAAAAAATTAAAGGAAAAAATCCTGGATGTACATTTCCAAAATATGATTAAAAAACAACTAAAATGGCTTTAGATACCTATTAGGTCCATAAATTACCATATAGCATATATTCAACACAAAAAACAGTGACAATTTGTTGTTGACAAAGACAGCTGGACATATAAAGGGCCCCATTACTTTAGTAGCTTAGGGCCTCATCAAACCTAAATCCAGCCCTGGGTATAAATACCTGGAGAGGCTACATCACGAGAGCCACACCAACCTCAGTCAGCCCCCACATGCCTGCCTTCTTATTTACCATCAGTAAATAATCAAGAGGATGGCAATGACAGTGTCAACTTCATATATATATATATATATATATATATATATATATATATATATTCCTTCCAGTAGCACCTTAGACTCCTGCCAACCTGGCAGTTCGAAAGCACGTCAAAGTGCAAATAGATAAATAGGTACCGCTCCGGTGGGAAGGTTAACGGTGTTTCCGTGCGCTGCTCTGGTTCGCCAGAAGCAGCTTTGTCATGCTGGCCACATGACCCGGAAGCTGTACGCCAGCTCCCTCGGCCAATAAAGCGAGATGAGCGCCAGAACCCCAGAGTCGGCCCCGACTGGACCTAATGATCAGGGGTCCCTTTACCTTTAAATAGATAGATAAATAAATTTAAAGCCATTTGCCATGTGGGCTGAGGCTGATGGGAGTTGTAGTCCAAACCTTCTGGAGGGCATTGTGTTGATGAAGGCTAACAGTGAGTGTAAGCATTTAGAGTGGGTTGACACTGTCAGTGCCATCCTCTCGATTATTTACTGATGGTAAATAAGATGAGCGCCGCAACCCCAGAGTCGGCCATGACTGGACCTAATGGTCAGGGGTCCTTTTAGCACCTTAGAGACCAACTAAGTTTGTTATTCATATGGCCTTTCGTGTGCATGCACACTTCTTCAGATACTAACAAGTATCAGTATTCTTCAGACACCAAGAAGCATGCACACGAAAGCTCATACCAATAGCAAACTTAGTTGATCTCTAAGGTGCTACTGGAAGGAATTTTTTTATTTTGTTTCGACTACGGCAGACCAACACGGCTACCTACCTGTAACTAGACCTTCCTCTATCTTAGTCTCAGTGTTGCCCTTGTAGAAGCAGATAGGATGAGATTGGGGGCAAAACTAGCTTTGGTTGGCTCTGCCTGTCATTGGCTGTGGCGCCACCTACTGTTGGCTTCCTTGCCTTCCACTCTACCAGTCCCAACAGCAGCCAGCGCCCACTGATAAATTTGCTAAATATTTTTTAAAGCCTATTTTGTGAGGCAGTGGCCATGAATTCATTTTACCCATGAACAGTCAGCCGTCCCACAGGGCTTTGTGTACTTCTTTCATAAGAAGGCTCATTTGAGTCGCATTCCTTTTGTGAAAATCTGTCTGTTTACAATCTATTTCAATACCTTTCTGCATTGGGAAGAAGGGGAGAGGAATTTGCTGTCAGCGTTAGCGAAAGGAAGAACTTACCCAGTGAGTGACTGAATTGGAATGAAGTGGTGTGCAGGGGGGGGGGGAGTGAAATGAATCACTTCCCCACCTGTGCACTAGCCTGTTTAACAAGTGGGGCACTGCAACAAAACGTTGCAGCATGGATTGCTCCTCTTCAGAGTTCCAGTCAGTGAATCAAGTGTGCCTTTTCCCAGGATACTCCATTACATTCTTCTACCTGTGGCTTTCTGTCCCATCCCTCTCCAACTGCCAGTCATTCCAAACCTGCATTGGGCTGCTCTGGAGTTTGCTTTAGTCAGAGCAGATTCACTGAAATTAATGACCATGACTAATTGAGGTCCAATCAATTCAGTGGGTTTGTGCTGAGTAAAAGTTAGTCAAATACAGCCCCGGGCTATATTTCTAGGGGTGTTTGTTTGTTTGTTTGCAGGTTTCTTCCCAAACTTGCAATTCCAGTTACATAAGGAATGCACCTACAGACAGTAAGTTCACTATACCTAAAATATCATCAAATGATGTAATCATAATGGGCCTTTGTATATCTAACTACTACTACTACTTTCCCAGTCGTGATGTATGGAAGTGAGAGCTGGACATTAAGAAGGCTGATCGCCAAAGAATTGATGCTTTTGAATTATGGTGCTGGAGGAGACTCTTGAGAGTCCCATGGACTGCAAGAAGATCAAACCTCTCCATTCCTAAGGAAATCAGCCCTGAGTGCTCACTGGAAGGAAAGATCCTGAAGCTGAGGCTCCAATACTTTGGCCACCTCATGAGAAGAGAAGACTCCCTGGAAAAGACCCTGATGTTGGGAAAGATGGAGGGCACAAGTAGAAGGGGACGACAGAGGACAAGATGGTTGGACAGTGTTCTCGAAGCTACAAACATGGGTCTGACCAAACTGTGGGAGGCAGTGGAAGACAGGAGTGCCTGGCGTGCTCTGGTCCATGGCGTCATGAAGAGTCGGACACGACTAAACTACTTCTACTACTACTACTACTACTAATATACCCTGCTTCCCCCAGCTCCTAAGAACCAGGACTCAAGGAGGCTTCCAAAAATAAAAACAAACATAAATAAAGCTAAAAACATATAAAAGATAATAGTTAAATTGTTATTTAACTATAATGGAATGAAAAACGAAATCTATTAAAATATAGATAGTAAAAACAGCAGAGAACTAAAGGCACTTTTCTTAAAAACTGCTAGCTCCCCAAAGCCTGCAGCAACAAAACAGCCTTCACCTGCCGGCAGAAAGACCACAAGGAGGGAGCCAGTCTAACCTTACTAGGAGTTCCCGAGGCCGCTTTTCCTCAGAGAAGATTGCAAAGCAGTTTACGAAGGAAAACTGAGCTCACAATCCTACAGCTCTTACTCGTCCGGGTGCCTGAAGTCGAAACCTCACGTCGTGCTTGATTTAGGCTGGTTAGAAATAGCTATATCATAACAAACGGCCTGATTGGAATAAATGACTTGAATAATGAGATAGCCTTGTTAAGTATTTATATGGCGACCATCAGTCTAGGTTCTTGACACCAGTTCATCGCATTTATGCCTTTCTCAGCCAAAGATGCATGGCGAAGATAACACGAACAGAGTTTCGGCACAAAGAGTGTAATTATTCCTCACTTCTCTGATTGGCTTTTATAAGATGTTTTGATTTGAAGCATGGCTTCAGGTTCAGACTTCCTTCTCTTCCAGGCCACCGTGACATATGATCTCAAGAAAGTAAACAAAACAAAACATGCAGAGTGAAATCCTTTTTGATATATCTATACATGCCACAGGTGGGGAGTGTTTTTCAGCCCAAGGGCCACATTCCTTCTGGGGCAATCGTCGGGGGGAGGGGGCACATGACAGTGGTGCGTGGGGCCATAGGCAAAAGTGGGCAAAGAATTAATCTAAATGTTACCTTTGTAACATTTAAACAGGCCAGTTTCTACACACACTCACAAAGCTCTCTATCTTCCATCCAGACAAGCAAGAGGCACAATCAGGCATTAGTAACATTCAAGGCAGGGAAAACATGGCTGTGAGGCAAAGTCTGCATCCCCCACCCTTCAGAACTGAGGTTCCTCACTGTGGGACATCATTGCAGTCAAAACCAACAGTTCATGTTTTACTAGATAAGCACACTAAAGGGTTGAGGCTCATAGAGCTCTCCTGTAAATTTTGCCAGAGAGAACTCTGTGAGATCTCTTCCTTTGTCTAGTGTGGCAGGAAGCTGTAACACTACATACTTCCTACCTGTCTGGCCAGGCTCCTTTTTCTTCATTGTGCTTTCAAGTTGACCACACATGTGTGTCTGAGCTGTACAGCTCAAATACCGTTTTTGAAGTTGCAAGCTTTGTAACTTAGTAGTAGTTATAAGCCTGCCTTCATTTTGCTTCTGAAACTGCTGCTTCAAGATCTACAGTATGTAAGTAAACACTACTTTTACTTCTTCACAAACCAGAGTACAGTAGTACCTCTGTTGCGAATGGGATCCGTTCCGGAGCCCCGTTCGCAACCTGAAAGGAACACAACCTGTGTCTGCGTGTCTGTGCACACACGGGTCGTGATTCGCCGCTTCTGCGCATGCGTGTGACGTCATTTTGTGCGCATGCGCGAGTGGCGAAACCTGGAAGTAACCCTTTCTAGTACTTCCAGGTCGCCGCAGGACGCAACCTGAAAAAACGTATCATGAAGCAAATGTAACAAGAGGTATGTATGTATGATTGTTGTTTTTAAGATGAGGAAAAGAGGTAACACCAGGGAAAATCCAGTCTGCCTTAAAGGATTCTGGATTAATGTTTAGAGAAGGTTAAATCAACCTTGTCTTAGCTTCCAAGTTTAACGATGATACTCCACTGATCTCACTAACACGAACAAGGAAGGATAATGATAGCTACAACTTGCTGTATTGACCACACTTGACGGTCCATATGGGACCAATGCAGGCATGATTGCTATGTGAACTCTGCCAGAACCCACCCTGAGGTCAAGTCTTTTTTCTTTTTGAAATGTAAAGCTATGCTCTATGAGTCACAGTGGTTTGTTATTTCCCCCCAAAATCAAGGGCTCAAATGCACTTTGGGAACACTGTTTAGATTTTTCATTCATTCCCCTCCTTTTTTACCTGCTGTGAATAATGCATCTGTTTATCATAAACCCTTGAGAAATGGGGATCAGAAAATAGAAGCTGAATTTCAGCCCACTCTGGAGTGACATCGCAGCAACAATGCGCAGCAGATAAGGCAAAAGAAGATTACAGGCGACATGCTGACAGCACGGCCATCCTTAGGCACTCAGAAAGAGAACACAGGTTTCCCGCAGCCTGGAAAAATCACACCAATCCATTCCTCCAGCCTTGGCTAATGCTACCTTCCTTGCTTCCTTGCTAGGACACTCATATAATACCACTGAAATAAAGGTAGGAAGACCAATGTGCATGTCTGCCAGAGTCACAAACAAATTCCCATAGATGGAAGCATTTCTATCCTCTTGAAGAACAACCAGCCTTCAACTGGTAGGGTGGAATTAGGTAGGGAACCTCAGGCAAGGGCAAAGGATAGCCCTCTCTATCACACTGGCTGCCCAGTTGCATCCCCCTTGAGTGTTTTTAACCTGGCTGAAATGTGTCCTTGAACTCTAACAATGCCCCCTGCTTCCTTGGATGTAGAATAGAGAGTAACCAGCCTACCATACAGAGGTTAAATACAAATTTCAAGTTCATAAGTTTATTCTGCTAGACAAAGGCTATGACGAACTTTTATTACATTCATAATATGAGCCGCCATCCATGATGAGAGAGACAAGTTACCAGAGGTAAAATCCATTGCTCTACCCACTGGTGAGGGAATAAATGAATGGAGAGTGGACTTCCTTCACTTTCCATTTTTTAATTAATTTATTAATCCCTCCTCCACCAGTGCAAAGCTGTGATTGCACAAGTAAAATAAGCATAAGATGTGAGTTAACAGTACTTGTTTTAATTTACGCTTAATCTTTTCAGGGTTTTGCCCAACATTGCATCCAAAGAAAGTGAGTTATGCTAAAGTCCCATTCAAATTAATGGGGGTATAAATCTAGTCACAACTCACAACTTGCCCTATTGATTTCAGGGAGACTTGCACTACAATACTATGCGCACTTATTTCAGAAGAAGCACCATCAAATACATGGGCGGACATGTACGGAATCACAGCATCAACCAAACCCGTTTCCCTCTGGATTTGGACGCCTGTTGTTGATAAGCAGTGTCCAGTGCACAGCGGAATGATGAGAAGTATGAGCCAACATGCTCTATACTACTTTATTTACAGTTCAAAGCTGGTAAGTTACAGAAAAACATCTTCCCTCTGCCAGAGCAGAGAAAGCGTCATCTCTCCTCTAAGGCACGGAGAGAATCACAAACTGAAACTGCAAAGAGCAGTGAAAAACAGGAAACCAGTGTACGTCACATCCAGTCTCCCGTTCCCGTGGGAACCCAACAGTACAGACTCTGTGGAATGTAAACAACCTGTCTCGTGACAAGCACTTCGCTGCACAGAGAAGAAAGCAGAAACCAACATCCTCCCCCTTTCTGTGAACATCTCTGGGCAGCGTGTTCGTACAATATCAGTACAAACCCAACTTCTGCACATAGGTACAGTGTTGATCCCTTGATACAATCTTGGACAATACATCAGCAGGAATTTCATTACCTGGCATATAGGACACCGTTACGAGTCCCTTCTGAATACGTTCCCTAGCATGTTGCAACTTCAATTGCAAGTGCTTCGTGCTTTGCTTACAACCTTCAGAATTTAGCAAAGCCAAACATGCTTTGTTGTCCTGGTAAACCTGGATTGGACATTTGACAGGAATTTTCATGTCTTTGCACAATTGTAACAACCATTCACAATCTTTAAGTGAATAAGACAGTGCATTCAGTTCAGCTTCACAAGTACTTAAGCTAACTGTTGTTTGCTTCTTGCATGACCAATCAAATAGACCCTGATTGTACTTATAGCAAACTCCAGACGTACTTTTCCTGTCTGTAGTGTCACTTCCAAAACTTGCATCTGCAAATATCTCAAGACCACCAGACTTCTGATTGTTAAATCTCAGTCTGTAATGCATAGTGCCTTTCAAATACCGCGCTATGCGTTTCAGAGCTTTCCAATCCTTAACAGTAGGATTGTTGACTTGTCTGCTTAGCAAATTACAGCTAACAGCAATGTCTGGTCTTGAACATCTGGCAATGAAGTTTAGCTTGCCTAGCACACTTCTGTACAGTGTAGTGTCAGAAAATGCTTCTTCAGTGTCATCTACCTGATAACCTGTTATCATTGGTGTGTCCACAGGGTTAGCATCCATCAGGTTTAGCTTGCTTAACACATCAGCAATTTTCCGTGACTGGTGTACTAGAATGTTACCATCTTGATCTCTCTCTATTTCCAGAGATAGGTAGTTGTTTACCTCACCAAGATCTTTCATGTCAAAGTGCTCTTTCAGTTGAGCTAGGGCGTTATTGTACATTGTGATATCTTTCCAAAAGAATAAAAGATCATCAACATAAAACAAACAATACAGTTTCTTTTGCCCCTCCTCTTTGACAAATACACATGGATCAGCTTTCCCTTGCTTAAAACCTAGAGAAAACAATACTTCAGTGAGTTTTGTGTGCCAACACCGTGCACTTTGCTTGAGACCATAAATTGACTTTTTCAGAGCACAAACAAATCCCTGTTTTACCTGTACGCCATCAGGTGGAAGCATATAAAGTGATTCACCTAGAGATCCGTATAGAAAAGCTGTATTCACATCATGGTGACTAATGTGTAGATTTTCTTCTGCAGCTAGCTTGAGCATAAGCCTAATGCTCTCATACCTCACTGTGGGTGAGTAGGTCTCGTGATAGTCTTCACCTGGTACCTGTGCAAATCCTCTGGCTACCAATCTGGCTTTGTGTCTGACTATCTTGCCATTTTGATCAGTCTTCGCTTTGAAGACCCATTTGCTTCCAAGCAATTTCATTCCTGGAACTACTGGAACTAGCTCCCATGTTTTGTTCCTTTCCAAGGAATCAAGCTCAGCCTTCATGGCATTTAACCATGGCTCAGCTTCCTTTGAATCCAAATCCTGGATTTCTTGGAAACTTGAAGGTTCAAAAACCTTCTTGGAGCTTTTAACAGCTGTTACTGCTATCTTAGCAAACTCATCAGCAAATCTCTTTGGAGGTCTGCCTTTTGTGGCTCTCTGTGACCTGCGAATTAGCCTTAAGTCTTTAACACTCTCCTCTTCCTTCTTAGGAGAAAAGTGACCTATTGTGAACAATGGTTCCTCCAATTCTTGATCAGAGCTTTCAGAGGGTCGCATAGAGGCTTTCGCACTCTTGAAATCCTCTGAATCACCCGATTCAGTTTCAGTTTCAGACTCAGAATCAGAACCTTCATCAGTGGGTGTGGGTTGTTGCGGTTGCTTTTGACTATCCTCAGTCTCATCACTGTCATCAGGATAACATTGGAAAATTCCCACATTCTCCCCCCACTTGGCATTGTACTCAACACTTCTTGTGAGCTTAATTTCCTTAGAGTCAGTCATCATTATTCTGTAAGACCCTTTCTGATAACCTAGAAAGATACCATGCAATCCACGCTTGTCTAACTTGGAGTGTTGTGGTGAGTGAACCCACATGTCCGAACCAAAAATTTTCATGTGTTTGATGTATGGCTTCTTGCCAAACATCTTCTCATAGGGGGTACAACCAATCGCTGAAGAAAACCTGCGATTATAACTGTAAGTGAAACATGAGAGAGCTTCGGCCCAATAACTCTCTGGAAGATTTGCATCATGCAGCAAGGTTTTTAACCCTTGAAGCAATGTTTGATTTGCTCGTTCCGCAAGTCCATTCTGCCATGGCGAGCGAGGACTAGACAAATCGTGTTGAATTCCTTTCTCAGCCAGAAAAGCTTCAAACTGCTGAGAAGTGAACTCTCCCCCCCGGTCGGTGAAAAGAATCTTAATCTTCTTACCATGCACATTTCCCAACCAAGCACAGAATTCCTTGAACCTAGGAAAAGCCTCTGATTTCTGCTTGAGATTGTACACAAAAATATACCTGGAAAATGCATCAACAAGAACCATGAAGTACCTATTCCCACCCAAAGAGGGCGCTAGTGGTCCAACCAAATCAGCATGAATAATTTGGTATGGCTCTGTAGCTTGCCTACTAGACACCTTACCTTTCGCAGCCATTTTCACCTTGTTTGCTGCGCATGCCTTGCACTTCATGTGGTACCTGCAGGGTTTAATAGTCATACCTTCAACCAAAGCAGGCATTTTAGATACTGCCTCAAGATGCAAATGTCCAAATTTCCTGTGAAAATCGTGAATACATTCTGCATGCAAACTTTTGTTAGAACCTGCAATGCAACAAGTGTCATCCTGCACAACATCATCATAATACAAAACAAACAAACGATCAACAAATTCAGCATACAATTGATAATCATTTTTCTTGGTGATGATGCATCTATTGTTCTTAAAGGAAACGTCTATTTTCTTCTCAATCAGCTGTCCAACGCTGAGCAGATTATGTTTCGCGTCCGGCACATAAAGCACGTCCTGTATCGATAAGTCCAAACTGTGAAGAACAACAGTTCCGTAGCCTTTACTGGGGATTGTGTGGTCATCCGCCTGGTGAATCGCACCTTCCTGCGGTGTAAAAGACACGAACAGTCGCTTATCGTTGCACATGTGATGCGTTGCAGCTGAATCAACAACGAAGAAAGATCTAGACGTCTTCTGGACCTCTGCAACCTCTGCAACCTTTGTAACCTTTGGAGCGTAGCGTGAGACCATTGCCTTGTGCTGCGTTGTCCTGGACACCGGACCTTTGCCTGTGCTCTGGCCTTTTCCACGCGATGAGCTTCCGCTGCGCTGCTCTGTCTTGGCCCTGGGATATTTGCATTCCCTCTTCATATGGCCTAGACGTCCACACGAGTAGCATTTCACTGCCTTCAAAGCTTTGGCGCCATCTGGTGGTTCCACTGCACTATGGGATGACGACTGTGAAGTCTCCCCATTTCCCATGCAGCCAGCACCCCGCCGATCTGCTCCATTCTGAATCATGGCAGTATCACAAGCTACTGTGAGTTGAGCATTTGGCTGATCAGTGGTATCAAATTCCCCACTTGCTTCATCCAGCCTTCTGCAGCTAGCCATCACTGCTGCTTTAAATCAAGCTGCTGTATACATGCTGCTTCTGTGTACAGCTGCTTCAATCCAAAGGCAATCTCAAAACAGCCTCTGCATGTGAGCCTGTGCCGCTCTTCTGTTTATTTGCTTATCTGCAGCTGTTTCAAACTGCATTCCAAAAGCAAGTTCAAAAGCGAAAGTCCCCAAGTGCTTTCTCTAAGCTGTGCTAAATTCTTGCTGCGTCACATCTGCAGCTGCTTGAAACTGCAGCATTTGTAAAAGTTACTTTCACTTTCCCAGCCATCCAAGCCACTGCGCTTGTGCCGTGGAAAACGGCTTTAAAAGTTCAAAGTCCAGCCTTAAAGCCATTAATTAGAAGCTGGCAGGCTGCCCGGAGCAGTAGCACATACCTTCATCAATCATTTTGACGCGCAGAGCAGATACCGTGCGTTCCGTCTCTCTGCCGCTGTTCCGATGCTTTGCCGGCACTTCGTCTCTGTGCTCCTTTGTTCCTTTGCCAGGAGCCCGACTTCTGAAGCCCAATCTCAAAACACTGCATTTTTCTGGGCCCGAAACCAAATGTTGTTGATAAGCAGTGTCCAGTGCACAGCGGAATGATGAGAAGTATGAGCCAACATGCTCTATACTACTTTATTTACAGTTCAAAGCTGGTAAGTTACAGAAAAACATCTTCCCTCTGCCAGAGCAGAGAAAGCGTCATCTCTCCTCTAAGGCACGGAGAGAATCACAAACTGAAACTGCAAAGAGCAGTGAAAAACAGGAAACCAGTGTACGTCACATCCAGTCTCCCGTTCCCGTGGGAACCCAACAGTACAGACTCTGTGGAATGTAAACAACCTGTCTCGTGACAAGCACTTCGCTGCACAGAGAAGAAAGCAGAAACCAACACTTATTTATCATGATCAGTTAGTGTTTAAAACATTGCAGGTCTCTTTGTTGCTGCAATGGACTAAGAGAACTACCCCATGGAACATCACATTGCAGTGTTTTTGGCACATCTCTTTCCTTTGCGTTGCCTCTCCTTTAGAAGCGCCTGCGCCAGAAGACCCTTCGCGTCCCAACATGGGTGCTAGTGCACCTGTTCTTGAAAGCAACATGGATTCACAGATGGCTGATAAAGTGCATCGGGCACTGACTGCAAATAAAAAAACCGCAAGCACTCCACAGCACAGCCTTCAGTCAAATTTAAATGAGCCTCTAGTAAGTTCGCATTACAGTCAATTCACAAGTGCACACAAGGGTGTCTTCACAATAGAGGCTAAGAATAGTACTTGAATTTCCTGTGTTTGCAAATTAAATGAGACACTTGGAATGGGATGAAAATGAACTTTTGCTTTTTTAAAGGCGCTCTTCTGCTTTCTATAGGACATTAACAGCATTATGAAATGGTGCATTGGAGGCGGTAAGATGTTCTTGGGCTTTTTGGCAAATGCCCACAAATTAGTGGGAGCCTAGTGGGCATTGGGAGTTAACCTCTTTGACAGGGCTGTAGCTAGGGGGTGGTGAGGTGGGCCCCCACCAGGGGCCCAGGCAATGGGCCCCCCTGCAAGAGGGTGGGTTGAATGGGTGAAGGGGGCGGGGTTGGAGGAGAGGCGGAAAGAAGAGCTAATTTGTCCATGGCTAGGGGGTGCAATCTGGATGGTTCTGCCAGGGGTGCAAGATCACCTAGCTACGGCTCTGCTCTCTGATGGGCAACTGCCCCTCACCCATGACAAACATGCTTAGAAGAGAGAGCTCAGGTGGTAGAGCAGGTACTTGCAAGCAGAACGTCCCAGGTTCAGTTGCAATTGCAGCTGCTAGACTCAACTGCTCAGTCAGAGCGCCAGACCAGAAACAAATTAAAATCGTGTCCATGACAGGCAGCAGTGGTGAGCCCCGCCAGGGCATTGGACCCCAGGCAACTGCCCAAAGGTGCCAAGCTCTGAGTCTGTTCCTGAAGCCTAGTTTTAGAATGCTTTTAGCAGGACGCAGTATCCTATGGCAAAGGTGGGGCACCTCAGCTCTGGGGGCCAAAAGAAGCCACCCAGGCTCTTTATGTGGGAATCTTCTCAGGCCACACCCACTTCCCAGCCACACCCCATAGGCCACACCCATCCCCAGCCTTCCTTAACAACCTGCTTGGGTGTGTATTTCCTGGCTGGGGTGTCCTTGAAGTCTGGTAATGGTACTTGCCTGTCTGGACTGAGCACAGAGTATGATATGTGAGGGTGTGTAGAAACTCACCCACAATTTATATTTATTGCTCTGCTGTCATGGACTGGTTGGGTGCAGAGGAATGGTAGGAGGAACCAGCAAGGGAAGACAGCTCAGAGCGCTGTGGAGTGATGGTGGGACAATAACAAGTGGTCACAGGGAGAAGAGTGGGAAGAGGAGGTGTTGAATACTGAGGGGTAACACAGCTTACTGATCTGGGATAGACGGTGACAGAGATAAGTCCAGAATTGGAGGCAGAAACATAAGCAGGAAAGGGGGAGGAGGAAGGCCAAGAGCTAGAGATGAGTCAGGCTGGTGAAGAATCAAGGATGTCTCCCCCTCCTGCTGCCATGAGCTCCCTTACTGCCTTATCTCACAGAACCAGAAGAGGCATGAAAAGGGTGGAGAAATTGGTGATGTACAGACAGTCTCCAAATGCTTGGAAAAAAACCCTGGAGAGGCAGGCACCTTAGGCAGGTGTGGAGAGGTGGGGACTTTCAGTCCTGGCAACTGATTTCCATGGAGCAAAACCACCAGGAATAAGTTGCTGTGCTCATTAGACCTGACACTCAGCCAAATCTGTGGAGGCCGTGTTTTTGCTAATAAAGAGTTAACTCCAACTTTGAGCTGTTTGGTTACTGACTGGCACACTCCTGTGACATCTGCCTACCTTTGTCTCTGCTCCCTCTCACCACTGGCATGTGGCCCCTGGAAGTTTGTTCAGAAGGGAATGAGGCCCTCAGCCTGAAAAAGGTTCAAGCGGAACTTATCTGCTACTGAATCTCATCTCCCCAGCCCCATGGAGTCCCAGTAATGTACGGCCCTGACATTGTGACTCACCACAAAATATTTCCCTTCCCATCCTCCAGACTGCCAGTGCTGCAAGACTCTGCTGATCTTCTGGAGCGGGGAAAAATCCAACTATATTTTATGGCTGTTTCTTACAACCTCAGCGGTAATAAAGATGCAGGATGTGTGGAAACCTGGCTTACAATTTTGTTGCTGATGAAGGTGGCAGAGCAGAATCCATCTCCTTCTCTGCTCAGCACCACAGCGCCATCGGAACAAACTTGTACCAGGCATAAGGGCTTAAAGACAAATTGAAGGTCGCTACCCGGAAAAAGTGCAAAAGGCATGATTGCTCTTTGCAATAGCCCCAGAGGCTCAGCGCTTTCCCAAAAAGGGTATGCGGCCATCCCTCTTACGGACTAACCTATTACATCTCCCCCTGCCTTATAAGACTTGGTTTTATAGCTTGCTCTATCCTAAGGGCTTGAGCACAGGGCAGGCTATTTGTTCCTTGGGCTGTTTTACACAGTGGAGATTGGAGCATTAGGGAGCATGGGGGCTGCCCCACCAACTCTGTCTGCCCCCATTCAGTCCAGAGGTTGGCACTGTCTTACCCAGGAGTAGGCAACCTAAGGCCCGTGGGCCAGATGCAGCCCAATCGCCTTCTAAATCCAGCCTGTGGACGGTCCGGGAATCAGCATGGTTTTACATGAGTAGAATGTGTGCTTTTATTTAAAATGCATCTCTGAGTTATTTGTGGGGCATAGGAATTCGTTCATTCCCCCCCCTTCAAAATATAGTCCAGCCCACCGCATGGACTGAGGGATGGTGGACCGACCCACGGCTGGAAAAGGTTGCAGACCCCTGGTCTTACCCATAGGCACTAGGAGTGTGGGGCATCCGTGCGCTGGGCTCTCAGGGGCACCAGACTGAGAGTCCAGCGAAGAGCCCACCCGTCAGCTGGAGTGCCATGGTGGGTTCTTCTGCGCCACGAGTTCAGGGGCAACCGAGCCAGCAAGATGCTGAGGTGGCTGGCCAGCTCTGCCCTCTTGTGTGCCTGGGACTGGGCAACCGGGGGCGTGGCAGGCGGATCTGTGCACCCTGGTGCCGCATATGCTTAAGACAGCCCTGGACTGGCTATCAGTTCCCTCCTCCTTAGTCTCAGTGTTTTCCCTGTAAGCGAGGAGGATGGGATTGAACTACAATTAGTTGGTTCCACCTATCATTGGCTGCAGCTTAGCCTGTCACTAACTTTGGCTCCACCTACTGTCGCCAGCAGCCATGGATAAACAACAAAGGAAATCCCCTGTGAACAACCACAGGCAACACGCGGCTTATAATGTGCTAACAAAATATTTATAACAGTATAATGTTTCACAATTCATAAACAGAAAATATGCAATGGAGTAACAAATAATTGGAGTCATGGACAACAATAGAGAGCATGGTTAGTCAGTATCAGGGAACTTGGAGATGAAGGCAAAATGCCTTTCAACAGTCACAGTCCTGCAAATGTGCAGCGATGTGGCGTAGAACAGATGATGAACTGTTTCGATGGTAATTCTTCATCAGCAAATGAATTGTCCCTACAGGTACATCAAGTAGCAAAGGATCATCAACCACTGAGAAGTGTAGTAAGCTGATACCAGCTTACCAGACCAGGTTCAAATCCCCACTCAGCCATGGAGCTTGCCGCATGACCCTGGACCAGTCACAGTCTCTCAGCCTGACCTACCTCACAGGAGTGTTGTGAGGATAAAATGGAGAGAGGTAGGAGCACCTTGGAAGAGAGATGGAGTATTAATGCAATCTGTATAGTTAAAGCCATGGTTTTCCCAGTGGTGATGTATGGAAGTGAGAGCTGGACCATCAAGAAGGCTGATCGCCAAAGAATTGATGCTTTTGAATTATGGTGCTGGAGGAGACTCTTGAGAGTCCCATGGACTGCAAGAAGATCAAATGTATCCGTTCTGAAGGAAATCAGCCTTGAGAGGTCACTGGAAGGACAGATCCTGAAGCTGAGGCTCCAATACTTTGGCCACCTCATGAGAAGAGAAGACTCCCTGGAAAAGACCCTGATGCTGGGAAAGATGGAGGGCACAAGGAGAAGGGGACGACAGAGGACGAGATGGTTGGACAGTGTTCTCGAAGCTACCAGCATGAGTTTGACCAAAATGCGGGAGGCAGTGGAAGACAGGAGTGCCTGGCATGCTCTGGTCCATGGGGTCACGAAGAGTCGGACATGACTAAATGACTAAACAACAACAACAAAGTCTAGCTCAGTATTGTCTACTAAGACTGGTATCAGTTCTCCAGGGTTTCAGGAAGGAGCTTTTTCCAGTCCTACCTGGAGATGCAAGGGATCAAACCTGAAACATTATGCTAGGCAGATGCTCTACCACTGAGCTATGGGTCTTGCCATAAGGTGAGGGGCTTATGCTATGTTATATTGGCTATGGAAACCTAAGACACAAGGAAAGTAGAAATTATAGCAAGGATCAATATTTTTCATTTTCTGTTCCTGCTCACCTTTAGGTAGAGTTTCACATTTTGGCACAGATCCTACCCATCAGCCCTACTGAGGTGAACTGAGAATGTGGGCAGAAGGCGTGCTTCAGGTCTACCCACAATCCCCAGAGAACCGACCACTGCAAGGTATGCGGAAAACCTTTTCCACTTGAATTTTTTCCCTACCATCTTTAGAATGGTGTGTGCGAATGTATAAAACACCCCAAGTAACACCCCTTATAAACTAGGGCAAGGAGAACTTTCTCTGTTACTATGGTGATGGTTGCTGCAAAACTCTTCAGATAGACTGATGTGCAGAAGAACAAAAGACTCTCAGAAAGACATCGGGGATTTTACTGTATGGATGTGGGTTACCTCAGCAGATCTGGAGAAGGAGCCTCTTGAGAAAACAGTTCCACAGAGAATAGTTACTCCAGAGCATTGGCTTGCCTTGTGTGGTGCCATGCCACCCCCCCAAAGCTAATTGTTTAGTGAAGAGAGTGTGCGTGTGGGGAAAAAGAAAGATGTGATCAGAAGTTGTGCTTGCCTGAAGAACCGGGCTTGTTTACAGTAGCAGGTCAACAGACGTGTATTTGTATATAAAAAGGTAAAGGACCCCTGACAGTTAAGTTCAGTCGCTGATGACTCTGGGGTTGCGGTGCTCATCTCACTTTACTGGCCGAGGGAGCTGACGTTTGTCCGCAGACAGTTTTTCCGGGTCATGTGGCCAGCATGACTAAGCCGCTTCTGGCGAAACCAGAGCAGCGCATGGAAACACCATTTACCTTCCCGCCGGAGCGGTAGCTATTTATTCACTTGCACTTTGATGTGCTTTCGAACTGCTAGGTTGGCAGGAGCTGGGACCGAACAACAGGAGCTCACCCTGTCGTGGGGATTCAAACTGCCGACCTTCTAATTGGCAAGCCGTAGGCTCTGTGGTTTAGACCACAGCACCATCCATTGTATTTGTATATATACAAATATATATTTTTATATTTGCATATAAATGTGTACTCTCATGGGGTGCATGAATGGATGAAACCACAAGCAGAGATAGGCAATTCCTCCCAAAGTTGTCCTGATCAAATAACTCACAGGCTTGGTTCTGGAAATTATGCTTCAAACCACAGTCAAGTTAGCACACAAGAATCTGAGGCCATGCCTTGATCCTGGTTTTTTGTTTGTTTGTTTTTAAGCATAGTGCCCCCTGATATTTTGGACTACAACTCCCATCATCCCTAGTTATTGGTTGTGCTGGTTGGGAACGATGGGAGCTGTAGTCCACAACATCTGGAGGACACCACGTTGGTTCCTCCTGGTTTAAACCAATGGGTTGGAGCAAACCACAGCTCCCACAAATTCACCTGTAACACAGAACTGTGGTTTGCTCATACCACGAAAGGGAAAAGGTTCTTTTACCTTTAAACCTGGAGGAGAAATAGAGGACAGAGGAAGTATGTGAGTCCAGGGCTGTCTGGAACTCATTTCTGGCCTTGAATCCATTTTTTAATTTGATTATCCTAAGTAGACCTTTATTTCTTTCATTGCCTATGGAAAAAGAAAAAAAGAAACCCTAATTCTGGCCCTCCTTACAACAATCGCTTCATGCATCTGTTATCAACCTCCCTCTCAGGTTTCTCCAGGCTAGACAACTGCATCTCCTTCTGTTTCCCTTTCATTCTGCAGCCATCGCTTTTCTTAGGTTATTTACAGCTTTTCTTTTTTACATATTTATTCGAGTGAGGCCAGCTGATACAAGAGTTGAACAAGGATTTAGTGTTTAGAGATGAACAAATATTTAGAGGGGATTTAGCTTTGCTGGTCCCATACTGCGGAACACTCTTCCAGCAGAGATTCAGCAGCCGTCCTTGCTGTTAACCTTCAGATATCTCTTGAGGACATTTTTATGCTAGTGGGGCGATCTAGTTGCTTAATTTTTCATTTCTTTTTAGATTACTCAGCCATTTTGCAATTATTTTGTATTATATCATAAGATATTTCATAAGTGTAGGTGGTATATTTTATAAAGACATAAATAAACATGAATAGTCCAAGAAAGCTCTCCCCCATGACCAAGTAGTTGAAGTACTTTCTAAACCTGTTCATGACCAGCTGGAATGTGTGCAGGGGAGAGTGACCAAGATGATGAATGGCCTATAAACCAAGCCTTATGAGGAACAGTTGAAGGAGTAGGGTACATTTAGCCAGGAGAAGACTGAGAGGTGATTTGATCGCCATCTTGCAATATCTGAAGGGCTGCCACATGGAAGATGGAGCGAGCAAGTTTTCTGCTGCTCCAGAGGGTAGGATGCAAACCAATGGATTCAAATTACAAGAAATGAGATTCTGACTGAACAGTAGGAAGACCTTTCTGGCTGTAAGAGCTGGAAAGGACTACAGTGGTACCTTGGGTTAAGAACTTAATTCGTTCTGGAGGTCTGTTCTTAACCTGAGGTACCACTTTAGCTCATGGGGCCTCCTGCTGCCACCGCGCCGACGGAGCACAATTTCTGTTCTCATCCTGAAGCAAAGTTCTTAACCTGAAGCACTATTTCTGGGTTAGCGGAGTCTGTAACCTGAAGCGTCTGTAACCTGAAGCATCTGTAATCCGAGGTACCACTGTACCTGGGAAGCTAATGGCCTCTCCTTCATAGGAGGTTTTTAAACAGAGGCTGGATGGCTATCTGCCAGGGATTCTTTAGTTGTAATTCCTTCATTGCAGGGGGGTTGGATTAGATGACCCCTGGGATCACTTCCAATCCTGCAATTCTGTGATTCAGTGTACAGTGGTGCCTCGTAAGACGAAATTAATTCGTTCCACGAGTCTTTTCGTCTTGCATGGTTTTTCGTCTTGCGAAGCATGGTCAGTCGCAACTGCACCTCTTTAAGCGGTTTTAAGAAAAAAGGAAACAAACTCGCAAGACGTTTTGTCTTGTGAAGCAAGCCCATAGGGAAAATCGTCTTGCGAAGCAACTCAAAAAACGAAAAACTCTTTCGTCTTGCGAGTTTTTCGTCTTCCGAGGCATTTGTCTTGCGAGGTACCACTGTATATTATTGGGCAAAGGGAGTGTGCACAAAAATGCATATATTAGAAGACAAGCGTACAAAGATACGCACAAATTTCCAAAGCTGTGTGTAAGATCTGGTAAGACTGGGTTACTCGATTGCATGTCTAAGACACAATCTTGAGGATCTGCAGGATATTAATTCAACCTGATTTAATTATGGTTCAGTTGTTATCTGATTTTACAGTTGCCTCTGAGGAAGAGCAACAGCTTGAAATGTGTTGGGCACTGTAAATATTTACCGGAAGGTGTGTTGTTTTTTTAATGGATACCTTTTTATTTGACACCTTGAGATTTCCCCTCTCTGTTTCCAGTTATATTTGAGCTATTACCCTGATTCCCTCCCACTCCTCCCTTTTTTGGCCACCTCAAATTCAAGAATCAATACACCACCAAACCTCAAATACAATTCGCTCCTTCGGTGATGCAATGAGGCTGCCAGGGGGAGGCTTTTGTAGTGTTTTGTCAATTTCACATCATCCCTTGAGCTCCTGATTTGTTTCACTTCCCCTGGCTCAAATCGCCTTGTCTTTCCACCAGCATGACTGCGGTGACAGGGACTGCGTAGGCTTTACAGCCTTATATGCTTAACCAGCTTCCCGCCATTTCAATTCTCTTTTCTAAAAAAGAAGTGTATTCCGTGTGTCCGCCTAGAGCAGGGCTAGGAAAGAAACCGTCTTTCAGCTCAGGGGCTGCATTCCATAATAAGAGAAACCTGCTGGATCATGCCAATAGTCCTGTAGCCATAGTGGCCAACCACATGCCTTTGAAACTCCTAAGCAGGATTCGAGCACAATCCCCTCCTGTAAAGGTAAAGGGAACCCTGACCATTAGGTCCAGTCGTGACCGACTCTGGGGTTGCGGCGCTCATCTCGCTTTATTGGCCAAGGGAGCCAGCGTACAGCTTCCGGGTTATGTGGCCAGCATGACTAACCAGAGCAGCGCATGGAAACGCCGTTTACCTTCCCGCTGGAGCGGTACCTATTTTTCTACTTGCACTTTGACGTGCTTTTGAACTGCTAGGTTGGCAGGAGCAGGGACCTCCTTCTCCTCATCCAATTCTGTTTTACGGGACTGCCTCTCCTGGTATGCCCCGCAGAGGACCTTAAGGTCCATGAATAACCATAGTTTAGAGGTCCCGGGCCCTAAGGAAGTCAGACTGTCCTCCAACAGGGCCAGGGCCTTTTCAGTGATGGCTCAGACCTGGTGGAATGCTCTGTCCCATGAGACTAGGGCCCTTCAGGATTTAACCTCCTTCCATCAGGCCTGTAAGACAGAGCTATTCCGCCTGGCCTTTAATTTGAATTCAGCCTGCTCTTTTATATCCTTCTCTTCCCCCCTCCCCTTTTATGAAGATTACCCACTCTGAGACCCCACAGCTAATTCTCCCAGTGTCTATTCGCTAGCCCAAGTAGGCCCAATTCAGCCAGCTAGCCCTGGGGGTTATCTAATGCTTATTTCACCTAAATTGTTTTTTGATTTTTGAATTTTATTGTTCTTCATGTTTTTATACTGTATTTTATGCTGCTTTTACAATTAAGTGTTTTAAATTTGTTGTTAGCCGCCCTGAGCCCAGTTTTTGAACCGGGAAGGGCGGGGTATATATATATATATAAAGAACCTTTTTTGCAATTGTGTGATGTTAACATGATTAAAAAATCTTCCTCTCTGCCATTTTTTTAAATGGTGGTGATGTAGGAGAGGGAGAGTCCATTGGCTTGTCATAAATCCTAGATAAAGAGAGTCTTGAAAAAACTTTTAGTTTTGTATTTCTTTTCTTTTTTTTAAGAAGAAAAAGAAAATTGTCCCACGGAGCAAAGAGCAACAGTGAAATGATGAAACCGTGCGCTTCCGCCATTGCATTAAAAAAAATAAAAAAAAATGAGTGGTGTTGGGGAATAAAACTAAGTGCTCTTTCAATGTTTAGCAGATAAGTTTCCGAAACACTTTATTACGAACTTCTGTTCTGAAAACCATCCCAGGAAGTACAATGTTCAGGGTGGGTTCTGGTTGAGGGGGATTCCATTGCCATTCCTTCCCACCCCCAGCTCATGAAATATTCTGCTAGCAGTTGAGGCCAGATTTCCAGCCTATCAGCATATTGGGGGCCAGGAGACTAATGAAGTTTTAAAACCTTCATTTTGTGATCTCTGATATAATGGAGCACAGTAATTATTGGAAACCCTCAGAGCGCCTCCTCTTTGGACGGAAGAGGTTTTAATAAAGTCATTAACTTTGCAAGAGGAGTGAAAGCCTTTTGCAAGTCTCTTTGCTCCCAATTTACTTTTGGTGTTAAGGGGGGGGGAACAGTTTGCAAGGTGGCTCCCCAAGGTATTTTTAAAGTGTGTTTTTTATTATTAAAATTAATAACAATGTGCTGAGTCAAGTTATGAAACTGACTGGGAGGAAAACACAGGAGAGGCATCTCTGTTCAAGTATATTTCACTTGCTAATACTTCAGCCTTACTTGAAAAATCACCTTCTTGGTAATTAATCCCGTCCGGTGGGAGCATTCAAGGGCAGCCGCCATGAGAATTTGAAGTTCTTGCAAAAGTCTGCTAATGCTCTGATAATTCATACATGGTCTTCCATTTGAAGGGAAAACCCCGATGACTTTACAGTTTCATCTGGACAGGTTTTGAACAGCAATTTTGCACTACGCTTGCATGATGCCTGTTATCTATTATATTGACTAGTGTATAAAACCACACCTGCAACCAGAGCAGGGCCCTGTGGGGAAACTGGTCTCCTAAGGGACGTTCCAGCTCCTTCCTTGAAATTTCAGCTTTCTTTAAATTATATTCACTGCAGGGAGTAAGACTAGATTACCCTTGGGGTCCTTACCAACTCTATGGTTTACACGCAATCTCAACCCCTAGCTACCACTTTCACATTTGGAGATATAAGGGAGAGCTTATATTGTCCTAAAGAATCCTGGAAATGTGGTTTATGAATGGAGCTGAGAGTTGTTAGGAGACCCCTTATTCCCTTCACAGTGTTACAATTCCTGGAGTGGTTAAACGATCAACTGCTCAACCAAGGGGACTCTGTCAATTGTAGCTGTGTGAAGGGAATCAGGATGTCTTTCAGTACCCTGAAGAAACTACAGGTCCTATCAATGCTTTCTCCCCTATATTTGTATTTATTGCTGCAAGCTACTCCTTCAGCAGGGAAGATGCAAGGAATGCTTCACATTTCTTTCTTCTGATTCCTTGGCAGCTGTCAATTAAGTGACCAAGTGACCTTAGTAACAGCAGACCTCCATATGTGCCTAATAAGTCTTATAATGTTGCCTCCACATTTTGCTTTCTAACTTTCTTTATAGATATCCAATTGGCTTGTTTTATTTTTCACAAAATGAAAGCTAAGAGTCCGGATCTCATGCTGGGGAGGTGGGATGACAGAATGAACATGAAGATGAACTAGAAATCATGCAAAGCTCTACCCCAAAATAAACTGAATTCATTTTCATCGACCCAGCAATAATGGGAACTGATTTCAGGTGTTGTTCAGAGATTTTTGAACTAGTGCAATTAACTGTAGTCAACTGAACTTGTTAATTCTATGAGCTGGGAAGAGAGTTGCCAGTTCAGATACAATAGTTTGCATCTGAACCATGATTTATTTTTATGCCTACAGGCTTCCTCCTCCTTTATCTCAGAAGCACTATAATGCAAGGGGAGGGAACCACACACACATGAGACCAGAGCGAGAGCTTGGCTTTAACCTCTTGCTCTCGTTGTGGTTTGCATGGGGAGCTGTTTCCCTGCATGCACATGCATAGGCAAGCTTACTACAACTATACCTGTGATACCCTCGCTTTGGAGAATGTCAAGCAAGTGAGAACAGGCAGACCTAGAAAGTGTGAATATCTTAAAGTAAGTTTACTTAAAAGCAAACATCAGGACGGTATTCATTGGTACTTGAATGAATGACTGCACTTAAACAGCTTAGATATGTAGAGGAGCTGAAAGTAATGAAGCATGCTTAGCCTCCAGCTTACTTAAAGCCTTTTAGCCTGGAACGAAGAAAATTGGCAACAATGCAATCTTCTTATGAATGAGGGCTGGATGAGAAAAGGGTGGCGGGGGGAGGGGAGAGAGAGCATGGTTGGGCTTTTAAAAATTTGATGTGCAAGGAAGGATGGCAACAATTTATCAGCTTCATGGAAAATCCATCTGTATCCAGAGGAGAGTGACAAAGGTGGTGAGGAACCTGGAGAGCAAATCTTATGAGGATAGGTCAAAGGACTTGGTCACGTTTTATCTGGAGAAGACATGATTATAACGGGGTAGGAGAGCTGGGGGGGGGGGGGTGAAACAAATCTGGCAATCAATGCACCCCCCTTAGGATTCAGAAAGTACATGGGTAAATGTCAGGGACGCGGACTTATAAAAAATATTGGGGGGGCCCGGGAAAGCTCATGAATAATAAATAAGCTCATGAATATGCAAATAAAGTGGCGCCGCCTCCTCGTGAGCAAATAGGGGAGAGCGTGCTGCGCCTATTAATCAGCTCCAAAGGAAATTGGGTAGAGCTTTTGCTCGGGAGGGAGGGCAGGAGGCATGCAGCCCGCCCCTCCCTGTGCATTTTGGGCTGGGGGAGGGGCGGTGATTGCGCTCTGCTGGAGGGGCGCCGGAGATTATTGGGGGGGCGGAGCCCCCCCAAACGAATTTTTGAGGGGGCTCGGGCCCCCTCAAGCCCCATGGAGTCGGCGCCTATGGTAAATGTACCCCTGACCGTTAGGTCCAGTTGCAGACGACTCTGGGGTTGCTGTGCTCATCTCGCTTTACTGGCCAAGGGAGCCAGCATTTGTCCACAGACAGCTTACAGGTCATGTGGCCAGCATGACTAAGCTGCTTCTGGCAAACCAGAGCAGTGCACGGAAACGCCGTTTACCTTCCTGCTGGAGTGGTACCTATTTATCTACTTGCACTTTGCTTTCAAACTGCTAGGTTGGCAGGAGCAGGGACTGAGCAACGGGAGCTCACCCCGTCGTGGGGTTTCGAACCGCCGACCTTCTGATCGGCAAGCCCTAGGCTCTGTGGTTTAGACCACAGTGCCATCTGCATCCCTAGTATATGGGTAGACAAGTCTAAAAAGCCCATGACACAATTTTTCACGGTCCTCTAGTGGCTATGGTGGTTCATTTATCAGAAGGGGTCACATACGAGTGATATTGGCCCAATTCTCGCTTGGGACAGTCAGTTGCATTACAGCCATGCAAAAGTCAAAGGTTACTATGCACAGCACACATCTCTCAATTCTCCTTTCGGCCACACTGAAGGGCATTATCTCAGTTCAAGGATACAGTCCAGCCAGGCAAGAGCACGCCAATCATTTTGTTACCAAAGATGATTGTGGAGCCAGGATCAGTTTTTTAAAGCTGTTTTTATCTTAACAAAAGCTTGAAGAAACGTTTAAAATGCAGACCCAAACTTCCTGCTGTGCAGGTTTTAGAGGCTGCTTCTTTCTGCCCACCCCACCCCAAATCCTGGATGGTTTCCAACCACCAAAAGCTATGAATATATTTCAATACTTAGGTTGGCGCGAGTAATCTCCCGGAATGAAGCTGTTCATCATTCTCGGAATTGTAATTCACAGAAGTTGTTAAAAGCAAGGTGCCCAAACTACTTACCCCCACAGCAGCCCATTGAGACTATTTCAGAGTAAACAAGCCTGACAACTGGAGTCTTTTTCAGACTGCAGGCTACAACTCATTACTCAGAAATGGCCATCATCAACATTGCACAGCAGCAAATGAGCCTGTGCTGGTCTGTAAGTTGTTAGGGTGGGCAGCTATGATTAATCCCAGCTTCTGGGCACATTGTCCTCTTTCAGAACACACTGCTAAACTTGTATTTATCTTACATATATTATGTTTTCTTCCCAAATGAAGTGGGGTAAAAAATAATCATCATTGAGTGTGCTTTTCATTGCAGAATTTACAGTGGTAGATTTATCCTTTCTAAGGCTCTGTTCTAAAGCCTTGTGTCCCCAACTCTCATCATCCCTGGCTAGGGATGTGCATTAAGTTCTCATTTATCCAAATCTCATAAGATATAACACATAATTCACTATTTCGTGGCCTCATCAAAGCAGGCACACATTGAGAGAGATTCCACAGGCATTCACAGGATTACAACGCCCTGTACTGTGGCATCTGAATATAGACTGCATTTTTAATCAAGACTTATATTGGCTTATATCTTGATCAGGTTCCTAAATTAAATGGGCTTAGATTTTCAAAATGTTTCATGCCAGGCAGAAAAAACCTTGGCAAGAGGTTTTCTCCTAAGACAAGAGGGCCCCATTGATTTATGGTAGAAAAAACAATTCTCAAAGTCATAAAAAGGGAGAATTACATATGCTGCCCCAAGGCTGAAAAAACACTATTAAGAATGGGTAAATAAGTAAAATGATACCAATGGGCCTCACGTTAAACCTTGAGCTGAATTCTCTAAAGGCCAGAAGCAAATGGGAAAAACATTTAGCTGACAGAAAAAAGAGAACATTTTTAGGAAATCTTCTAAAGCTGTTTCTTTCTCAAACTGAGAGAGTTAAAAAGGGCAATAAAATGTTGGGGAAAGGCAACTGGCTTGGCTGGAGAAGAAGCTTCTTTCTACTTTATTTTTAGGCTGGAAAGGGGGGTGAAAGGAGGAGGGTAAACTAAAGAGGCTTCTTTTAAAAGCTGTTTTTTACTGAGTTCCTTCCTTTTTACTTTGAGAAGCTTTATTCTTTTAAGAGGCTACCTATGATAATGTATGAAATATATTAGCTTAAATATATTGGCTTAAATGTAATTATGCAAAGGATTTAAGGAATGCTAGATTCTTATTTCATATGGTTGTAAGAGTTGTATTTATCCTGAAATTAAGTCAGCCACCAGCCTAGCCCCCCTGCCAGACAGAAGACGCCATCCAAGCACTCTTGATATATAGTTGTCAGGCATTTGTTTAGAAACCTTAAATGAAGGAAATCTTTCAATGTTGATGTGAACTCAAGATCCTTGACATCTGTTGAACATAAAAATGTAAGATTAAACATTTGTTTTAGAAGGCAATAGGGCAAGAGGTGAGCTGGTAATTAAGATTCCATGTAAGATATATTATTACTTATATGTCATATATATAGCTCTTTGTCTCCCTTATAAGGGCAAGGAAATGGGTGTATCTTTTGTGGGTGTATCTTTTGTGATTGGTTCTACCAAACAGCCAATAGGAATTCCAACCAGGCTGATTGGACAGAGGCAGCCACAGGAGGAGCAAAGGGGGCTGGATTAAGGGAATATAAGTGCTGGCCAGAATGGCAGGAGGCCAGGCCAGAGCTTGGTAACCATATACCACTGTGCCTCTCATTTATTTGTCTGACAAATAAATTAATATTTTAATTTCTCTATTGCTGCGTTGAATATTTCATTCCAGCTAAGCGTTAACCACAAGCAGAGGTGCTACAGTACCATATTGGGGTTGGTTTGTTTTTTGAGAAAAAATTTTCATAATAAAAAATTCTGTTACATTACCTTCCATTGACCTACGAAATCTCCTTTCCATATACACCTATATGTCTATAGTAAAATGATATAAAATTACGCAAACCAAAACATGTTATCAGTTATGTGGTGGAAATTCATGTCGTGAAACACACATCTAAGTTTTGGAAAACAGTTATGGAATCTTATGCAGGGATAGATGAGGATCAGGATTACAAAGGAGAAAGAGTTGCAAAGTGGGATGGGCTTGATTATTCACACAAAAAATGAATGAAGCACGATGACATCACAAATTACAACCCTCTTCCTGACCATTGGCTGCTGGTGAAGGAAGCTGTATCTATGGCTGGCAGAGTATTTATACTCAATTCGCATTTAAAGAAAAACTTACCTAATATGCATTTTCTGAAGTGATCTACAAAGCAAAGCACAGCCACCTTTTGAAAATTGCACTTCTACAAATTTTGCAGTGCAATTCTCCTGCCAAGAAACATATATTAAAAGTGTGCATTGAATGCCATCTATTAGTGGAAATAAATAGAAATATGCATTATACAGTGGTACCTCGGGTTAAGAACTGAATTCATTCTGGAGGTCAGATCTTAACCTGAAAATGTTCTTAACCTGAGGTACCACTTTAGCTAATGCAGCCTCCCACTGCTGCTGCACCGCCGCTGAACGATTTCGGTTCTCATCCTGAAGCAAAGTTCTTAACCCGAGGTACTATTTCTGGGTTACCGGAGTCTGAAACCTGAAGCAAATGTAACCTGAAGCGTCTGTAACCTGAGGTACCACTGTACTAGGGAAAGTTGCTTTGCAATGATGTGTACATTAGGGAAAGCTGCCTTCATAAAGATGCATGTTAGGAGAAATTCACATGAGAAAGCCAGTGAATTTTCATTACAAATTGATGTGCAGACACAGAGAACTGAATTTAAGTTCGGAAAAAATAGTTCCCATATTATTTTGGGGAAATGTGCCTTTATCTATTATTTATTTAGTGCATTTATAGCCCACCTTTTTCTCAACGGAGCTCAAGGTTGAGAAATGCATGGTTCTCAATTAATCCCCATCACAACCCTACGATGGAGGTTAGGCTGAGATGCAATGACTGGCCCAAGGTCACCTGGTGAGCTCCATAGCTGAGTGGGGATTTGAACTCTGGTCTCCCAGGTCCTCGACCAACACTCTACCCACTACACCACACTGACAAACTGAATCCTAGTTAACATACTATCTCCCCACTCCCTGAATTTCCAGTTCACCACAAAACTGAGAATTGACAGACTATTAGAAAATGTGGGCTATTGGAAGCATTGGAAGAGAGCGTCCGTTTCACACTGTGTGGCATTTTCAAAGTGACAGCACCGGTGATTTAAAAGAGCTGTAACCCACTTCTCCGCCAGCTGCAGTCACGTCAAAGCAGTAAAAGATGAGCTCTAACTTTTCCTCCTCCTTTGGTCTTAAAACAAAATGTGATGCACCATACCCAGCTGTTTTCATTTACCAGGAATGAGGCGTCACAGGGCTCTATCTCGTCTCCTGTGCAGCTCATCTTCTATGTGGAACAGTTGGATGAGGTCATCCGGACAATTGCTCTGAAGTGTCTTTAACATGCTGATCACACACAGCTCTCCAACTCTTTTTCTTCATCAGTCTGATCTTAGTGAGGTCAGTGACAGATTCAGCATGCTGTCCTCAGTAGGGTAGTGGCAAATCCATAAGCGCTGGGTCCCTTCATGATGGTCACAGCAATGGCCCCTCACAGCCTGGCCCCTGCTAAGGTTATACAACCTTCTAACATTATACAATAATCTTATAATTATGCACTAATTATAATTATTAGGGATGTATTGCAATGGACAGTGCAGATCTCCATGTGTTGCTTTTCTGCTAGGTCTACTATTTTCTTTGCTTGTACATGGCCAAATAACTTGAAGTGCTCTAACAACTTCTTTCAGAGTGTCATAAGTTGCATTTTCCTTGCAATTCCACTGTACGTAACAGAACTTGCACACCATTCTCTCGAAACTGAAGTATCTTATGTTTTCAGTGTTCCTGTGTGTGTGTTTCCTGCACCTTAGGCTGCCTCTTGTTCTCTCTTTTTTTAATCATTTTTATTTGATTTTACAAATATAAATTTATAACCAAACCAAATACACATCCATATAAAGAGATTACTCTGAATCTCGAGACTTCCCCCTATCCGCTCCATGGTTCCTATTGTTAACATTTTCAACTGCATATTACTTCGTAATCTATATTTTATATCTATCCATATTGTCCGTGGTATTTGTTACATTACAAGTGAGATTAAAATCCTGCTAATGTTTGCGTCTGTTTACAGTGGTCTCCTAAATAAAGTATAAACTTTCCCCATTCTTTCTTGAATTTCTTGTCTTCTTGGTCCCTGAGCTTTCCGGTCAGTTTTGCCATTTCTGTGTAGTTGTAGTTTTCCATTCCTCTCTGGTAGGGTGTTTTCAGTGCTTCTAAATGCTTAATTTTGGAGCATACAGACAAATCCTCCTCCGTGTTCTTCCTGAGTGCCTTCTCCAGAGTGACCCTTGGAGCCAATCCTCCATGACGGTCTCATCTCCTTTTCTTCTGGCTCCAGTTCTCATGAAGGGTGAGAGGACTTCCTCTCAGTGACTACAAAGCTCCCCTCCCATGCTGATTGGGAGGTTCTTAGATGCAAGAGACAGGAGGACCCTGCAAGGACTATGCTGCCAAAACAGTAACATCATCCATTGTGATGTTTTATTCTGGATTGTTTTATTTGCTGTTTTAATGTAGGTTGTAAACCACTTTAATATTTAAAATATTAAACAACAACAACCCAGAAACCCAGACCACTACACTACTAGCTGTCTTCCATTATTTGTGGACCACAACTCCCACCAGCCCCAGCCAGTATTGGCCAATAGCTAGGGATACTGGTAGTTGTGGTCCATAATCTCTGAAGGGTACCATGGTCATTATGCTGGAATCTGGCGCACACTTCTGAGCATCTGTGTGCATTGTTTTCACACAGAAGCAGAACAACAGGTGGACTCTCTCACATCTCAGCCTGAAATGTTTCCTTACCATTTTCCCCAGGCTTCCACACATCCACTTGTGCTGTATATTAATATTGCATTATATTAATATTACATTGAAATCAATGATCCAAACATCCCAGTGATTGCAATAAAACATTACTGCTTATTATTACCAGCTGTGATGAAAGAAAATGTGCCAAGGTCCATTACACTGAAAGTGGAGTCAACATGAGGGTGTTTTTTAGTATTTATTTTCTTCCTTCCTTCCTTACTTACTTCCTAATGGATAAACACAACCTTGGCCAGCAGCTAGTTTTAGAAACTGGCCAGTGAGGAACGAAGTGATGGGAAGAATTTATAGCTCTAGAACAAGGGCTGTGCAAAGCCCCCCTCCTGATCCAAAATGGCCCCCAACCTGATCTGGGCTGACCCAGGGAACACTCAACGCAACCTGGCCTCATATTTAACTAGAGTTTTATAAACCTTAATTAAGCATAAGGTGAGAGAAGGAGATGTTGTTTCTCCCCGCACACAAGCCACAGAGACTAGAAGCATTCAATACTTCAGGAGGCTGCTTTCCAAGTCCCTACTCCACAGGGAAGGACCTTGCAAGAAGGGATCCTGCTGGAGTCTGCAGCCTTCCTGTCTGATATCCCACCCCAGACAGACCCAGATCGCTCGGGGTGGCCCAATCTGGGTTTATCTGTGTGATGGCCTGGGACTCGGAACCGGAGGAGTCTCAGTCCACACCGGATCCTTTGCCTCAGGCATCATCTGAACCAAGTCTGAGGCCTGGTCCTGAAGAGTCCCAGTCTGCACAGGTTCCCCTGCAACAAACACCAGCTGGGCCGAGTCAGGGGCCTGAGCCTGCCCCGGCTCCAGATGCGGAGATTACCTTGTTGCCTTCAGCTGGGCCATCACTTACAGCTGCTCCACTACCGGTTGGGTCAGGAGAGGCTGAGGCGGCCTCTGGGCCTAGTAACCCACTGACGTCTCCCGAGCTGCAGAGACTAAGGTCTGAGAGAAGGAGAGACCTGAGTACTCGCCTCCGGGCGAAACAGGGAGGTGAGTCGCTGCAGGATCAGGACTGGCTGTTACCCTGACAAAGATAAAAGGCTGTCGGACCCCACCCAAGGTTGCGGGAGCAGCATTGCTGTATGCCAGATCCTGTACCTGTCCTTGCCTGGTTTCCTGCCTCGTGTCCTGCCTTGGCACTGTCAGACTGACTCCTAGTGGAACCTCCGGATTCTGGACCAGTCCTGGACCCTGTTTCTCGGGTTATTCCCAGGCCCAGCACAATCTGGGGCTCTTGTGACTCAGCTCAGCCCAAGCCTGGATGCCCCTACAATGAGCCTGATTTGGTTCAGTTCTTGGCTGAATCTGGTGCACAGCACATGGGCTTTACATACAGAAGAGTGTCAATATGATAGAGAGGCAACAGAGCTGGCCTCAAGGCAAATGAGACATGGTGCACACCCAATCATGAGTGGTTGCACAGTGGTAGAAGACATGCTCTGCTGGCAAAAAGTCTCAGGTTTGATGCTGACATTTCAAGGTAGGGGTGGGAAGGTCTCCTGTCTGTAACCCTCTGGAGACCCTGCCAGTCAGAATTAGATGTTCCCTGCTGAAAATCCCCAACCACCACAATGTCTCCTCTGTAACAAAGGGCCATACCCAATGCTAGTCCTACTCAGCCCCATTGACATTACTGGAAAGGACTGGCTTAAATTTATTAATGTCCGTGGGTCTACTCCGAGAAGGACTAGTATGGGCTGTGTGGTTATATTGGATTTTTATTGCATGTGACCGTGTGTTGTGTTTAGTGCAGCCCTAAGGAAGAGCGTGTTCAAGAGACAATGCAAAACAAAGCCTTTCTGCCAAGACTTAGGGCCCCTTCCTGACACATTTGGACAAAAACTGGCCATTTCTATTTTTTATCTTTGTTACACTTGGGCGTATCCGGATGAGTTCGTTTCAGTGGGTCTTTGGTTGGCGTAATTGTTTTGATAACATAGCGCTCAGAATAGCAGAGCCTTGATTGACTCCAAGAATGACACTGAGGGCTTCATTCATAGAATTAAGAGATCACACACATGTGAAATGTGCATAATTTAAGAACATAATAGCTGTAATCACTAGCACAGTAAAGGTCACTGGGTCCGTCATTACTGCTAGACCATTTGCCTTCATTTCCCGCTTTTTCAAATGTCTATGTTACCACCTCAGCGCTTTGTCCGGGCCTTGTTTTGAACAGCTCTTTTTCTCTCGTAAAAACTTTTCTCTGGTATGCTTCCCCCCCACCCAATTGCACCAAGAATCTGTGATTGAAACAAGGCTGACTCCAGGTTTCAGGAGGGCGAGGGAGGGGGCAACAAAAGGCCCTCCAACTGCCCCTCAGAGGGTTTATTTGCTGACAGCAGCGATGCTGCAATCTGCGGTGGCTGGCTACAAGCTGCCTTCCACTTCCATTACCCACAATGCCTTGCTGTAGCATTGCTCCAACGCATTGTGGGTCAGTAAAATGGCAAGTGCAATATGGTATAAATAAGTGTGAACTGATGCATGTAGGGGCGAAACATCTTATATACACTCATATGGGGTCTGAGCTCTGGCCTTGCTAGCTAGGGGTGATGGGAGTTGTAGTGCAACAACATCTGGGGACCCACAGGTTGAGAACCGCTGCTAGGTGGTTGGGTACATCAGATGGTGGTCTGGTGGAGGAAAAGGGAAAATTGGGAGGTAGAGTGTGGTGAAGTATCCAGCGCATTGTATGTGTGAGAAAGTACAGAGCAATCTGTAGCTGACCTGAGTGTGGAGTGGGCAGTACTTCGGTTCCTAGTAAGGCGACTTCACTAGGCAAGGAAACCCACAAAGCGTGTCTGTGAGTGACTGAGTGGATACTTCACAGGGCCATACAATGGGAGTTGGGGGTTCAAAGGGGGAAAATACACCTCTTGAGTGTATGTTAAATAATTTTAAGAAAGCCTTCTCAGGGGCATATGGAGTCAAAATGACGCCAGAGCGCTTGAGAACGTTATGTGAACTAGAATGGCCAAAACAAAATACTGAATGGCCATCCCAGGGAACCTTTGATATAAATTTAGTAAGCAAACTTTGGTCTGATATCGCCAAAGAAACTGGAGGGTGCCCAGAACAATTTCCATATATAGATTCCTGGCTGAGCACATTAAATAAAAATCCTCCATGGATAAGGGAATGCAAAGTCCAACGATGCAAATTATTGGCTGTAAAAGCTGAAGCTAGGAAAGGAATCTTGCCAAATAAACTTAAACCCATTTTTGAGGGACCAGAGGAAGAGGTGCTTCCACCTCCCCCCTATGCTCCACATCGAAGGGAGCCTAATCCAAACACTCCACCAGTTGTAACCCCGAGGCAAGAAAGTGGAATGAATAATGGGGGTGGAGTCACAGAGCTTGATTCCTTGATAGATTATGATAAATATCTTCAGGAGGCATTGGAGTCCTATAATAAAGCCCAAGCAGAAGTGGTTATTCCACCTGTGACTCCTAATAGACCTCCATCTAAAGTCTCCTTTAGTGGAACAACTGATTGCCCACCCCAAACCCCTGTACATCCAAGTCCTAGAGAAATATTACAGAAGTTACAGGGAGACCTTGATCGGTCAGCAAGCAATACAGCCAGGCGTATAAAGCTGCTAAAAGAACGCCTTGGAACAGATACCATCCCTTATGATTTGAGGCCCCTAGAGCAAAGTGAAGAGAAAGGTCACGTAGTAGCCCCTCTTAGAAGAGTATTTGATGCACTTGAGGAGCCTGCGCTGGTTAACGGGCAACCCGGACTACGGCCACCTCGAACTTCGACCCTGCAGTACATTCCATTCACAACTACGGATCTGATGAATTGGAAAACACACACCCCATCTTTTGCAGAAAAACCTCAGGCTATGATGGACTTGGTGACTTCAATAGTAAATACTCATAGCCCTACTTGGACAGATTGTCGCCAGCTCCTAAATACTCTTTTCACCACTGAGGAAAGGAGAGACATAATTGAAAAGGCACAGATATATTTGCGTGAGCAGGCCAGAGTGGGAAATATTTTTAATATTGACCGTCATCTCCAAGACAACTTTCCCTTGGAAGATCCTAATTGGGATCCAAACAATGCAATTCACCTGACCAGACTTACCACCTACCGCCAGACGCTTGTGCAAGGTATCCGCAGGGCATGTCAGAAGCCCACTAATATGTCTAAAGTTTCAGAAGTAGAACAGAAACCAAATGAGAGTCCGGGAGACTTTTTAGAGAGGCTGCAGGAAGCCTATCGTATATGGACTCCTTTTGACCCTGAAGCCCCTGAAAACAGCAGAATGATTACGGCTACATTTGTGGCCCAGTGTGCTTCTGACATTCGTAAGAAAATTCAGAAATCAGAAGGATGGGAAGGGATGCTGATGAGTCAAATTATGGCCATTGCACGCCGAGTTTATCGGAATAGGGATGAGGCTGAGAAACAAGAGAAGAAGAAGTGGCAGAAGGAAAAGATGGTGATGCTAGCCACAGCAGTGAAGCAAGACCACCGCCCCTTAAATGGAGGGAGAGGGCGAGGAAGGAATCCACCATTGGGAAGGAATCAATGTGCAAATTGCAAGAAGGAGGGTCACTGGAAGCGGGAGTGTCCTGAACCCTTGAGGTTGGAAGAAGTACGCCCAGGCCCAGGCCCAGGCCCAGGCCCAGGCTCCGGCCCAAGAAACCAGGGACGGGGACGGGGAATGATCCGAGATGGAAGATATCAGAGACCAGGACAGGGACGGAGTAGAGACAATTTTATTGGACTGGCAGAAGAGGATTTTACCCAAGACTAGGAACGACCGGACTCCATAAAGTTAGGCTTCCAGGAGCCCACGGTCACGATTCAATTAGGGAGCCATTTAATAGACTTTATGATTGATACTGGGGCTGAATACTCAGTACTCCCAGAACTATTGCAGAAAAAGGCATCCAAAAGTGTAGTCATTAAAAGTGCCACTGGACAGTCAGCTAAGAGGTCTTTCCTCCAACCTTTGGAATGCCAGATTGGGGGACATCGTTTAACCCATCAGTTTTTGTATATACCTGAGTGTCCAATACCTCTCTTAGGCAGAGATATGCTGTCCAAATTGCAGGCCCAAATCACCTTCACTCCTCGAGGTCCAGAAATGAAACTGCCATCAAAAGCAGCAGGAATAATTACCCTCTCAGTACCTAAGGAACAATCATGGCGCCTAATGTCAGCCTTGCAAGTCCAACCCACATTGGATACAGAATTAAACAAGCTCCTCCGAACTCTACAGGTGCCACCAGGAGTATGGGCCGAAAATAGCCCACCAGGAATGGCTAAGAATATAGCTCCAATTGTAGTAACCCTAAAACCTATGGCTACCCCTGTATCTGTAAAGCAATATCCCTTACCCCGGCGAGCAGCAGAGGGCATCCAGAAACATTTGGACCGCCTATTAAAATATGGTCTGCTTAAGCCTTGCCAATCAGAATGGAACACACCCCTTTTGCCTGTTCGAAAACCTGGGACAGATGAATACAGGCCAGTGCAGGACTTGAGGCTCGTAAACCAGGCTATCGAGACCTTGCACCCAAATGTACCAAACCCATATACCTTGCTGAGTTTGATCCCACCAGAAGCAACATTTTTTACTGTATTGGACTTGAAAGATGCATTCTTCTGTTGCCGGCTGGCACCACAGAGCCAACCTATATTTGCCTTCCAGTGGGAAGACCCTTTAACAGGAACAAAAGGCCAGCTAACCTGGACAAGATTGCCCCAAGGATTCAAAAATTCCCCAACTTTATTTGGCACTGCCTTGGCGAGGGATCTAACAAGTTACCCCTCAATACCGGGAGAAAAGGTGGTTCTGCAATATGTAGATGACCTTATATTAGCGGCAAAGGATTTTGATACCTGTAAAGAAGGGACAGAGGAACTGCTCCACTTGCTCTGGGAAGCTGGCTACCGAGTTTCCCAGAAAAAGGCACAGTTATGTTTAGAAAAGGTCAAATATTTGGGCTTTGACATCTCACACCAACAACGAGCATTGAGACCAGAGAGGAAAGAAGCTATTTGCCTTATCAAGGAACCTACCACAAGAAAACAACTTAGAGGATTCCTGGGAACAGCAGGGTTTTGTAGACTATGGATACCTGATTTCAGCAGTCTGGCCAAGCCCTTACATGAAAGCACTCGAGGTGCAGAAAAGGACCCATTCGTATGGGGACCTGAGCAGAAACAAGCCTTTTTAGTTATCAAACAACGACTTATGGAGGCACCAGCCCTTGGATTGCCTAATTCGGAAAAACCCTTTCAGCTGTATGTACATGAACAGAATGGGATTGCAGCGGCAGTCCTGACCCAGAGACTAGGAAGTTGGAACCGTCCAGTAGCTTATTTGTCTAAACAATTGGACTCAGTAGCAAAAGGATGGCCTCCATGCCTAAGGGCAGTAGCGGCCACTGCAAGCCTTGTCAAAGAAGCTGATAAATTTACCTTTGGCCAGACGATGTATGTGAATGTACCTCATGCTGTTCTGACACTCATGGAATATAAGGGTAGTTATTGGCTAACGAACCCAAGGATGGCTAGATACCAAGGCCTATTGTGTGAAAATCCCAGGATTCATCTACGAGTAGTGAATATGCTCAATCCAGCGACTTTGCTGCCCCTACCAGAGGTAGATGATGAAGAATCACATGATTGTCTCCAAATAATGGATGAAGTTTATTCCAGTAGACCTGATCTGAAAGATGAGCCATTGAAAAATCCAGATGTTGTATATTATACGGATGGTAGCAGTTACCTGCATGAAGGTGCCAGACGAGCAGGATATGCTG
Source organism: Podarcis melisellensis (assembly GCF_964234715.1). Lineage (NCBI taxonomy): Eukaryota > Metazoa > Chordata > Lepidosauria > Squamata > Lacertidae > Podarcis > Podarcis melisellensis. Next base: position 15,340,414 of record NC_138546.1, on the reverse strand, counting down.
TGGTCACCAATGAGGAAGTTGTGGAAGCTGAAGCTTTGCCTGCTGGCACCTCAGCACAAAAAGCTGAACTTATAGGCTTAACTAGAGCTCTGCAGTTGGCAGCTGGATGTAAGGCAAACATCTATACTGATTCTAAATATGCCTTCTTAACCCTGCATGCACATGGAGCTCTATGGAAAGAAAGAGGTCTAATCGGAGCCCACGGGAAGGCCTTGAAATATGGACCTGAAGTAGAAATCCTGTTAGAAGCAGTATGGGCTCCAGAACAGATTGCTGTAATGCACTGCAAAGGTCATGGACGAGGAAGGGATCCAATAACCAGAGGAAATCATGCTGCTGACAAAGCAGCCCGAGAGGCAGCCCAAAAGCCTGTGGGAGGATTTATAGCAGCCCTCATACCAGAGGTAGTTCCAGAAGAAGTTAAACCTCACTATACCCCAGAAGAGAGGAAGTGGGCTGAACAGGAAGGAGCGGTTGTGAAGGACGGTTGGATGATCCTGCCGGACAATAGGATTTATGTACCTCATCATCTAGCAGGCACAATTGTAAGAAATTATCATGAATCTACTCACCTTGGCGGTACTGCAACCAGAGAGAGTCTCAGTCGGAAGTTGTATATTATTAACCTATCACAATTAGCAACTTGCATTTCACAGAAATGTGTTCTTTGTGCTAAAAACAATCCCAGGCAGGGACCGGTACAACCTCCTGGAATTCAGCATGTGGGATACGTCCCCATGGAAAGCCTAATTGTGGACTTCACAGAGCTGGTCCCTTCTAAGGGATTCAAGTATCTCCTTGTGTTTGTAGATACTCTTACCGGATGGGTTGAAACTTTTCCCACCCGAACTGAAAAAGCACGAGAGGTAACTAAGAGACTCCTCACTGAATTGATCCCAAGGTTTGGATTACCTAGATGCATTGGAAGTGATAATGGGCCAGCGTTCATTGATCAAGTAGTACAAGATGTATGTCGAGTCCTACAAGTAAAATGGAGACTGCATGCAGCATATAGGCCTCAGAGTTCAGGGAAAACTGAAAGAATGAATCGGACTCTGAAAACCCAATTGGCAAAATTAACCCAGGAAACGGGATTGGGATGGGTAGATGTGTTACCCATAACACTGTTTCGTGTTCGGTGTGCACCCACAAAAAGACTTAAGTTGTCACCTTTTGAGCTCCTGTATGGGAGACCGCCCTCCTTTGTTCAGGATATTCCAGCTGACCTTAAACAAATAGGAGACCATGTGACACAGGGACAAGTGCAATCTCTCTCCCGTGTTTTTGTTTCTCTTAACAGGTGGGCCCTCGAACGCACGCCGTGCAGCATTGCTGAGCCGATTCATCAGTTCCAGGCTGGCGATAGCGTATGGGTGAAAGAGTGGAAACGCGATCCACTTGCACCTAAATGGCGTGGACCTTACACCGTCTTGCTCTCTACTCCAACAGCGGTGAAGGTAGCTGAGGTGACCCCCTGGATTCATCACTCTCGTTTGAAGAAGTCCGAAGGCAGTTGGACATGCAAAGGTGACCCCTCTAATCCTTTAAAACTAACTCTCTCCAAAAACCCCTGTATCTAGCCCTACCGGGAACGGGCTAGGTCACGGGCAACATTTGACGACCGGCCTGCTGCAGCCACAACCTGGAAGCTGGCTGACCTGCGCACGCCTGAAGCTTGAGGAGCGTCTAAACCAGCGATTGTGAACGGGAAGATTCTCTTATACAATCGATTGACTGCCCCCTTGTGGAACAATTATAAGTGATATTACTCATTGGGGATCCTCGGGATATATGTTTTGGTCTTGGTGGTTCCCCATTTCTGTCATTGGGGGAATTATATTGGGGCTAATAATTATTTGCTATCACAATAAGGTAATCTTTTGTGGAAGGAATGCATATGCTAGACATCAACATGATTTCATTATTAATCCTGATCCCTTGGGAAGGGGAAGGGTCCATGAATCTGACCAAATTTGCTAAATATGGATTCCGCCATGACCACAATATGTGGGTAGGCTTAGCTGAGATGGTAGCCAATGTTGCAAATAGGACTAATTGCCTTGTTTGCTCTCTTGGGCCAGATGATTCAGAGGGAGGTATGCCCTTATTACCAATACCATTAAGTGCCATTGGTATGGTAAGCGAAATGCCACACCAAACAGAAGTACAGAATTTCCCCGGATGGAACTCAACTAAACCAATACGAGTTATACCTGTGCAAGGGGAAATCTGTGTGCATAAATCATCAGATGCAGCTGATCCTACCATGATAGGCTCTTCTCATTGTCACTATACTTGGGATTATATTAAGAATAGTCAAACCTGGGCAAACGGTACTACGTATCGAACTCGGAATACCTTGCCCTGTGCACCTCCTTTTATTCATGCATGGAAAGTGGTGTGGAACATAACTGTGACAGAAAAAGGCAATCTAACATACTGCACTGTGAACTCTCTACCCCTTTTGATATTTCGCCTTATGCACTCCACGTACCAAAAACCTCAGACCCGATGGTTGTGGTGGATATGTGGAGAATGGGCATACAAGAAACTCCCTTCCAAATGGAGTGGGACTTGTTTCTTGGGTTGGGTATTACCACCAATGTGGATTATGCCCACTAGTTCGGCCAAGCGTACACGAAGAAACGCTGATATTTCTCATATAGCAGGAGGAAGTACCCAAAGTTGGAGCGGTACTGATGATTGGCCGCCAGAGCGCATTATAGCCTATTATGATCCTGCCTCCTGGAATCCTGGTGAGCTCATACAAGGGGCACGGGATCCTATTTATAATCTAAATAGAATAATTCGATTGCAAGCAGTAGTGGAACTTGTAACCAATGCAACGGCCCAGAGTTTGAGACTTATTGCACAACAGTTGGATGAAAGTAGAGCCGCCATTTTGCAGCTGAAAATGGGAATGGATTATGTACTTGCCAGGCAGGGAGGCTTATGTGGAGTCTTGAACTTGACAGGGAATGCCTGTTGCTTTAACATTTCAGATAATGGTGAGGCAATCCGTGTGTTGGCTACAAAGATGGAGAATATAGCACATGTCCCAGTACAAACATGGGAAGGATGGGATATGGGATGGCTCACCAATTGGTTACCTAATGTCACAGGACTTAAAGGGATACTATTGTCTTGCTTGTTTTTCTTGACAGTAGTGGTAATGGTTTTATGTATGATGCCATGTATCATTTCATGTTTTAGAAGTACAATTAGCAAGATGGTTTCAAATGAAACTCTACCTCATATCATGGCCCTATACAGAGCTTTACCTCAGGAATATGATGAAGGTCAAGCTATCAAGGACACTTGGGATGAAGGTCCTTGAGCTTGAAAGGGGGGAATGTGGCATCTGAATATAGACTGCATTTTTAATCAAGACTTATATTGGCTTATATCTTGATCAGGTTCCTAAATTAAATGGGCTTAGATTTTCAAAATGTTTCATGCCAGGCAGAAAAAACCTTGGCAAGAGGTTTTCTCCTAAGACAAGAGGGCCCCATTGATTTATGGTAGAAAAAACAATTCTCAAAGTCATAAAAAGGGAGAATTACATATGCTGCCCCAAGGCTGAAAAAACACTATTAAGAATGGGTAAATAAGTAAAATGATACCAATGGGCCTCACGTTAAACCTTGAGCTGAATTCTCTAAAGGCCAGAAGCAAATGGGAAAAACATTTAGCTGACAGAAAAAAGAGAACATTTTTAGGAAATCTTCTAAAGCTGTTTCTTTCTCAAACTGAGAGAGTTAAAAAGGGCAATAAAATGTTGGGGAAAGGCAACTGGCTTGGCTGGAGAAGAAGCTTCTTTCTACTTTATTTTTAGGCTGGAAAGGGGGGTGAAAGGAGGAGGGTAAACTAAAGAGGCTTCTTTTAAAAGCTGTTTTTTACTGAGTTCCTTCCTTTTTACTTTGAGAAGCTTTATTCTTTTAAGAGGCTACCTATGATAATGTATGAAATATATTAGCTTAAATATATTGGCTTAAATGTAATTATGCAAAGGATTTAAGGAATGCTAGATTCTTATTTCATATGGTTGTAAGAGTTGTATTTATCCTGAAATTAAGTCAGCCACCAGCCTAGCCCCCCTGCCAGACAGAAGACGCCATCCAAGCACTCTTGATATATAGTTGTCAGGCATTTGTTTAGAAACCTTAAATGAAGGAAATCTTTCAATGTTGATGTGAACTCAAGATCCTTGACATCTGTTGAACATAAAAATGTAAGATTAAACATTTGTTTTAGAAGGCAATAGGGCAAGAGGTGAGCTGGTAATTAAGATTCCATGTAAGATATATTATTACTTATATGTCATATATATAGCTCTTTGTCTCCCTTATAAGGGCAAGGAAATGGGTGTATCTTTTGTGGGTGTATCTTTTGTGATTGGTTCTACCAAACAGCCAATAGGAATTCCAACCAGGCTGATTGGACAGAGGCAGCCACAGGAGGAGCAAAGGGGGCTGGATTAAGGGAATATAAGTGCTGGCCAGAATGGCAGGAGGCCAGGCCAGAGCTTGGTAACCATATACCACTGTGCCTCTCATTTATTTGTCTGACAAATAAATTAATATTTTAATTTCTCTATTGCTGCGTTGAATATTTCATTCCAGCTAAGCGTTAACCACAAGCAGAGGTGCTACAGTACCATATTGGGGTTGGTTTGTTTTTTGAGAAAAAATTTTCATAATAAAAAATTCTGTTACATTACCTTCCATTGACCTACGAAATCTCCTTTCCATATACACCTATATGTCTATAGTAAAATGATATAAAATTACGCAAACCAAAACATGTTATCAGTTATGTGGTGGAAATTCATGTCGTGAAACACACATCTAAGTTTTGGAAAACAGTTATGGAATCTTATGCAGGGATAGATGAGGATCAGGATTACAAAGGAGAAAGAGTTGCAAAGTGGGATGGGCTTGATTATTCACACAAAAAATGAATGAAGCACGATGACATCACAAATTACAACCCTCTTCCTGACCATTGGCTGCTGGTGAAGGAAGCTGTATCTATGGCTG